>NC_143513.1:12212364-12527364 GCF_031878675.1 Megascapheus bottae | reverse complement strand
CTCTCTCTCTCTCTCTGTCTCTCTCTCTCCCTCTTTCTCTCTTGCCCTCTCTCCCTTCGTCCCTCTCCCCCCCTCCCTCCCTCTCTCATATACACATGCACACAGCACACATATAACCACATGAGCTATAAATTCTTCATAGAATTTTCCTGACTCTTCAGATCCAGGAGAATCTATACTCTATATTTTGTTTCTCTCTATTTATTGTATTGCATTTTCCAACACCTACTTCAAACCTACCTTATTATTAATTTGAAATTTTCAATTTTGCTAAAACCACTTTCAACTCAAATCTCATTAAATATAACAAGCAATTCACAGCTAAATCTTATTGATATCTCATGAGCACTCAACTCCTTGGCCTCCCCTGACTCTTATATGACTCACAGATTGTGACAATCTCCAAGAATTTTTTTTCAACCTTCATAAAAACACTTCACAGAACCTCTTGCTGGCTTCTGTTTCTCTACCAGCTATTATAGATTTCCTCGAAGTGTATTCTAAGTGTCTTTTAGTTCATGTCACATATTTATTCATCTGTTCTCATGCACAGAAATCCTTCTATGTCAATGGTCTTACGGTTACATAACAACACACTCTGAAATGTGTTGTTCCTTAGACTAAACTTGGTGACTTTGTGACTCCTATCTGAGTTATTTGTGGGCTCAATTATATTGGGCAAGTCAGTCCCCAAGCTGGTATTTGATATTGGTTATTGGCAAGGAGCTCAGCTGAAGCTATCAATTGGAAGATGAACATGGCTTGGGTTTCCTTATATGACAGTAGTTGAGTTGCAGCAAGAGGAGCTCTGAGTATGATATTCTGAAAGTCTTACAAAGTCCTTCTGTGACTTCTATGTTGTCATGTCCAGCACATCCTATTTACTTGCTTTCCTGATGTTAGGTATAATTAAGACATGGTGAATTTTTCTCATCCCTTTCTCCGCCCACTCTATTCTTCCCCTCTCTCTCATTACTTCTCTCTCTTCTTTCTTCCCTCTCACCCTCATCTTCCTTTTCCCCTTTTCTCTTGGCATGCTCACTGTTTCATACTTTCTTTTTGTATGTATATGGTATCTTCTCCTGTAGTAAACATGGATTTTGCTTTGCCTCATTCTATCTTAGGTTTCTTGATAGGCAGTAGATTTCTGGTAAGTCCCGTATAAAATATTTTATTGTCTGACTAATAAAGTTAGGTTAAATAAGGCATGGAAATTAGAACTCTAGTTAGTAAGACAAGATATAGTTCATTCTCTGGTAGAATAGTAAAGACTGATCAGCACATATTGAAACATCTTCATGTCTCAGATTTTTTTCCCTATTACGGCAATCTAAAAGGTATTTGGGGTTTTCACATCTCTGAAGATGGTCTGTATTCTTCAATTAATATTTAAGGCATTTTATTTTTGGGCTTTTTTTTTACTTATGACCACATGTAAGCCATTGGTAGACCACATAATCCTTGAAAAACAATGCAGGAAAAGTATATATTTTGATTGGTGTAGGGGTAAAACTGTTTGGAAGGAGTCAGACATGCAGGGGTTCCCTGTTCAACCTTATTTTGGTAGCTCAAAATTTCAAAATTTGAGTCTATGTACACAACTTTCTTAAGTTGAGTCTGAATTCATTTAGAGTTGAAAAGAACAAATAAATATCATAGCATCAATGATCATAGAATTTTGGAAAATGTGCCTTCTTTATTTGTTGACAAAAAAGTAATTCTATATTATTGCATGTGCAATGTGACGCATGCTAGACTTTGAATGATAATTTATTAGTTCTTCAGGGAGCTAAGTGAACTCATCCTATCAAAAGAGTCAAGCTTCGTGAAATATTCTGAATCACAGTTTGCTCTTGAGTAAACATCTTAAAAACATAACTTGGGGTCAGGAGTACACAACTTTCTTAAGTTGAGTCTGAATTCATTTAGAGTTGAAAAGAACAAATAAATATCATAGCATCAATGATCATAGAATTTTGGAAAATGTGCCTTCTTTATTTGTTGACAAAAAAGTAATTCTATATTATTGCATGTGCAATGTGACGCATGCTAGACTTTGAATGATAATTTATTAGCTCTTCAGGGAGCTAAGTGAACTCATCCTATCAAAAGAGTCAAGCTTCGTGAAATATTCTGAATCACAGTTTGCTCTTGAGTAAACATCTTAAAAACATAACTTGGGGTCAGGAGTTTGGCCTAGTGATAGAGTGCTTACCTAGCATGCAAGAAGAACCGGGTTCAATTTCTCAGTACCACATACATAGAAAAAAGCCAGAAGTGGTGCTGAGGCTCAAGTGGTAGAGTTCTAGCCTTGTAAAGTCCAAGGACTGTGCTCAGGCCCTAAGCTCAAGCCCAGGACTGGCAAAAACAAAACAATAACAACAACAACAACAACAAAAACATAACTTTGAGGCTGGGAGTATAGCCTAGTGGTAGAGTGCTTGTGTAGGATGCACAAATCCCTGGGTTCAAATACTCTGTATCAAATACTCCGAAAAAGGCAGAAGTGGCATTACGGTTCAAGTGGCAGAACACTAGCCTTGAGTAAAAAGTGTCCAAGGACGTGCTCAGGCCTTGAGTTCAAGCCCCAGCACTGGCAAAAAAAAAAAAAAAGATAGCTTCAATCTTAAACTTTTAAATGTTTTTTTCCAAGTCCTGGGGCTTGAACTCAAGGCCTGGACACTCTCTGAGTTTTTGTGCTCAAGGCTAGTGTTTTACCCACTTAAGCTGTAGATCCACTTCTGGTTGGTGTGTGTGTGTGTGTGTGTGTGTGTGTGTGTGTGTGTGTGTGTGTGTGTCTGTGTCTGTGTCTGTGTCTGTGTCTGTGTCTGTGTATGTCTGTGTGTATGTCTGTGTCTGTGTGTCTATGTGTCTGTGTGGTAAATTGGAGATAAAAGTTTATGGGGTTTCCTGCCCAAGATAGCTTGGAACTGCCAACCTCAGATCTCAGCATGCCAACTTGCTGGAATCACAGATATGAACCATCAGGGCCTGGCTGTCCTAAAAATTTTAATGGGAAAACGTACAGCTGTTTGAAATTGGCAATCAGTGATTGTGCTACTGTCATGAACGCAGAATACCAGATCCCTTGCTTAGAAGAAATCAAAAGGTAACAGGATTAAATGATGTGCTTTTCCATATGTGGGTTTCTCAGATTAGAGTGAAGCATATTATTATTTTATACTTCCCAGCAGAAAATCTATGGGTAAAATCAAAAGTTTCTTATAATTTCCTGAAGTATAAACCACATTTCAAAATTTCTTCATATCAACTGTCTTGAAAGGATATAATTAAATAAGATGATTTCCCTTTTCTCAATTATTAATTTAGATTGGAACCATGTTTTTTTGACAATTACCATAGAGTCAAATGTGTAAACAAGATAGTATTATCTATTACTTGATCAAAATTCAATGTGCAAAGTGTGAACAAAACAACCCTAAGAAATCTGACATTACTAATCATACTTCACAGCATTAATAGTCTATTTTAATCACCATATAGTTCCAAAATAAAAGTGAGCAGGTTAAATGGAAAATAGAACATCTTCAATGCAAAGAATTTTGAAGTTATAAATAAGAAAGGTTGAGGAACAAGGAGGAGAAAGAACATTTGTAAATAATAGATAAATAACATAATATCAATGATTGTGGAATTATTTATTGACAAAAATAATTTCCTCTTTTTTCCATGTGGAATTTATTATTCCACCAAAAGAAGTAGAGAAGAAAGAAAAATGAAGTGCTACTGTGTTTAGTTTTAGAAAATCATTCATCTCCTAATTTCCATGTTTACTTATGTCAAGATATGGATTCTATAAAATGTATTACATATGTATGCAATGTTTAATAGTTTTACTATAGACAATTAATTTTAAATTATTCTTATTTACGAACTCCAAACACCTGCAGTTAATTTTGGAAGAGGGTAGTTGTTTGAATGCAAGCTGGCCTCCGGTGGGACTGGCTCCTCACTGCAGCATCTCCTCCCAGCATTGCACAGAACACATAAGTCAGTATGGGAGTAATTATTAAGTGTGTACAGGAAGAACTCAGAAATAAAGTTTCACTCCAGAGAGCTAGGTACAGTGTATTTGTCAACGTTGCAAGCAAGCAATAGGTATAATAATTGTCCATGCTTTCAGTTAAAGTAAATACAGTATCTCTAGTCTATTTAGAACCTTGGGTCAAAGTCAATTCTATTTCAATCAGATTTGCAGCATGTGTCATTAGGATAACGTTGTTCAGTGATACTGGAGGAAAAGCCAAATCAAGATATAGGAAGAATCATTCTCTGAACTTAAAAACATTTTAAGAAAAAATTTTGGGAAGCTTACAATCACACACTTAAAAAATTCTAACCAAGGAACTATAGCCTTTCACAATATTCTACTGGAGGATTGAAATTTAAAGCAGACCTGCCATCTTAAAATGCTTAATATAAAAGTTGTCAGTAATGAAATCTTCAAATGTGTGATAACAAATAAAGGTTAAATAGACAGGTGGTCTATAAAACCTGTCTACTGTTGAAATTTTAAATGTCCTGTGTGGAAAAGAACTTGATTTTTTTTTCCTTAAGCCAAGTAAGGCTTAAATATTAATAGTAGCTGTATTTAGTTCTTCAATCTTTGGAGGTTGTTTGGATATGTGTTTTCCATCTTGCATTTGTATGTATGTGTGGTTTGGTCAGAGATTTTCCTCCAGGACAGCATCCTATAATGCATTGATTCTACTTTCAGACATTCTGTATCCATGCATAAATAGAAAATGTGTTACTCTACCTCAGACAAATGCTACTGAATAGTTAGTTTCTCACATAAAAAATAGGAGGCTATTTTTCAGTCTGAAACCTTTTTCAGTTGATACTTGAGTTATAAATCTATGATTTTAATATTGTAAGCTAAAAAGCTGTGGTTTCGTCTAATCTTGAAACAGACATTTATGGTTGTTGACAAATAATTGATAGTCATAAGGTTTTAGGTAAGGGGCATGCCTCATTCTGAATTCAGAAATATTATACCATTGACTCCACATAGGAGAGAGAATGTATTTTATTTGTCTTTCTTAATCTGGCTTAGTTTGCATAGCATAATGGTCTCCAGTTACATCCATTTTCTTTTAAATGACCTCATTTCATTCTCTGTTATGCTGAATAGTACTCCCTTGTACATGGATATCACATTGTCTGTGAATAGGTTGACGGACACGTAGGCTAATTTCACTGCTTGGCTACATGTAAACAGTTCTGCTGTATCATAACATTTTGGGGTTTTCTACTGTATGCCACCTTACCTGTTGATCATGGGATGTTTTTATTTTCCCTTCAACTTCACTGTGTATGGTATCTAAATGGCAGTTATTTTCTTTCAGGACTTGAAACATCTCATCAACCTGTCCTCTCTGGTTTAGAAGTTTCTGTTGAAATAACTGCTGGTATTTGAAGGGTCTGCCAGACACTTGGTGTTTCTCATTTCTTGTCCAGTATAGCTCATGTTTTAATCACCTGCCACTTGAAGCTGAAATATTCTCAATGTTCAGTGCTGGTGTGGCTCCATTGCTGAGCATTTACTTATTTGCTCAGGGAGCTGTATCTGATCCCAAGCACTGCCCAGACAACCCACAGTTGTCTTATAGAAAGGTCAGTGTCCACCTCTAGGAGGCTTCCACTCTACAGAAGTCCACCTTTGTGCACTTAGAGCTCAGCTGGCTTCAGTAAGCAGTAGATGATCTATGGGTTCTCACTTGCCCCACCAGTCCCCTAGTTTGTATCCACAGTGGCAGCAAGCATTCAAGCCTAGGGTTGTCACTAGAGCATGCTGGAGAGCTGGAGGGAGGAAATAAAGCAACAAGAGGTGGAGAAAGAAGCAACTGAGGCATTCTGCCTGCTGCACCCAGCAGTTCACTTTGCTGTGGTGGGAGAGGAGGCTGTGGAAGTCACATGACTCGACGGGTCTGGAATCAGATCCTTAGTCAAGCCTGCCAGTAAATGCACAATGACATTCAGGTCCTGGAACCATGTCTCCATGCCTTCAGGCCCTGTCCAACAGGTCATCACTTTGCCAGGAGAAGAAGACATGGTGCTGAGAGATTAAACTCAAGGCTCTTAGTTCCACCTGACAGACAACAAGCACAGTCAAGAGACAGAATCTAGAAGCTAAAAACCGACTTCACCACCCGCTGAATGCTTTGTTACAGTAGCCTGGACTCTCACAGAATGGGTTTGCTCTTTGTAGAGAAGAACCAGGCCTCTAATTACTATATCAATCACCAGAGCTACCTGCTGCTTGAACATGTGCACACATCCACTTCTTGCTCTCCTTTTCCCTCCCTGAAATCAACTCTCAAGACTCTCCCACCCAGACACTGTAGCAGGATGTCCTAAGATTCCTGGAGCTATAATGGTTTCTTGCTTTCAAATCTTCCAAGTAGCTTATTCTCAATCAGCATACCTGTCAAGATGGCACCTTGCCATAGCTATTCAAACCAAGTAGAATGACAAAATGTCTGTCTTCAAAACACCACCTTTCCACATGGAATCTGTCACTGTCCCAACAAATCTTGATTTAGGGCTTGCAAGGAAATGTGGGCTTATCCTGCAGCTAGATTGCCAGTCTGCCACCAATGTCATCTGGCCTGTAACTGACTTCTCCTTCATCTCTGTGGGAGCTGCGGGGTTTATTTTTTGTTTGTGTGGGATTTTTTTGTTGTTGGTGGTTTTTTTGTTTTTTTTTTTTTGCTTGCTTGATTTTCTCTGTTGCCTCATTTGCCTGTACTTTTCCAGTGTCCTAACATCTCCATTGTTATTCCAGTGTTATTCCAGTGTTCTTCCTATCTCCAGAACATAATCTCTCCTTGCTACCTGACTCTTCCAATTCAGACTGAAGTTTAAAGAACATATATTCCTGTTATATTATGTAAGAAACCTGAGAGAAGAAATGAGAGGGGAGAAAAATGGAAGGGATCACTATCACCCCTTCCAATGTGTCTTGTGTATTATTAGTATAAGAATAATTGTACTAATAACATAACTTAGGTAATTATAACCTCTTTGTACACTACTTAACAATAGCTTTTTAAAAAGATAAAAGATACTGCAGCTCCAACATCTTGCCCTCCACACGGTTTTATCATTTTATTTGGCAAGTTCTTTTTTTTATTTATTTGTCTTTCTCAGTGTAATTCTGTCAGCAATGTTGAAGAGGTAGACAAGAATGTATAATTGTTCATTTAAAAACAGAGCAAATCACTGACAAGTCTTGGATTTGCATTTGCCAAGAGTGGAGACTAAATACTGGGCTAAAAGTATTTCTTAAACCTTCAAAGACAATAATTTCTTTGATCCCGTTTGCCAGAAATGGCAAATTGTTTCATGCATGAATACGGTCAAAAGATTGGGAAGGAAATCAACACAAGAAACTGTCACTCTCATTAACAAAAAAATATAAGATTTTTCCCATTAAGATGGTAGCTAAAATAATATATAATACAATAATTTCTCCATAAATATGTTTGAATTCCTCAACAACTATGTACCAATGAGTACCTAAAGATAGCTGTAAAAATTATTAGAAAGGTTATGGTACCTACTAAGAATGACAATGTGCCCAATTAGTGATGGTAGGGTATCTTAATTTTTATCAAGTGAAAATATATTTTATGGCATATTCTGGATTTACTAGGAGTTTTTCTGATTATAAAAATAGTCACTTTGTGCTTGCCTAGCATGCATGAAGACCCGGGTTCCATTCCTCGGTACCACATATAGAAAAAAGCCGGAAGTGGTGCTGAGGCTCAAGTGGTAGAGCTCTTGCCTTGAGAAAGGCCAAGGACAGTGCTCAGGCCCTGAGCTCAAGCCCAGGACTGGCAAAAAAAAAAGTCACTTTGGACTAGGAACATTGACTAGTGGAGTGCTTGCCTAGCATTCATGAAACCCTGGGTTTGATAAGGACAATAATTTCTATCTTAGTCAATTTAACATGTGAATGACAAAACATTACATGTTTACATTTTATATTTACATGTTACAATATGTACTATGCATCTTAATTTTCAAAAATTAAGGAAGGGCTTCTGAGATAAGGTTTTTAGAATAACTTAAAATACTTTAATTTTAAGTGGCAGAAGAAAGTTTTAAATGATAATAATTTTATCACTTTTCACTTAAAGAAGAGTTTTAAGTGATAAACACTTATAACTCAGGAAATATTTTAATTTGCCTCTGTAGTTGATATCTGATAGTTTTGTTGTTGCTGTTACTCTTTTGGTTTGTTTTGGTTTGGTTGGTATTTTTTCCCAGCCCTGGGACTTGATCTGGTGGTTTGAGCTCTGCCCCTGGGGCGTTTTTTGTGCAAGGCTATTGTTCTACCACAAGCATCACAGCTCCACTTTTAGGTTTTTTTGGTAGTTTATTAGAGATAAGGGTCTTACAGATGTTACTGGCCTGGGGGGCTGGCTTTGAACCTTCACCCTCAGATCTCAGCCTCCTCTAGCTAGAATTATAGGTGTGAGCCACCTGTGCTTAAATGACTTAAGAGTTTTTATATATGCAAACTTAAAGACCAATGTGACAACTTTGAAGTTATTTATCCTCATATTGTATGTGGTCAACAGAATAACTGAAAAGAGGAATTGCAGGTATCCATCCTTTGTTCAATTCAATCACTACTCAATCAATAACTACTCAAACTTTTCAGTGAAAATCTTTTGGAATACTTTGTTAGCATTCATCATTTGCTAATGCTGTTTCCAGATATTTTTACCACCAGTTGTTATATCACCTAGATGAAGTGATTTTTTTAAAACCAATTGTGTAGTAATTTTAGATGTTTATATACATATATAGGTACATACATATGCATGTACATATGTATATATATGTATTTCATATATATACATGAAAACTACATGAAAAATATTTAGTTGTTTGATTCTAATGGACATGCATTATTACTAAAAGAAGGCAAAATTTTGCTATATTTAATAATGGATTTTTGTTATATTTTATAATGTTTCAAACAAGTGGTCTGTGAAGGCTTTAAATGTTATGTAGATATAATCAATGTTATTAGAAAGCAATATATTTCTTATGCAGGAAATTTAGAAAAGATAGATAAGCAAGGAAGAAGTTCCTTGTAGTTGTATTAGTCAGTAATTGAATATGAATATATCACTCACTTAAAAAGAAACTCCTATTTAATGACCTTAACATTTTAAAGTGGTTATATATATAAATATTATCATTATACAGTATTAAATTCTATTTATGATTATTATATATGCAATGCATCATTTTTATTTCTGTGACTATTTAACTTTTTCCTGCTTTACTTAAAGAATCCAAATTGTTACTTCATCCTGAATTTTAGACACAATATTCAAGTATTGAATTTTAATAAGGTTTTGCCATTTCTGTACTTCCAGATAATAAAGATTATTATTGTTTGTGATGTTCTATTCCCTGTCAAGTGGTATGTTATATTTTATAACTATAGTACTTGTAGTTATACATGGTCAGCATATAATAGTTTATAACTATAACTTCAAAGAGAGTTACATTCTTTAAAAAATAAATTCACATTAAAATGAAGAGGTTTATGATGTCCAAATGTGTTTGTCAGTAAATTCTCATTTATTTTTAGTGCAAGCTTTTTCTTTAAGGTACATTCCCCACCCTCCGCCTCCCCATATATCCTTTAATGGAAAAATCTGCTGGAACCATAGGAGCTACTCTTGTAAATATTTATCAAACCTACTTTCAAAGTATGTTATTTTTTAAAACCATTACTTATAAGCATTTAAAACTGATGTCGTATATTGGGTAAATAGAAAGCTCAACCTAAATGGTGTTAGTTGCTTAACAAACTGTAAAAGTGCTGTTATGGTAATGAGAACACTGAATAGATTGGAAAAATGACACACAAGTTTAATGACAGATTTAACAGACTCTGTTGAGTTTATTAAAAACATATATAAAAGTATAAAAGAAGTTAAAAAAAATCTCCCTGAGTTATATGTTTGATGTTGATAACTATCATAGTTCTTCAAATATTCTCATAAATTTATACTTTCTGCAAGAAAAATAATGTAGCTACTGTGAAAAGGACATATATGCTATTTAAAATAGCAATAAACTTTCATTGTAAATTACAATAAAGCATTTTTCATTTTCAATACTAATTTATATATTTTATTTTAATTTTTATTTCAAAAATCAATAAAATACCCAATTTTAAGATATTTCTATTCCATTGAAAACATAAGACTTATTTAGAAAAAATAATGTCAACTTATTGGTGAGAATTTTCTAGGTAGATGTCATTATTTTTCTTGGAACAACTATTACTTGAGGCACAACATTTGCTCACTAGTTTACATAATTATTCTATTGTTTTTCACATACTTACAGTGCTTTTCCACTACCATTACTGATCGCTGTAATCTTAACAAGAAATACTACTTGTACAAATAAATTTAAACTTCTCTCTCTTTATGTTTCTCTTCCTCTGACTTTCCAAATTTATTTTTTTATTTAGAGAATACTTTATTACTTTCTGTAATCAAACCCACGTAGATAAGACCTTACATATTTAATACAGCGTGTTTATCCCTGTACAAATGAAAAAAATTAAGTTTAACGTTTCCAAACCAATATGGCTATTAATTTCTGTACAATGCCAACTCAACACAGTAGGGATACTTTTTCCAAAGTTGACAGCACAGTTAAAGTTTCCAAAAATTCAAATTATATATATGTACATATATATTTATATTTATATAAAAAGATAAATAATAACAGTATTTTATGCATTGATAGAAGCAACAGCTTTTCCAGGTTCTGCAGTCATCTGAACAAAATTAGACATCCAGCACATTCCATTAATAAAAAGAAAAAGATAAAAAACAAAACCCCAGAAAAATGTGAAGTTCTATTACTGTTGTGGTACCTGGCACCATTTTTTTTATTAGCTTCTCAATCATCATCTTGACTATTCCAACGTTATAAACCCATCCTTCCTTTATTCAATAACTAATTGTCAGGCAATTACAGTGTGTAAGGAATGTATAGGAATAAAATCTCTGCCAGGTCCTTTTTTTCAGTGAATTTACATTTTCACAGTAAGGGTGTGATGATATATATTCAGCAAAAACAGTTTTTTTAATGACTGTAAGAAATGTAATACATATTGCAAAAAAAGTACTTTAAGATTTCTGTCTACTTATCCACACAATTTTTTTCCAATCTGCTATCATAAGACATGCTGTAGAGTTTCAATCAGTAAAGCATATTTTGCCATTTCCTAATCAGAAATGCCAGCAAGAATTTCTTTTAATCCCCTCACTGTTGGGCAGATCTTGGCAGAAACAAATCAAAATTATCATACTTGGGATTGGCATGCTACTTAAGGAGGAGCAAAGGGTAAGATATACATTAAGATAACCCATAAAACTTGTTAAAGTGTTCATAAAAAAAAGTGTACCTATCATTATGTTTGATATGAATGGCAGGCCTCTAAAATGTATAGATTCTTTTCTGTTTCTGTAAACTAAGTTGTACTGAAAACATAACCAGGCTCATCCTTACTTACAGTAGAGCAATAGAACATCGACAGTGCGTAGTTGTCAATAAGACATGGCACTGGTGGCGCATGTCTATAACCCTAGCTACTTAAGAGGCTGAGATATGAAGATTGCTGTTTGAAGCCAGTGGAAGCATAAAAGTCCCTGTGAGACTCTTACCTCCAAATAACCACTAAAAACCCTAAAGTGGCAAGGTGGCTCTTAGTGGTAAAACACTAGTCTTGAGCAAAAGAGATCAGGGACAGCAGCCAGTCCCTGAGCTCAAGCCATACAACCAACTAAAATTTTTTTAAAAAGAGAAGAAAAGAAAGAAAGAAAACGACTGCATGCATAAAAAAAATCCCTAAATTATTTTTTACTTCATATTTACTAGAAAGATTTACAGATGCTTGGCCTAAATGGTAAGCATTTATAACTATATATTAATTTTAGTAACACATAGCCTCAAATATTAGATGTGATTTCAGTTCATCATAGTTTAAAATGAAGTTTATTTAAGAATAAAGTGAAAATTCAAAACATAGCCAAACAATGTTACATATGATAGATTATGAAACAAAATTAGACAACAAAAGATTAAAATGAAGTAATTAAAACAAAATAAAAAATCATGAAACAAAAATTAATTTTAGACAGTCATCTTAAGAATTCATTTTCTCAAAGGAAGTTTCCTGACTCTATATTGTTATTAGAGGTTGCTGGCAGATAAGATGAAAACTACATAAGATTTCAATTCTGAATATTTAAGGAGATAGAAAATCAATGGAGTAAGGGTTAATCTAACACAAATGAATACACACAAGATTATACACATTCATATTGAAGGATACACATAAATATAAATAAAATAGTAATATTGACAGTATTATATTAAATTTTATGTAAGAAAATGATTTTCTTCTAAACACATTTTAGCAATCCATCATTTTGTATATTACACTATACGCTCAGCCTCTTGAGTAGCTAAGATTATAGGCCGCTGGTTATATAGCCACTGGTGCTGGCTGAATTTCCTTTTATTTTGCTTTTGTTTCTTTTCTGTATCTCTTGTTTTTCTTTCTTTCTTTCTTTCTTTTTTTGCTGTGTGTGTTTGTACACACACGTGTGCACCTGCATTTGTATACACACACATGAATTTGTGCACAGGCACCAGTACTGGGATTTGATCTAGAGCCTGGGCGCTGTCCCCGAGCATTTTTGCTCAAGGCTAGTGCTGTACCAATGGAACCATAGCTCTGCTTCTGGCTTGTTTGCTGGTTAATTAAAGATAAGACTTGATCCTCAGAAGTAAGCCTCCTACATAGGATTACAAGCCACTTGCTCACTGTATACTTTTGGAGGGGAGGCAGTAGTAGGACTTGAACTCAGAGCCTCATATTCTTACATAGAGTTTTCACTCATGGCTAACACTCTACCACTTGAGCCATGCCTCCACTTCCGGCTTTTTGTTGGTTTTTTTGAGATACAAGTCTCACAGAGTTTTCTACCTCTGTCCTCAGATGTTAGTCTCCTGAGTAGGTAGGAGTGCAGGTAAGCGCCCCATCGCCCAGCTCATCCCAAAGTTCGCCACTGCAAACTAGTTAATGAATTTTCAAAGACATTCTAGAAATAAAAGGCAATATTTTATGAAATATTAAAATTCAAAGCCTTTTGAAATAAGATTTCTAGACTAAAGTCCTAAAAAATAAAAGTCAAAATAATTGCAAAACTGTATAATTTGAGGTGTGGATGGTATTATAACTATTTTATTTTTCTACTGATTGAGCTCTCTCTGTTCCTCCTAGAGTAAAAGCATCTTTGACCTAAAATGAAATGCTTCATCTACTAGTTTAAAGACTACTTAAAAGGAAAATAACCACTTTGCTTTTAGCAGTCACTATTCTCCTCTCAAATACTCTGCTGATTCACAAAGCTGTCTGAGAAATTCATGATGTCGCTGTAATATCAGCCGGAATGAGGATAAAGTATCCATTTGGAGATGAGAAAATTTACTTTATTAGCTGAAAGGGTACTCCCCTTTGGTATGAAGAAAGGCATTAGAAAATCTATTACAGTTGAGTTATATTCTGCCACCACCATCTTTTCTTATTACAATTAGTATTTCATTTTAATTGTGCTGCTATATAATTTCCTATGAAAAGACATTCAGTCTGAACTCTGAACAAGGTTGCTAGGTGAGTTTTGGGGGGAGTACAATATTTTTTCATGGAATACTTTTCTAGTCTTCCTTGAATTCTGATGAGAGATACAGAGATAATTTACTTTAGGTAGCAAAGAAGTTAGAACCAAATTTCAATGCTTCCATTTTACATCTGTGACCAACTTTGCTGTTTTAATTTCACTACTAGGAAAGTTTGTACTTTCCAATGTTTGTCAAATTAAAAGTTTGGTTGTCTCTTATCTAGAAGACCATTTATGGAGATGGTTGTGCTCTTTTTTAAAAATATAAAACAAGGGAAGTATCTTTAATTAAATGCATAGTAAGTCCTATATTTTTGTAGAAATGTTTTTCCAGTTTCTCACTTCTCTTTACCTAGTAAACACTTTGTGAAAAATGTTTTACACAGTTTCTCTCATTTACTTAAACATTATATATACATACACACACACACACACACACACACACACACACACACACACACACACACACACATATATATATATATATATATAAATGGAGCGGGGAGTTTGGCCTAATGGTAGAGTGCCTGCCTAGCAGGCACAAAGACCTGAGTACAATTCCTTGGTACCATATATTTAGAAAAAACTAGAAGTGGTGCTCTGGCCCAAGTGGTAGAGCTACCATAGCCTTGAGAAAGCCCAAGGACAGTGCTAAGGCCCTGAGTTTAAGCTAGGACTGACTAAAAAAAATGGAGGTTCCAGAACTGGCAAAAAAAAAAAAAAAGAAATGAAAATGACCATATGAGTACTTGCTTTAAAAAATGGCATCTACCATATATAGAAGCACCTACATATCTGCCAATGTGGTGTCTGGGTTTTTATCATGACCTAACAACAGTTGAGTTAAGATCTCTTGATTTTTATCATTTGCATCTTAGATCATTGGCATCCCTTTATTAAAAATAAAATCTTCATTTCTTTCTATTTCTTTATACTTGTTCTTCTGCTCCCAGATTCAGTCTGTTTATCATTCTCTCTCACTTTATGCTTTTCCCGGTTTTGTCTAGGATAGTCAATTGCTCCTGTGATTCCTATTAATATGCTCTTATTTTAAAACTGCAACTCATAAATCTGTATCTTGTTCTAAGTTCCACTTAGAAAGCATGTTCTGATTATTTCCAGTTAAATGTCTTCCCAACATCAAAGCTCATTTGTGTAATCCTAGATACTCTGGAGGCTGAGATCTGAGGATCTTGGCTCAAAGACAGCCCTAGTACTAAAAAGTCCATGAGTCTCTTATCTCCAGTTAATCACCAGAAAACCAGAAGTGATGCAGTGGCTCAAGGGGTAGGATAGTACCCTTGAGCTGAAGAGCTCAAGGACAGTGCCCAGGCCCAGAGTTCAAGTCCCACGACTGACAAAACAAAAAGAAAAGAAAAGAAAAATAACTCATTTATGTAACTTGATGAAATCGTTACAAATCCTTTGTATATTATTTGATATCCTCTCCAAGCTATATATTGATATAGTTTTCCTATAGCAAATCCATTTTATGTCTAGGATATTGAATCTCTAAGAATTTAGTTGTCCAACTATGAAATTCATCCTAGAGACAGGAAATACTTAGATGTCAAACCAATCTAGTTGTTTGTCAAAAACTTCTCCAAGGAAACCTAAAATAGACAAGACATTTCTTAAAAGAACTTGGACGATTAGCAATGCTGTCTGCAAGAGCTTCCGTACAGCAGTGCCTTTTATTTTTATTTTTGCCAATTCTAAGGCTTTAAGGGTCTTGGCACTGTCCCTGAGCACTTATGCTCAAGCCTAATGCCTTAGTATTTGAGCCACAGCTCCACTTCAAACCTTTTCCTAATTAACTGTAAATATGAGTCTCATAGACTTTATTGCCTAGGCTAGCTTTCCTACATAATCCTCAAATCTCAGCCACCTGAGTAAGATTACAGACATGAGTTACCAGCAACCTGCAGTATCACTGTCTTCATCAGCTTGTTATTTAACACAATCTGGAGTTTAAGCAGTACTTCTTGAAGGTGTAGTGTAACAAATGAAAGAAAGGTTCTTAAAGTTGCTTTTTTTTAAAGCCAAGTACTGGTGGTCAGTGTCATAATACTAGCTTCTTGGGAAGTTGAGATCTGATAACTGAGTTTTGAAACAGGGCAGAGAAATCTGAGATTTATATCTTCAAAATAACCAGCAAAAACTGGAAGTGGAGACATGGCTTAAGTGGCAGTCTATCAATGGAGTGACAAAACTGAGGGAAGATTTGAAGCCCTGAATTCAAAACCCAATACCTATGCATGGATGGGTGCACACACACACACACACACACACACACACACACACACGCTGATTATTTCATTTAAAGAAGCTTAGTTGAATAACTTGAAAAGTCATTGACTGGACCACAATCTCTGTTTCCATTTCACTTATCCAAGATATTAGAATCAGAAAATAAGCATGAAAAACAGAAATTTATATCATTTTTTTCAATTTCTTTTAATTTGGAGGACTAGTCACAGTTATTTAAAAATGAATTTGTCTTTATAAGAATGCAGTAAACTCAGCACTCGGGATACTGAGGCACAATTCCTGGGAAGTCTAGGCAACACGATGAGTTTGAGGACAGCCTGGGCCACACAGGGAGATACAATCCTTAAGACAAAACAAACTAGAAAAATAATCTTAATTTTTGTTTCTGCATTGTTTTGTATTTATAAACCATGCACTTATTGCACAGAAAAGCCATAATATTGGAAATGTGGTCCCACATATTTGCACAAGCCTTTCTAGTAATTAAAATTAGCTCTTAAAAAAACTCCAATGATAGAAATACTTGCATTAAAACAATAATGCAGTTTTAAAGGCAGGAGAAGGAATACTGGTAGCTAGTGGCAATAATCTAAGGAAGAATAAGCATTCTTTAATCAGAATGAAGGCATACTCTGGTCTGGAGACCATTTCTTATTTGATCATCCTTGGAAAATACAAAATGTCAGAGCCATTATTTTTTATTAACTGGATCTGGCATGGGCATAAATAGTAAATTGAGCTATCTTTTTTTCTTTTGGTGATGGGCAGTATGAGAAAATTTGGTTGAAAAATGCCATTCAGTTTTTAAAATTCATCATATATGAAGACTTATAGGACAATGATATCAATAGTGTTTTTATTTGATAAATGAAAGTCGGGGTAATTTTGGTAAAATGCTAATAACCTGTCTTGCCACAAAAGGAAGAGTTTGTATGTCTGGCTCATCACAATTTTAATTGTAAATCTCAGGAAATGCTGAATATGACAATTAAGTTAGGAAGTGCTCAATGGATTGCAGAGTAGTAAATTTTATTAAATTTCTTCATAAAATAACATTGACAAATAATCTAATACAGAACTGTTTGTGCTTCAGTAGGGATGGCTGAAAGAACAAATAAGCTGCTGCAAATTCACTCAGAGGATGCTCTCCCAGTTTGTTCTCAGCAATTTACATGTGATTCTGTGAGACATGTTTTAAATATTATTTGGTTCTTTCTACAAGGAATTAGAGCTTAAAATACCTAATATTTAATGGCCAAAGTTGCTATTTTCCTACAATATAAAAAGACAAATATGGGGCGGGGAGTTTGGCCTAGTGGTAGAGTGCTTACCTAGCATGCACGAAGACCCGGGTTTTATTCCTCGGTACCACATACATAGAAAAACCAAGACGTGAGAAAGGGTATCAATGTATGTGAATTGGTGCACCTTCTATCTGGCAAATATAATGTGACCCTTCTATTAATTACAATAAAAAATATATGGGAAAAAAAGCCAGAAATGGTGCTGAGGCTCAAGTGGTAGAGCTCTGGCCGTGAGAAAGTCCAAAGACAGTGCTCAGGCCCTGAGATCAAGCCCAGGACTGGCAAAAAAAAAAGACAAATATGAATCCATTTTATACAGAATGTTTTCTTCACAAAATTCAATTGGCCTGAATTTTGAAAGGTTTAAATAACACCGGATTACTTTGTTTGTTGATGGATGGTTAGAACATTATCTTAACACTGTCACTTGCATTTTGATATAAGTGACTGTGTCCCCTCAAAAAGCAATATCCGCTATAGCTCTAGCAATCAGCAGGATCACATTGTATACGTGATGTGTCATCCTGATGTTATAATATAGTATATAGATATGTAAATAGTAATATCAACAACCGAAAAACATGGCTTCATCAAAAATGATTCTGAGCTCCCTCTCAATTACTTCCTATTCTGTAATTACACACATGTACAAAAAAGGAAAACATCAATCTTATATGGCTAATATTAAAACAGTAATAATGTACCCATTATAAAACTCATATAAGGAAGCCTGGAGCTCTTACAATGCAGGGTGCTGGCTTGTGGCACAAACCTGGGAGTTTGCCAGGTGCGGTGGCTCAGGGCTGGAATCCTAGCTACTCAGGAGGCTGAGATGTAAGGATCAAGGTTCAAAGACAGCCCGTGCACAAAAGGACCTGAGACTTTTATCTCCAATTAATCACTAGAAAACGGGAAGTGGGGCTTGACTCAGCTGTAGGTCGGTAGCCTTGAGCCGAAGAGCTAAGGGACAGTGCCCTGGCCTAGAGTTCAAGCCCCATGACCCAACAACAACAACAACAAAACCCTAGAAGTTTGAATTCTGTTCATACCACTTCTATTACCTGCTGCCCTTGTTATTTACTGTGTTTATTGTACTTTGTAGGTCCAATTTCACAAAAAGTAAACAAATGGGAGGCTTTACAGTAATCCTCACTTCAGCAAATCTATCAAAGCCCTTTTTCAAATTTTTCTCTCTCTTTTTTTTTTTTTTTTTTTTTTTTGCTTCAGTGTCACATACTAGTATTTTGTAGTGATGGGGTTGCAGTATTTTGTGGCCTTCTGAAAAACTAGTCATACTGCATACTATTTATCGGGAAACTTCTCACATAATTTTTTTCTTTACCAATTCTCCTTTCTGGATATCCATAAGTATTACTTATTAGCTGGGTATCTGTGGCTCATATTTGTCACCATAGGTGGTCCGAAGGCTGAGTTCCAGAAGTTGGCAATTTGAAGCCATCCCAGAGAGAGAAGTTGGTGAGATTCCATTTCCAAATTAACCAGCCAAAAAAAAACAGGCTGGAAGTGAGGATTCAAGCAAAGAGTACCAGTCAAACAATCATGATCCTTGTGTTCAAATTTCAGTAAGTACTAGCAGAAAAAATAAAGATTATTTATTCATTTATTTTATGCTTCTAAGTACCAGTTAATTCTCTGGATTCTCCACATCAGCTCAAATTTTTAGTACTCCTGTCTTGAAAAATTAATTGATTCTTGAAGTGCCTGAAAAAACTATGTAACCAGAGGAAATAGAAATGATCAGAAAGAAAGCATTTTCTATTGATTTATCAGGCTTTCTTTGTTATATCTCTCTTAGGTAAGTTAACTGTCTTCCTCATAAATATATTTGTTATGAGCAGAGTGGACTCCCCATGAAAACTGCTCATGCCAGTAATAGATCTCTTTTCAAATGTCTCTTATGTTATTAAGCACTTTCAAGAGGATTCAAAGCAGGATCATTATAGAATAAATTTCAGTTGCTCAATCAAAATTGATTTAGGCATACTTAAATATACTTAAATACTTCTAAATATATGAAATGGTATTTTTTGTTATTCCAGCTTGGAATTATGAGATGAAGAAAACAGAGGAAATAACAGAGAAGAAGAGGAACTGGGTGGGGGAAGAAGAGACAGGAACACAGGGAGACAAAAGGAGACGTGAAAGGGTAGAAGGAAGAGGGAAGATGAGTATGTCTTCAGTTCATGACAAGATTAACGGTCACAGCATTGTACAAACACATTCTCAATCACAGGATAAATGGATGGGGCAGATCTCAGCAAACCCTATGATAACTGAATCAAGTCTCCTTTGACAGTATACAAGCCAGATATTTAGGAGCAAAGACTCTGAGGTCTCATTTCTTTCATGACTCTGGAGAAGACAAAGGAGAGCAAAGAGAAGTGAGGTGGGCATTTTGGTTGAGTTGGGTTATAACCTGAGTTGCAGAGTGGATATGGCTTTTCGCTGCTTCCAAAAGTGGTATTAGGTAATGAATGAATCTCAAGTGGCAGTGTGTTAAAAGTAACAGAGCAATGTTGAGTCAACTACAGTGTTTGGAAACTAGTGATAATTGAGTTTCTGGAGACTGAAAGTGAAAAGTGTAGGATCTCCTACACAGCCTTGGGCTTTAAATAATTTTACATTTTCTTCTATTGGTTGAATCATCAGCAACAACTCACTAAACTTTCTAAACTTCTATGCTCTTTTCAGTAAATTGGAATAAATATTAAATTTTCAAGATTATACAGAGACACTAATTGTATTCATAATATACTTGACATTTGTTTAATATTTAGAAGATACTCTGTATTATTATTTACTCTAAAACTTTTCAGAAAAAAAATACACATTTTCTGTGTTTTGAATAAAACCCAATTTACTATTTTCTATAAGTAGCTAATGGTCCTTAATATTAAAAATTTCTCTTCTATTTTCTTTACTTATGAAGTTTTCAAGAAATATTTTTTGCCAAATTGAAAGATTAAATTTTCTAGAATCTATTCTGCTTATGATTCATGGAGAAAAGAAGTACTTTCTACTAATTAACTAATTAATTATCTATTAGATTGGGTAAAAGGGGGTCTAATTTAACATGCACCTTGTAGGCTTTGGTGTATGATCTTCAGGGCCAAAACTGGATTGTTTTTTGTTCCAATGGGTTAAAAAAGATAAGACAAGAAGCCTAAACCCAGACTCATTTCCAAGATGGCCAGTTTTTAAACTCCCAACTCAGTTTCCCTAACTCTAAAAAGGTCTATCAACCTTTTAGGCAGGATATGAAGATTAATTAGCTAAGGCTGCAAAGTGCTTTAAGCATGAAATGTTGTATGAGATAATAAGATAAATATTAATAATATCCTGCTAGCAGTTCACCGACAAATGTAGTAAGGTAACTAAGAAAAATAAATTGCAGGGCATGGTATGAAATTGAAAAATCACTAATGGAATAAGCATTTGTTCATACAGGGTGCAACATTGCATCATATATAATGTACTACCAGGTCATTTTCAATTGTTTTAATTGCCTCAAGCAACTGATCTTTAGAACTGTTCTTCACCATCTTTGGCTCAGCCCTAACGACTGTAATTCGATGTCCAAAACTAACATTAGCCCATATTCAACAGTAAATGGTGTGGACTCTATACTGAGTCTATTATTCAACAGTCTCCTTAACATAATTCATGATACAATTAACATTAATTAGCTTTTCAGTACCCCTGAAATTCTGCTTAAGACTTAAGACATTAAAGGAGGTAAAGAGCAACTAGCAGAAAAGTTACGAATCCCCTTGCGAGAGCCATCAATTAAGATAAGTAAGAGATTCCTAAAATTTTATAACCCTCATTTATCACTTACCACTCCTGATAAGTTTATCCTGTGCAAAGATATCTTTAAAGCCATTCAGTATGAAAAGAACCATTCATCTCTGTACTTCACATCCACTTTAGAACAGAGAGTGGGAGCTTCCAAATTCATGTCAGAGGAAACCCAGAGTCACAAGTGATTACTGAGGCCCTACAGCATCTCTATCCAAGTACCTCTCAGGTAGACAAGGAAAGAATTTGGCCTTTTTCTCCTCATCTCCACTTCTACAGGAAGTGGAGAACTCTTCTACAGGAATTACATCTCTGCCCCAAGTTCCAAGTGATTAACAAAAGCCTTTTCTAGAATATCAACAATAACAAGAATCTACCATTGATTAGGGCATGACTCTACAAGTACCCTCCATTTAGTCATCAGAGCAAGTCTATAAAATAGACATTTCCATAATTCTGTTCAAACTTGCCAATATTATAATATACTGCTTTAATTCCAACCAGCTCAAAATAATTGCTCATTAATGGTTCGTATTCCAATCTACCTGAATTCATAAAGACAGCAAATTTGTTTATTGTGTTAGGCAAAGCATGAGAGTAACTACATCTTTGAAAAGTAAATTGAAATATATCATATACCAGTCATTCTCAAATTAAAAACAAGCTTCCTTTATTATGCAAATGCCCAAGGGATAAGAAGCTGGAGAATGCTACTCTATCTAAAATGTATGAATTCATCCACAGAGTTTCACCTAGCTCAAAAAGTCCTGGAAGAGGTCTTTTTCCTTTTTGACAGAAGAATTTCATAAAACAGAGCTCTTCCCCTCTTATATACACTTATTGGCTACCAGGAACTTTTGAACAATGGAATCTTGTCTACCAAGGGCCTATATGTATTTTTACAAAGCTTCATGCACATCTTTGTACTTTAGATTGTAAGTGCTTTGATATTTTCCAACAATACTATGCAAGCACAAACTTCCTTTATTATTCTATTGATTATACAAATCCTAAATGATGGGTTTGAGTCCAGAGTCCTTTTCTTCTCAAAGTACACACACACACACACACACACACACACACACACACACACACACACACACACAAACACACCTGCATATGAACATATTTTAGTCTTATTTGTAGAAACCACTTACCTCACTTAACACTTTTATTCTCCAAAAAATAATTTTCAACTATTAGCTATCTGAAAGTTTATAATTTTATAAAAATATAATTTAACCAGATGTTGGTGGCTCATATCTATAATTCTAGTTACTCAGAAGAGTGAGATCTGAGGATTGCATTTTGTTCCTTTGAGTCTGGGTTACTTCACTTAGTATGATTTTTTCTAAGTCTTTCCATTTCCTTACAAATGGGGTGATTCTTTCTGACAGCAGCATAGAATTCCATTGTGTATAAATACCACATCTTGTTGATCCATTCATCAACTGAGGGACATCTTTGCTATGGTAAATAGCGCTGCAATGAACATCATTGTGCTAGTGGATTTAGTATGCCTTTGTTTCTGGATGATTGGGTAAATGCCAAGTAGTGAAATTGCTGGGTCATAGGGGAGCTCTATGTTTAGTCTTCTGAGGAACTGCCATATGGACCAAAGACCTCAAGGTAAAAGCCAACACACTGAAAACTTTATAAGAAGGAATAGGAGATACACTAAGCCTCCTTGACACAGGTCGAAACTTTCTTAATAAGGACCAAGAAACACAACAAATCAGAGAAAGGCTGCCTAAGTGGGACTGCATTAAACTGCAGAGCTTTTGTATGGCAAAGGACATAACTAGTAAATTAATTGGGAAGCCTACAGAGTGGGAGATCTTCACCAACCACACAACGGATAAAGGCCTCATATCTATAATATATCAACAGCTCAAAAAATTTAATCACCGCAAAATTAATCTCCAGAGAAACAACCATCCCATTAAAAGATGGGCCAAAGACTTAAAGTATTGCATTTTGAAACCAGCCAAGATAGAAAGTCAGGTGGCACTGGGACTCAAACTGGTAGAGCCTAAGCTTTGAACAAAAGAGCTTAGGGATGATGCCCAGGTTCTGAGTTCAAGCCCCATGACAGACATGTTAATAATAATAATAATAGCAGTAAAATTATATATATTTAATTTATAAGCATTTATTTCTATATGCTTATTTTAAATCATTATACTCCTGTGGAAAGGATACATTAAATGTTTAATGATGAGTTAAGCAGCTAGGTAAATTATAAACCATACCATAAAAACATTTCAAATTGATTGATTAAGTTATGCCTTCATCCAACACATACTAAGGAATGCTGACAGTTTTCTTGGAGCTGTAATAGGAAGTAGGGATAAAGGTTGAGTACCTAGATTCTTCTGAATTCCTCACAACTTGTACAAAATATCAATAGTATAATGTAATAAGAATAATAATACAGTTAGAAGATTTCAGGGTTATCATTTCACAGCCACGGTAGGGGGGAAAGTTTTCCACTAGGGATGTGCCACAGTTGGGAGCAAATATTGTTTGAGCATTTTTTCATATATTTTTATTGTAATGAATAGAAGGGGTTACATTATATTCACTAGATAGAAGATGCATTATTTCACATACATTGATACCCTTTCTCATATCTTGGTCCCCATTTCCTTCCCCCCCAACTCCACCCCTCATCTTGTTTTTCTCCCTTATCAGACTTCAAACAACCAAATATGCACATATACAATATATCAGATAACCAGGTGAAATACTGTAACAATATGAGATAACCAAGGGACAGCAAAAGAGATGGGAGATAACATAGTACATTAAGGACAACAATCACTCATTATATGGCTTTTGTTTCTATATCCTGGAGGTGCTTTCATTTGGCTTCATTCTATATGGGCTTATGTATCTAGATTTTGTTCTATTGTAAATCTCTGCTAGGAGAGCCCAAGGTTTCTACTAATTAGAATGAATGAGGGAAACCATTGAGCCTATGTTCTTTTGAGTCTGGCTTACTTCAATTAATATGATTTTTTCTAAGTCTTTCAATTTCCTTACAAATGGGGCAATGTCATTCTTTGTGACAGCAGCATAGAATTCCATGGTGTATAAATACCACATTTTGTTGATCCACTCATCAACTGGGGGGCATCTGGGTTGGTTTCATATCTTTGCTATGGTAAATAGTGCTGCAATGAACATTGTTGTGTTAGTGGATTTAGTATGTCCTTGTTTCTGAACCATTGGGTAAATGCCAAGTAATGGAATTGCTGGGTCATAGGGGAGTTCTATGTTTTGTATTTTGAGGCACTGCCATACTACTTTCCATAGTGGTTGAACGAGTTTGGACTCCCACCAACAGTGTAGTAGTGATCCCTCCTGGCCACATCCCCTCCAGCATCTGTTGTTATTAGTTTTCTTGATCCTGGCCATTCTAACTGGAGTGAGGTGGAATCTTAGAGTTGTTTTGATTTGCATTTCTTTTATGGCCAGAGATGTCAAGCATTTTTTCTTGTGTCTGTAGGCCATTCTTATTTCTTCTTCAGAGAAGAGTCTCTTTAAGTCTTTGGCCCATCTTTTAATGAGACAGTTGTTTCTTTGGAGATTAGTTTTGGAGTGATTCAATTTTTTGAGCTGTTGGTATATTTTAAATATGAGGCCTTTGTCCATTGTATGGTTAGTGAAGTTCTTCATCCACTCTGTGGGCTTTCTAGTTAATTTGCTAGCTACGTCCTTTGCCATGCAGAAGCTCTGCAGTTTAATGCTGTCCCACTTATCCAGACTTTCTCTGATTTGTTGTGTTTCTTGGTCCTTATTAAGAAAGTTTCTACCTGTGCCAAGGAGACCTAGTGTATCTCCCATTCCTTCTTGTAAAGTTTTCAATGTATCTGCTTTTATCTTGAGGTCTTTGATCCATTTGGAGTTAATCCTGGTGTAGGGTGACAAAGAAGGATCCAACTTTAGTTGTCTGGGTGCTTAACCAGCTCTGCCAGCACCACTTGTTTAAGAGGCTGTCTTTCGTCCATTCTATTTATGCTCCCAGTTCTAGCATTGTTTGAGGATTTTACACTTTCTCCTGCCCTAAGAATGAGGATATTATAAGAATATTTGAAGATTTACCAACTTCTGTGTAATTTCTTTTTTAAATAGTTTTGGTAAATATAACTGCCTGTAGAATTCCTCAAGGAGGATTTCCTTATGTATCTACATATTCTCCTCTGAAAATACAGAATTCTTAGGTGTTTAGGAAGTCATGAAATGCTGTCTATTCCTCCTGACTTTCACTTCTGCAATTAGGATGTTGTCATTTATCAGTTTTGTACAAGGCTCCTCCTAGATAGCAAATATGCATATACTCAGGACTTCTTTTCACTTTATGACATCAACCTTGAATGAGAAATCAGGCCATGCACACTTCCCTCACGTACTTTAGAATTTGATTTGTAACATTAAGCACCATTCTTTCAGAACACCTGAGTGAGAAAGCATGAGCTGCGAAAGCACACTGACTCACCATAGGGAATTATCCCATATTTGAATGCTCACACATGGCAAAAATGTATAGACATTTGCAATGAGATATGATACTAGATCTCCCTACCAATGAAATACAGAAAGTTGCTATGAGGAGATAACATTCAAGTTGCATTTTAAGAGAGAGAAGTTTTGCCATGAGAAATGGAAAGAGGATTTTAAGCCTACAAAGCAGCTAATGAAAAAGTCAGAGGTGTTAACATGCATACTTCTTTTTGAGAACTTGGGCCTTAATACATAGAGAAGGAAAGTTTATGGTAGAAACTAAGGTTGTAAAGATCATTTGGGATTAAGAATTGAAGGCTCTTTAATACTATCATAAAAAGATTACATTTATCTTGAGAGCAATGAAGAGTGAAGAGGTTTTAAATTAGCATGTGATGTCAGGTTTATCTTTTAAAGATCTGAAACCATCATGGAAGTGTAGTAGCAGACCAGTGTGAAGTTGGCTACATTAGGTCTATGCAAATTGTGAAATTGTGAGGAATGATGAGGAACTGCCAATATTGCCCTTGTCCATTGGAATATTTATTTCATTGCTATGCTAAACTTGTTAATATTATGATACATTGCTTTTATTTCAACCAGCCCCAATAATTGAGATTTGGAATTTCTTTCCAGATTTAGTTACTCTCATAACAGAATGTCTGCAGTGATCTATTGCAATCTGTATCAGCCATAGAAGAATTCAGACAAGATGAAAATGTAACAAAAGTAATAGAAAACTAACATACCCTCTCAGATTTCAGGCCCTTGAGCAGCTAGCATCACAGACCATTAGTCTCTAGCAACGCATTTATTTTCATGTATGTTTGGAGACTTAATATTGGGAATTGAACTTAAGGCCTCATGCTTGCTAGGCAAGTACTCTACCACTGGTGACACATCTCTATCCCTTTTTGGAGATGGTTATTTTCAAGGCAGGATTTCACTTCTTCCCCAGCCATGATATTTCACTATGTTGCTAGGAATGACAGGTGTGTGCCACAGGTCCTAGCTATCGTACTTACCCTGTAGCTGAGATAATAGTATTGAGTCCAGCAACTGACTGAGAAGGAGTTTCAATAATAATGTCAAGTCTATACTGAGTAAATTATGCACTCTAGAAAGTTTGGATGAGAAATAGGAATTTTGATTATGAAAATGTTCCTATGAAAGATAATAATCATGGAAGGATGCCAGTAGCTCTATAACAAAAATTTCAGAACATGGTAAAATTTCATGAAATTATTAAACAAAAGACTACAGGAAAACAGCCAATGGGTCTAATGCTGGGCATTATGGTTTTGTTTCCATTTCATCCTTGCAATTCTGCAAATACACAATGAAATTATCTTCCTTTTCTGCATAGTACACTGGATTCGCTTAGAACCCCTGAGATGCACATGCACATCCCATCTGATATAAAACCTATCCAGTTCATCAGGGATTGCATGTGTGAGAACAAATTGTTGCTGCTGGAAAAGGCTAGAGTCCTTTCCTTTCTTTTCAGTTAAATTCATTTCTTAATATCTTTAAAAAGTACACAAAGGGATTTCAGTACAGCAAGTCAATATATAAGTGAAATGCATCTTCATCAGTGTCATCTTTTCCATCATTCTCCTTCATTTCTCCCAAGCCCATGCATCACCTCATTCTTGGTTCCATTTTCACACATGTACACAGAGGGTAAACATCGCATCCACCCACCCTTCCTCTCTCCATTCAGGGTTTTGGTATTCTGGAATTGTTTCCAAACCATTCTAAATATAACTGTAAACCACATAGAAAAGAAAGAAAGGTTATGTGGTATGCAAATTATCATAAACTGGTATTGTAAAACAACATGATTCTTAATTCTGGAAGATGAAAACCTGAAAAAGAAGGTTTCAGCAGGGCCATGCTATGTCTGGAGACTGTCCAGGAGAATCCTTCAAGGAATATCCTCTGGGTCTTCTTTGATTATACTGCAATAATTTCTGTCTGTTACCATCTTTTTTAAAACACTGACCATTCCTCTCTTGTACAACTCCCCCCTCATTGGATTTAGTGACCATCCTAATGAGGACCTTGGTTATATCAGCCAAGAACTAATTTTCAAAATAAAAGTTCATGTTCACAGCTACCAAGAGTGGGTTCTTCATTACATTTTATATAAGCAACAATTCAAGCGAATCAAGTTGTCTATCAAGAGACTAGGATCCAAAGCCCAAAACTGAAGTCTTGAGTTTCCTAGGCATAAAGCTGTGTCCATAGTCCTCTTGCACTCATTTGTTGAGAACGAGCTGCCTATTCATCTAATTTACTTGTTGACCGGTCATGAATTGCAGAGCATAGCAACTGAATCCTTGGTCAGTTACATACCTTATAGGTGGATATCTGCAAAGAACTTACTCACTAGCCACCTTTGCCTTTGATAGAATTATGTACTTTCAAATATCTCCAACAGATTGTTGTCAAATAATGCCAGAAACTTTACTTTAATACACTTCTTTTAAGGTATCTGCAAACTTAATTGGTTCATCAATTGGCAGGTGCAAGTTAATTTTATGGGTACTTAATTGCTAATTTCCTATGCAAATCAATATTTGAACTTTTAATTCTCAATTGAGTATGCATTAAAATTGGATTTTAACTGCTTAAAGCAACTGAAAAATTCCAAGTGATTCAGTACCTCCATAGGAGCTTACAGCAATGCTGTCTCTATTGGCTCTGATTTGGAGGCATTAGTGCTAATACATTTGGTAGGTAAATATACTCTAATGGGCTACAAAATGTATTAGAATGACAATACACACAAAATAAAAATTCCCAATGTAATTATTTGATGAACATTAAAATCATATCAAAATGATCACACAATTGTATATATGCATATACAAACTATGTGTGTCTTTCATGGAATATTTGGAACCATTATTCTTGTTATTTTTTTCACTTTGAAATTTTTTCATTTATGGAATAGAATATCTTGAGGACTGACTGTCTCAAGTCTAAATATAACATATTTTATGTACCCTATGTATAGACATAGAAAGAGACAGACATAGATGCATACATAAATATGAAAATAATTTATATTAATATCTTCTGTATGTTTGTGTTTTAAATCTAACCTACATAAGATCAGATGTGAAATTTTCCATTGTGGCTTCATATTGACATATAAAAATATTTTGATTTGGGATTATTTTGTTCTTTGGATGTTCAGATTAGTCATGTTCATCTTGCATATACTTGCATATGCATCCACATCTATCTATAAAATAGCATCTACATCTTTCCATCCTTTCTACTGAGATGGAGTCTCCCTATCTCAGGCTGGCCTGAAACTCACCATCCTCTTACATCAGCCTGCTTAGTGCTTTGATTACAGGTATGTGCCACTATGCTTGGCTCTTACATCTATCTTTACAGAAAGCATGTGTGTATGTGTAAATGTGTTTGTATTTCCTCATCTCTATAAAAAATGGGAGTCATAACACTTCTACTTTGGGATCTCTGTTAGTTATAATTTTAGAATTGTCTTATGTATTAGTGATATAATCATCTCTGACTTATTCAAATACTCAATTAATGATTGCTGTTAAGAAATATTGCAGATATGCATATGGTTCCAGGTCAGCTGATCTTAAGGCAAAGAGATTATCCTTATCATACCTCTTAAAACTAAGTCTAGAGGTCAGTAGTAGAATAAATCAAATGTTCAAAACAGAAGAATTAGGCTTGAAGACTGTGAAGTACCTTCCACAAGCTGTACATGGTGTCAGTCAATAAAGGCAGGAACTCAGTGCTGTAGCCCTGAGAAACAATCCTATTACAAAGAAAGATGAGCTTGGAAGTAGATGTGTCTCAAGAACTTGCAACCAACATCTTACTATCAGCTTTGTGATAACCCAGAGCAGAAAATTCATTCACACTTTGCCAGCCTTCTCTCTAACAGAAGTTAGAGATTGTAAGGAGAGTTGGTTTAAAACATTAGAAGGGGTATCAACGTATGTGAAGTGATGCACCTTCTATCTGGCAAATGTAACCGTAACTCTTCTATTAATTACAATAAATAAAGGAAAGAAAAGCTGCAAAATATATAACATTTATTATAAAGCAATAGAAAAGAAATAAAATATTTTATATTATAAATGTTTTTCTATATGGTTTTCTATAGTTCTTTAAAGTTCTACTGAGTCTCAGGGTCAGGAGCAAAGCCTAGTGGTAGAGTACTTGCCTAGCACTCATGATAGGCTCTCAGTGCCAGGCTTCTACTGCTTGCCTGGATTGGGTTTGATTCCTCAGTACTACATACACAGAAAAAGCCAGAAGTGGCACTGTGGCTGAAGTGGCAGAGCACTAGCCTTGAGCAAAAAGTGTCCAAGAACAGTGCCCAGGTCCCAGGACTGGCAAAAAAAAAATGTACTGGATCCCTTTCTAATACTCTTCTTTCTTTTTAAAAATTATCTTTAAGTGGGCAGGGAGTTTGGCCTAGTGGTAGAGTGCTTGCCTAGCCTGCACAAAGACCCAGGTTCCATTCCTCCATACCACATACATAGAAAAAAAGCCGGAAGTGGTGCTGAGGCTCAAGTGGTAGAGCTCTAGCCTTGACAAAGCACAAGGACAGTGCTCAGGCCCTGAGCTCAAGCCCAGGATTGGCAAAAAAAAAAAAAAAAAAATTATCTTTAAGTAGAGTTGTCATTCAACAATGTAGTTTATGAATGCAATTCATCTTGATCCATGTAACCACTTTTAGCAGTCTCACCCATGTATCCTCGACCCACTCTCCCTCTTTCTTAATTTTTCTAGAATTTACCTTAAATTCTTGACTATATTCCCAACGTCTTCTCCTTTATATTTAACTCCCCCTAGCCTCTTGACTCCATCCCAACCCCCTTATATTCACTTACTGCAAGTGAAATTATGAACATTTTCAGTTATATATTTAAATTTCTAAAATTCGTGATTAATTTTATTTAATGGTTCTAGGCCTTGAACTTACTAGACAGATGTTCTACCATTGAGACATGCCTCCCACCATCATTCAATTAATTTTACCATTAAAATTATTTCTAAATCTAACAATACCGCAAGATGGAGCATTTACCTTTTCTATATTATATAGTAAAAGTATTTTTAATGTCTTTTGCCTTTGACACCATTTCTGTATTATTCTGTTATTATTACTTTTTTTTTGTCAGTCCTGGTCTTGGGCTCAAGGTCTGACCACTGTCCTTGGACTTTCTCAAGGCTGGAGCTCTACTACTTGAGCCATAGCACCACTCCTGGCTTTTTTTTCTATGCATGTGGTGCTGAGGAATCGAACCTGGGTCTTCATGCATGTTAGGCAAGTGCTCTGCCACTAGGCTAAACTCCCAGCCCTATTCTGTTATTATTATTAAAATTGTGATTCATATAATTATGTGTGGATACTGGGGATTGAACTCATATTCTTTTGTGTGTCGGGGGGGAGTCCTAGGGCTTGAACTCTGGGCCTGGATATGTCCCTGAGTTTTTCGGCTCAAGGCTACTTTCCTACCCCTGGGCCTGGGAGTTGTCCCTGAGCTCTTCAGCTCAAAGCTACCACCCTACTCCTTGAGACTCAACCCCACTTCCAGTTTTCTAGTGGATTTTTGGAGATAAGAGTCTCACATTCTTTAGTGCCCAGGCTGGCTTTGAACCACAGTCCTCAGATCTCAGCCTCCTGAGCAGCTAGGATTACAGGCGTGAGCCAACGTGCCTGACTGAACTCATATTCTTACATTCTTACTCTTTTTTTTTGTTCATGACTAGCATTCTACCACTGAGCTAACTTCACTTCCAATTGTTTTCCAGAACTAATGTAAAAACAAATCACATGAATAGAAAAATTTACAGCTGAAATGAATCAGTAAGATTAAAACAAAAAGTTTAGTAAACATTTTAAATGTACTTTTAATAATCATATCATTCACACTGAAAATTATACATTAAATAATTCATACTGTTAAAAAGAAATGTAAACACTTCTGATGTAAACTCTAAGAACTTATTTTAAGCAATTGTGTTGGCTTTTTGCTGGTTTAATTGGACATAGAATCTGACATACTTTCTCACCTAGATTGTCTTCAAAACATAATCCTCGCCAGACACTGTGGCTCACGCCTGTAATCCTAGCTACTCAGGAGGCTGAGATCTGAGGATCAAGGTTGAAAGTGCCTGGGCACAAAAGGACCTAAGACATCTCCAATTAACTTCTGGAAAACGGGAAGTGGGACTTAGCTCAAGGGTTGGATGGTAGCCTTGAGCTGAAGAGCTCAGGGACAGCGCCCAGGCTGAGTTCAAGCCCCATGATCCATGAAAAACAAACATGATCCTCATATTACAGTCTCTTAAGAAGCTAGGGTCATTAGCTTTGTATGTATATATATATATATATACATACATATATATACATATGTGTGTGTGTATGTGTGTGTGGTGTGTGTGTGTGTGTGTGTGTGTGTGTGTGTGTGTGTGTTTTGCCAGTCGTGGGGCTTGAACTCTGGGCATGGGCACTGTCCTTCGGCTTTCTCAAGGCTAGCACTCTACCACATGAGCCACAACACCACCTCTGCCTTTTTCTGTGTATGTGGTACCAAGGAATCAAACCCAGAGCTTCATGCATGCTAAGTAAGCACTCTACCACTAGGCTACACTCCTGGCCCCTATTTTTTTTAATCTTAAGAACATTCACATTTTTAAAAAAAATGTAATGAAAATCTTTTCACATTATTTTTAATTTTTTTTTGCCAGTCCTGGGCTTGAGCTCAGGGCCTGAGGAGCACTGTTCTTAGACTTTCTCAAGGCTAGAGCTCTACCACTTGAGCCTCAGCACCACTTCCGGCTTTTCTCTATGTATGTGGTACTGAGGTATCGAACCTGGGTCTTCGTGCATGCGAGGCAAAAACTCTACCACTAGGCCAAACTCCTGACCCCTCACATTATTTTTAAATTCATTAAAACATAACCGACTTAAAATTATACTATGGGACCCATAGTAATAAAAACAGTAAAGTACTGGCACAAAGCAAGCACGAAGATCAATGGAATAGAAGACCCAGATATAAGCTTACATAGGTTCAGAAATATGGTTTTTTATAAAGAAGCCAAAAACCTGTTTTGGAGGAAGGACAGTCTCTTCAATCTTCAATAAATGTATTGAGGAATCTGGACATCCATATGTAGAAGATTAATACTATGTTCCAATATCTCACATTTTATGAATATTAATTCAAAATGAATCTGAGAGAATAATATCTGATCATTGTAAGGACTACTGGAAAACATTTGGAGCTATAAGTATAGGAAGTTACTTTCTATTTACGAATCCAACAGTGGAGGAAATAAAAGAAAAAAAATGACAATTGGAGCTACATCTAATTAAAAAGCAAAGCACAGGAAACAAGCCCACAGAATGGGATTTTCTTATCTATTGATCAGAAAAAGGAATAATGACCAACAAAATTAATAAATAACAAAACTAAACCCTAAAAGAAAAAAATAACCTAATCAATTGAATGACATTGCTCAAAAGCGGTAAAATTGGGAAGGAAAGAACTATACAAAGAAATGCTCAACCTATTATCTGAATAAAAATACTGAATTTCCATCTCACTCCAGTAAGAATGGTAATCATCAAGAAATAAACAACAAATACTAATGAGAACTTGTAAGAAAAATGAACTCTTTCATTTTCCATGGGGATGTAAGTGAGTACATCTACTATAGAAGTCAGCATGAAGGCTCCTCAAAAAAAATAAAAAGAAAAAATTTGCTGCCATATGAGCCTGCTATCCCACTCTTAGACTCATAGACTGTTTACAATACACCAATGGTTATTGGAGCACTGTTTACAATAGTCATGCTATGAATCATTAAAATAGATACAGAAAATTTGGCTTATCTACATAGTGGAATATTTAGTCATAAGAGGAAGAAAATTATATTATTTTAGAAAGTGGATGAAACTAGAGATCAACCAGTTTTCACAAAATAAGCTAGACAGCACAGAAATCATTTATTTTTACTCATATAGAACGTAGATATGCAATAGTGATGATGATGATGATGATGATGATGATGATGATGATGATGATCTAAAATGATTGTAAAGGGGACACTATTTGGTTAGGGGAACTCAGAAGGTGGAATGGGGAAAGGAGAGCATGCTGGGGGAGAATATGATTGAAGTAAATTGTATACATGTGGAGAAATATCACAATGAATCCCCTTTGTGCAATTAATTTACACTAATTAGAAATTCTCATATATTGCTAAATGAAGTCTAAATTGATGCAGTCACTTGGGAAATGATTGAAGCCGTGCATAGACAAATTCTATGACCACCACAATTTCATTGGAGACAGTAAGCCAATCCCACAATATTATCTGCAAGAGCCAAAAGCTAAAGGCAACTCACAGCCACAAAGAACAAAGGGAATAAATTGTGAAATGTTATGTAGAAAGTAAGTTCTATGTAGATTACTTTCATTGAAGTAGGACTGAGAAAAAGGACTGCCGGTAAATCTAGTTCACAAACTAAAAAATACTAGTGAATATGAGGAAACTAATTAATTGTATTAAAATTTAGTATAGTAACTTCAAGTTTGTAGTGTTAGAAACTGTGCTGAGCCACAGTGACTTCTTTGAGTGCTAGTAGCATTCTGTTTGTTGAACTTAGTACGAAATCCTTGGAGAAGATAGTTTCTTCCCTTTTCTCCCTATTATTGTTCCTCAACCAAAAGCTTTTTTTCTTCCATATATTTTTTATTGTAATTAATAGAAGGGTTAAATTATATTCACCAGATAGAAGGTGCATTACTTCACAAACATTAATACCCTTTCTCATGTCTTGTCAAGCAAAAGCTTTTAAAATCATATTGCAAATAAGCTAGTTCAAAACAAGACTGTCATCATAATATGCAACATTTCTCTGCTCTGTAGTGTTTGCACAGGCCTACAAATGAAACGAATTGTGAATTTTGAGTCCTAAATTCTGTTTTCTGGGACTGTGGCCAGGTGAGGACGTATGTAGTATGTATTTGTGTGGGGGTTGGGGGTGAGGGGAATGTAGCACAGTAGTCTTTATAACTGTTACACCCCTTAAATTAGTAGATTAAATTTCGCTGATGAGTGAAAGTCTAATATTATAAGCTGGGAAGCATGTTCGTTGAAATAGTTTGGAAATGTCAAGAAACCTTTGAGTTATGTTGCTTTAAATATTAATTAAGTGGAACTTTTCCTTTTTAAATTACTAAGTAAATTTGTTATCTATGAAGTGATGCCATATAAAAAAGGAAACATAGCCTATTATAATAGCCTTAGAGTATAAATAACAATTGGCTTCCAGCAGTAGATCTGTAGAAAAAAGTACAACTTTTTTATCTGTCAAATGAGCAATTTCCAATTAGATGATCTCTGGGTTCCTTCCAGGGTTAATGTGCTGTGACTGAGCTACACAGGGACCAACCTTTAACTGCAGTGTTAAGTTTTAACAGAAGCTTCTATTTAAGGGCTTGCTCTGTAGGAGATAATGCCGAAATAATTAATTACATTTGGCTGATTATAATGTGGTAAGTACCTAGAAGAAAACTCTTTAGCTAACATATGACATTACTTAAAGATAAATAAACCAATTCATAAGACGAAATTGACTGATAGTTTTTAAGCTAAAGAAAATATAATGGAGCTGTTCTCTATTTTTAGATGCAATCTGCTCCTAGTTACATAGCCCAAAATAGAATGCCATAAGGTAAAATTCCAACTGCTCATGCACACTTATAAACACAGAGAAGGAGCAAACCATAGAAAGAATGGAGACTCCTATAAGGAAATTAAGTATTATTCATGCTATCTGTTCTTTTTCTGTTTTGTTCCAATAATTGATTAAGATACTAGGAAAGAATAATATTTTGCACTAAATTTGAATTGAAGGAAGTTTAACTTACATTTAATTTGTATATATGTATCTTTTTACTAGATATTTCACATTAATTAAGATCAAATTAGGACTTTTTAATTTTTACAACTAGATGGTTGGCAGATCAGAAAGCCATAGAAATAGACAGCAATCAATATTAACAGTATATTTGGGATTCAACTAATATCTCAGTCACTTATTTCTGACATTTATGCCCAGGCAGAATCTTGAGATGAGTAGATGTTTCTTTGATATATATTTTGATATATATATATATTTTAAATTTTATTTTGCCAGTCTTGAGCTCAGGGCCTGGGCCCTGTCCTTGAGCTTTCTAAAGGCCAGTGCTCTACCACTTGAGCCACAGTACCATTCTGATTTTTCTGTGTATGTGTTACCAAGGAATCGAACCCAGGGCTTTGTGCATGTTGGGCAAGCACTCTACTACTATGCCACATTAACTTCCAGCCCTTGCTTCTTTGTTTTTAACTCCATATTTGATTAGCTTATGTTTGCCTACAATGTTGTTTGATTGTGCTAATACTTTTATGAACATGTGAATGATAAAACATGAATTAAGTATATGACCTCCAGGTTAGGCTATGTTAGAGTTCATTTTGTTTTATTTTGTGCTAATCTTGGAGCTTAAGTAAAGGAATATAAGGCCTGAATACAGGGCCTGAGCATGGTGTGTGAGCTTTTTTTTTTTTTTGACTTAACCTTCTTGTATTCTATACCCCGTAAACACGTGTATAATTTAAGGAAACAGTTTTTATGGCTAAATGACATACAGTGAAATACACACAACTCCAGAGTCCTGTTCTCACGGCTTTGACAAAGGGACACATTCACACAGCTCAGGCTCCAAACAAGGGACATTCCCTTTCCCCCAGGGTTGCTTGTTCTTTTATTTTAGCAGTTCTTGGGCCTGGCACTGGGCTACTTCTATTTCCTTTATTTAGCGAATACAGTATCGCTTCCTCCAAAATGTAACAACTTTGCAATCATTTTCACCTTCTAGCTGGCTTGGTGTTGGGCTGGAATGCAGGTATCTGTGGGTCTACCATACCCACAGGAAAAACAGACTCCTAGCTACCAGGATAGAGTTTTTGCTTTAAAAAGGCAAAGATTGCCAAGTGTCAGTGTGTGAGCTTGCTTTCTTTCTTTCTTTCTTTCTTTCTTTCTTTCTTTCTTTCTTTCTTTCGTTTTTTTCTTCTGGATGCTAGTACTCCACCACTTGATTCAAAAGCTCTTGCTTTTTTTGTAGTTAGCTGAAGATAGAATATCCACAAACTTTCCTGTTCCAGCTGGTTTCAAATCTTGATCCTCAAATATCAGCCTTGGGAGTATTTAGGATTTCAGGTATGAGCCACCAGTGCCAATCTATATTCAGGTTCTTTAAGGCCAATTTTCAAATTCTTCAGAGTTGTTGTTGTTCAATCTCTGAAGTATCTGGTTTGTTTTAACTATGGAAATATTTCCTATATGCTGCCATCTCTCTGGAAGGTAGAGCATGTGGAAAATGCTTTTACATATGTAAGCATGCCACTATTCTGACTCCAAAGGACTGACCTAAGCCCAAACATAGCTGACCCTGGTGCTTTTGCCCAACTGGGTAGAATCTTTTTCTCCTTTGCCTCTACACAGTTATGAGACAATCTTGCACCCATTTTATGACAGTGAAAAATAAAGAAAAGAGAGACAACTGCTGATAGAAACAGCCTGGTTACAGTTGTTAACATTCCCCTTTTGCTTCTAAGAAGCTGTGTTTACTTTGAGTTTTTCAATCGTATACCAAAATAAATTACCATTTTTCTCAAGTACTCTGGATAGAATCTGCTTTCCTAAACACATCTGAATATGAATTGCATTTATGTGTTTCTCTACTCTATACATTAGTCTATTCACTAAGAGTCTCGTAGACTTTCCTGTACAAACTGGCACAATCCTCATTTCTCAGTTTCCTAGGCAGCTAGAACTACAGACCTGAATGCTGGGCAAGTTCACCTTTCTTAATGCACTATTTTATAAAAGTTCCTTAAGTACCACCAATACCATCATATAGGAGGACATATCCACCATTCAGACATTCTCTATGCGCCTTTGTAAGAAGCTTTAGAAACAATTTTTCCCCATTGTTCAATCCTAGCAACATATATATATGTATATATATACATATATACATATATATATATATATCCTAGAATTAAACTTTCTACAAACTTCAAATGCCCATCTCATTGTTCAGTAAACATTTGCTCCTAGGCAAGAACAAGGCTGAGTTCAAATAGAAGTTTCACATTAAAAACTAAAAAATCTCTACAGGGTCCAAATATTAAGGTCCATGTTCCTGGTCACCTGCTGGCCCATCCCAGGCCTGTGTGAATGACCTCCCAGAAGATGGCATTACAGCTTGTAATGAATAATATCCCCACTGCTGGGCGAAGGGAAGGAACGTGGAAAACTGTGGTAGGGGCAGGTAGGATTTGGTTCCATAGATGGAATCCAAGATTTTGAGCATTCTGTGCTCTGCCACTTGAAACATGGTAGTAGCCACAGTGTTTGTATTATGTGTGGGTTTTTTCCTGAAAGATTCCTGTTAATTTTGGCTAGGTTTTCCTTGAACTCAACATCATCCTATCTCCACTTCTTGAATAGCTAGGATAATAGGCTTCTGCCAACACAGTGGCTAATTTAAGAATTTTTATATTTATAAACAATAATTTTAGATGCTACAGTGCATATTGTGGTGTCACACTCCACAAAGCTTACAAGATAACTTCAATTTCATTTCAGTAACAGTATTCCCTCTGTATTTTTAAGACTTTACTATTCCAGATATGCAAGTTAAAAAGTAGTATTGGAATTAGGTTAGGCTTTGAAATATTGAAACTAAGCTAGAAAGCTCATTGTAATTTTTAGAAGCCAGTCCACTTCACACTTACAAGCAGAGTGACTGAGCACTTCTCTAGTGTGTAGAATGCAAGCATGTAGATACATCGAAATATCAAGGAGTTCATAGGAGGTAGGAGAACAATTATCCCAAAAGCTATTTCCTTTTCCTGGACCTTATGACCCTTAAGGATATGTAGGGATAACCTTTTAATTAAAACTTAGAAATGTGATATGGGGGAAAGTAGGAGAGTAGATTTCTTGATTTTTATGTGTTAGAATAGTTACTTCAATGATGAGTTACACTTATACCCCAAACCAAGCAATATCCTTCTTTCATGGAAGTATTGAGAACTGAACTCAGGACCCAAAAGCCTGAGCATACCACCTTTGAAGACAGGGCATGGTTCACAGTCCTCCCTGCCTTACTATTTATGAATAAATTATCACCAACTTCTGGTTGTCACTTGAAGTTCTAAACTAATTTTGTGAAATTATAGATAAGACTTGAAATATGATGATGATGATGATGATGATGATGATGATGATGATGATGATGGTGATGATGATGCCATTGTTAGGGTTGGAACTCTGGGTCTTATATTTTTCACTGACCCTCTACCACCTAGGACATGCTTCCAGACTGGCTTTTTGTTGATTATTTTAGAAATGGGTTCTCTTGAGCTTTTTGCTCCATGTTGGCTTCAAACCTTGATTCTCAGAACTCAGCCTCAGGAGTTGCTAGACATAAGCCACACTCTCCCAGATTAGGTATTTGTCTCTTTTTTCTTTTTTTGTTCCCCAATAATCACACCTTTTGATTTCCCCACTCATGGTGTCTTCATTTCCTGCACCTAACTTATTATTCCTTCGTAAGGTGTAGCAAGAAGGCGAGTGTCAAATGAAAACATGGAAACTTCTTGGATACAACCTAATGTTATGAATGCATGGTGATGTCATCTAACTATTTTTGGCCACATTAGCAATGAATTTTGCAGATGATAGACTGCCAAAAAAAACTTCCATGAGACTGGGAACAAAAGATATTTCTATGTGTGGAAATTATGCAGGTAAATAAAAAGATAGGATATAGAGGCATAAATAGTATAATAAAAAGAAAAATATTCTTTTAATTCCTTGGTTGTTCATTTCTCTGTCTTTGAGGGTGTAAGGGGAGGAACAGAAATGAAGGGACCAAGGTAGAACAAATGCAGCAGTGCTACTCACTAGACACTATGATGAAAACAAACTATGCACTTTGTGGGTAGGGATGGAAAGGTAAAACTGGGAGACAGAAAGAGAAGGGGTGACATTTTCAAAAAAGACGTATATAACTGTAACCCCTGTGTATATCACCTTTGTAATAAGAATAAAAACTAAATAAAATTTTAAATTTAAAATATTTTGTAAATAAAAAAGATAATATTAAGTCAAGTCATTTCTCTACATAACCTTTATACCACCTTGCTATTTTGGATGACATTAGAAATGAGGATGCAATATTTATAGAAGGATGCTACTCCAATGATAACATTACAGAAAGTCTTGGCAACAATCTAAGACACAGCAGGGGAGTTGTAAGAAAGCTATTTTTGTAATGCTTAAAATTATACTAAATTAAAAAAAATCCTGCTGGGCTTTAAGCTTTAAATAGCATAGTGTGGTATAACTGATCAGGAACCTGATTCCCATAATTTATTGCAAGGAATGGGAAACATGTTTACAAATAATTTTATGTATAAAAATAATTGAGGCCATTTTTGGAGAAAATTTTCAATGGCTTTTGTTCTAAAACTAGAGCACAATGAAATATTAATTCTATATTAAAAATAGTAATTCTAAGTATTAAATTTCCAGAAACAATAGCCATGATTGTGGATAAATTAATGTGTGTACATCCATATACAATATCTGATGCTATGCTTATGCAATCCATTGAGACCTTCTATAAATTAGACTCGGATTAGCTGTTTATGTAACTTTCTCATCTCCTCTTCTATTTTCTAAGAGTCTTATTGTCTTATGTTTCAAATAATATTCAATTCATCTACTTAAATTGTACAATGTTTTGGCCACTAATACAGACATTCTGTGCAACCATATTTCTATATATTTATCACCTTAAAATAAACTCTATGCCCGCCAGGCGCAGTGGCTCAGGCCTGTAATCCTAGCTAGTCAGAAGGCTGAGATCTGAGGTTCAAGGTTCAACGTCAACCCCAGCACTAAAGTTCCGATAAAGAGTCTGAGAGACTCTTATCTCCAATTAATCACTAAAACAGGGGAAGTGGGGCTGTGGCTCAAGGGATAGGGTGGGAGCCTTGAGGTGAAAAGCTCAGGAACAATGCCCAGGCCCAGAGTTAAAGCCCCATGACCAACAGAAAAGAAAAAGGAAAAAGAAAATAAAACAAACAAACAAAAAAACCTCTATGCCATTCAGTCTTTGTACTTTTTTTCCCACGCTATCTACCAGCCCTCAGTGAGCATTAATCTGCCTTCCCAATCTTACATTCAAGTTCATGGAATCATACCTATAGACTTTTGTAACTGGATTCTTTCATTTAAGAGTAACTCTTTCAAGACAGTATGCAATATCACTTCATTCTTTTTTTATGATTGAAAGGTATTATATCATCTGGATATGCCATGTTTCTTCTCCCATTTATTATGATAGACATATAGATTGCTTCTAATTTCCAGTTATTATAAATAAGGATGCTGTGAACACCAGGATAAAAGGTCTTATGTGACTGCATGTTTTACTTCTTTTAGATCTCATTCTCTTTTCAAATTCATAATTTTTGTAGGGAAAAGGGGAAATTTTTCATTCAGTGTTAAAACTTTGTGCATAAAAACAAATTTGTGTTTTAGAAAAACAATTTCTATTTTTTTAAACAGACAAATATTTAAACTGGACTTCCTGGAGAAAAGATGTCTTTATTACTATCACTGCCAAAATAAGCTTTGCCAGGACTTTTATTGAACTCTATTCACATTAATTCAAGATAGAGATACAACCCTACTTGGTGAAATCTGTCTGTCTTTTTCTGCATAATGGATTAATCTTTCCCTCTCAATAAGTTCTAAAGCAATGTGAAAAATTAAAGACAACCAAAAGAGAAATGTTGACACTTTGCTTATTTTGAAAGCTCTAAGCAAATCCCATTTGCTTTTGAATTTTATTACAATAGGAATATGGTCATAGAATGTTCTGTGGTGAGACACGGTCCCTTGTTTAAGTTCTGTGCAGTGCTCTTTTCCCTGGACCATTAGACCCTTTTGTGTGTATAATCCTCAACAGGAAAGATTTCTGATGATAGTTCTGTTAGATATGCAGGTTTAATTAAAGTAATTGTAAATTCTGTGTGCAAATTCAAGGGCAGAATTTGGACCTGAGTATGTAATTAGTATTTACTTAACATACCAAAAGTTATAATTAGAATCCTTGCTAGAATGAGATAATCTCAATTATGATTAGTGACTCTTACCACAGAAGCAGAGAAAATTTAAATCAAAGCAAAAGAAAACTCTTAGAAAGCTTTAAACTAGTGGGCAGATAGAGCATTTTATTATTAACTAGAAACAAAGCACTGTTTTTTATGCCAAAATGACAGCAGTAAAATAAAAGCATATGTTACATATGCATATGTTACAACTCAAAGAATTTCTAACCTTAGAAAACTAAGTAAAAGTTAAACTTTAAGTCAATTTTTATAGATTTTAGGTTCAACACACAAAATTTTCAAACTTGGTTTTTGTGTTTTTCCAAATAATGGGTTGTATGTCCTTCAATTATGTAACAGATAATATTAACATATGATTTTAATAGATAATCAGCACATACGTGAGAGTGGAATGTTGTCATGCAAACTTGTATGCCTAATCTCTTCAGTATTCCATATTTTTCTATTAATAAATAAATCTACAGGTAGGAGCAAAGGAAAGAAGCATCTCCAGGCTGTGGTATTATGGAGACAGAACAAAGTTTATCCTCTCCTTTGTGAACTAGATTAACTTACTTTAGAAAGAATACCAATTGCCTACTCACAAACACAACTTTGAATGTATTCCAATGAATATTGTATATTTAGTTTTATGAGCTAGAAAAAGATTAATTTCTATTTGTAAAAGTACTAGTAATTATTACACCAACTCAATTCAAATTCAGATACATCAGAGGAAGAGTATTCTTTTTTTTTTTTTTTGTCAGTCCTGGGGCTTGAACTCTGAGCCTGGGTGCTGTCTCTGAGCTCATCATCTCAAGGTTACTGTCTTACCCCTTAGGCCATAGCACCACTTCCAGTTTTCTAGTGGTTGGTTGGAGATAAGAGTCTCACAGTCTTTAGTGCCTGGGATGGCTTTGAACCATCATCCTCAGATCTCAGCCTCCTGAGTAGTTAGGATTAGAGGCATGAGCCACAGCGCCTGGCAGGAAGACTATCCTTTTTTTTTTTTTTCTTGGCCAGTCCTGGTCTTGAAGCTCGGGGCCTGAGCACTGTCCTTGGGTTTTCTCAAGGCTAGAGATCTGCCATTTGAGCCATATCACCACTTCTAGCTTTTTCTATGTATGTGGTACTGAGGAATTGAACCCGGGGCTTCGTGCATGCTAGGCAAGCATTCTGTCACTAGGCCAAACTCCTGGCCCAGGGAGACTATTCTTTATAAATAGCATACAACATTGATGTATGTCACCTCATATTGATTTATATATATATATTATATATATACACACATCTACAACTTTATTTAGCATTGTCCATCTATTTTTCCATATAACATACTTTTAATATCAACCAAAATGTTCAGATATAACAGCAATATGGTATGATGTAGATCTTGGTAGATATTGCAGCTGTTCAGTGAAGTTTTTAATCCTTACATTGCTGACAAGTGACTATTATGTGTAAAATATACCACAATAAAGTTTTAAAATGGAAATGGTAGCAATTATAATAATTGTTGTCATTTATGTAATGTCTGTGATTTTTTCTGGGAGTGTGATAAACACTGCTCAAAGATTGCTTTATGATTTGCTCATAACAATATATAAGTTAAATACTGTTCATATGTACAGATGAGGAAAGTCATGAACGGAAAGCTCATATAAGTTTCCTCTGGAAAACATATTCAAGAGATACAGCTAACAATGTAAATCTCTTCTAAGTGTATGATCATATAATCATACGATATATGATCACCCAAATGCAGAAAAATTAGCCCATCTACAATAACAACTCAATTCAGCTTAAATTTTAAAAATGCTTGGCCATATCTTTCTTGGTAATATACTGGAATAACTGGTTATAAAATGTCTATTGTTCTGATGTCTAGCATTCTCCTGATGCTCTATGCAGGCCATGTAAGTTGTGATTTGTGAATATTTAAAAACATTTAACCTGGGAATGTGGAAATTATTCAAAGGTTTGTGTTGAATAGAAAAATGTTCTGCTGTTTCTGTAAATTATATGTTTAGTTTTGCTGTTATAACAGATATTATGTCCTGACATCTATAGCATGTATCAATTAGATGATTTTATTTTGTAAGAAATTGTTATACTGATAATATATGCTGGAGTTTGGACTTTGTCACTATTTCAGTCAAGAAGAAAAAACATAAAGGATAAAAAAGAGGAGGAGGAGGAAAAGAAAAGGTGGATGGATAGGAAGAAGAAAAGGAAGGAGTTAAAGACAGAAGAAAAGGACAGGGAAGAAAAAAAACCAAACAAATGCAAACACACACACACACATACACAAAGGTTTAATCCCTGTTTATATAGGAAAATTTATATTAGGAAAATATAAAACTAAACTCAAATTGCTAACACTTGTAAAGCAGCACTACTGGAGAATAGATAATGGAAAACAACTATCTGGAGTACTTGTAAGGTTAACAATCTACATGTAGTAAGTTGGGCAGAAAGCATGCACCACCTGTCATTTCCCTTAGTGTGGCGTGGGCTCCTCTGCCAGGTCCCATTTGCTCACTTATTAAATAATACAGTGTCTGCCAAAGGTTTAAAGAGAAATGAAGACAAGGTGAAAGTCCCTGGCATTGTTCTGCACCCTTTGACATAACAGGACCTGAAGTTGCAGGGAATGTGAAGTGAGGCAAGCAGGGCAGGGTCAGAATCAGACTCAACCTCCCCAGGGACATAGGTTCTTTTTTTCCATTCCCAGGGAAGGCAGTAACTTTCTGGTAAGGTGGGGGATGGCTGGATTCTGCTCCTAAGTAAATACAATGAGCTTTGGTGAGTTACTTAAATATTCAGGCCTCACTCCATTTCCTTGTGTGTCGAACAGAGAAGCGTCCATTTTCTGGGTGTTTCTGAGAACTCTCTCTTCATTTTGTAGACATTTATCTATCATCTGTCAAGTGTTAGTAAATAATGTAATGAATAAGAACAATTTTGACCTTGTAAGGTTTTATTATAGAAAGAGAAGCACACAGTGTTTAAGTCTACATAGAAGATAAATATGGAAAATGGTAAGGTCCAAGAAGAACATATAAAAGTGAGTGATCAGCTCTTAAGTATTAACAATGTTTTATGTGCTTATGAATCCTAGGGCATTATTTGTACATGCTAGTCATACATGTTGTACTCAGTCCCTGAAATAATCTCTAGATGAGGCTAGCAACTGACCTTCAAAAGTCAGTTACAGCTACCCCAAGACTGGAACATTTGGGACAATTCAGCATGATTTGGGGGAAATTTTCTCCAAAGAAACTTGCAAGTATTGAGCTCTGTGATTGGAAACCGTTTCCTGATTTGGAAAGAGAACAATACAGCTGTTGGAGTAGACAGCTCTGAAAATATGCTTGTCTAGATCACACAATTAATATGTAACGTGATTATAGTGCAACTTGTCTTGCTCCTGCTTGTGGATGTGGTGTGCCTAAACTAATATCTCTTGTGTTGTATAACAGGCTGGTTGTGTGACAGGCCGATTATTTGTCTGTTTCTTTTTTAACTTCAAAGCTCTCTAGGTTAAGAGAAGCTATAATGAGAAATGGCATCCACAGGTTCTTGTCCATTTTCAGTCCTGATTTAGAAATAAGACTGTATATGTTGGGATAATGTAATGATTGGATAAAATAAATGAGGGACAGCGAGCTAAAGGAAGAGAGTGTATTTCACAAGATGAATAAGACAACTTGCTGTTTCCAAAAGTCATATTGTTTAAATGATGGCCATGTTCATTTACAGTGTCTTTACTATTCTCAGGATAGAAATGAGGTCAGATAAATCACCTGATTTATCAGCATCCCATGGATGTGAACTTGGTCTTAAGAAAGGAGAGGATCTAATGTGACATGCAGTCTTTCCATACATTCTTTGAAGTTTTAGACAATGGCACTGAAAATTGCTTTGACAGGTTGAGAGCAAAGGTACACTTTGCCTATAGCCTACTTACATATTTAAAATAAAACACCCTCATGATCTGGATGAGACTATGAACAAATAATTTTAGAGAAAATTTGTTTTGGTGTGACTAAGGGTAAATGAAAGAGGACTTAACAAAGTTATAAGAGAAGGCTGATTCTCTCTTATGTTGGCCCAAAGAATTGAACACGAACAATGCAGCCACATCATTAACTCTCTTCACTGAAACCTTGTTGGATCAGTAATTGGTTATGACACGAAGCTTACATGCTTCTAAATGAATTCTCATTTCTTCAGCTCCACTAGTATTACATGATTGCTACCAATCATTTCTACAATTTAATAAAGTAGCTGATTTCTTCATCTTTTAATAGTGTGCCAGTATAATCTTTTTAAGTGAGGTTAGTAGGAATTAGAGTCTTCAGGCTTTCTTCCCTGGTTGGTTTTGTACCACCATCCTCACATTTCAGTGTCACAAGTAGCTAGGATTATAAGCGTAAGTCATTGACAGGCAGAAGAGTTACCTTTTTGAAAAGGATCACATTAGAGAGACAAGAAGTTTATTTTCCACTGTTCTGTTTCTTTGTCAATGTTACTTATAAAGTGGTGGCCCTGTGATTGTATTGGGTAGAATAAACTGGGTCATTGGCACTGGAATTGATTCTTGATGGCCGGGTAGATTTTAACTCTCATTTTTGTACATGTGATTAATAGTAATTTTTAAATTCTCCTTCAATGATTTCTCAAGAAATTCATGAAATACACAAAAGTGGTTTCCTTCATTTAGGATTTTGTAATCATTGTTTACACTATTCTACTTCCCCACAGATGAGTTGCACCAGAGCCACGTCGCTTGTCTGGAGATGACGTCACATGATTTCATGGTCAAACATTTATAAAAATAATAGATTTGCACTATTTATCAGCTCCCGGTGTGCCACATTTTAGAGAAAAGTCTGGAGAAAGACTCCACAATGTGCATTATAGAATTGGATTGCTGTCAATAATTTTGAGATAAGAACTTTTATTTGCATGCAAAGAAGTGACTTAATGGCTTATCTAAAGTGACTTTACTTTGGAAAATAATGGATAAAATTATGAGTTATATAATTTTGAATGTCCCATTCCTATGATTATAAATTTGTTATTGATTTTTTAAATTTTTGAGTAAGATATTATAATAGATTATAGCATATAGTCTGGTATTTCAGCACATGGATATTGTGTTGCTGGCTAACAGAGTAATTAGAGTATCTGTCTTCCTATAATTTGTTTATTTTGAGTTCTTTCCTTCTAGTTCTTCATAAAGACAAATACAAAATAATTATTAATCATATTCATGCCAACGTGCTAAGAAATCACACAATTTATTCCTTCTCTATTCCAACGCCTGTTATGGAACCTTCCTCTCTACTCCTATTCCTTTCTCTTTCCCACTCTACTAATCATATTCAGTTGCACACTCAGATTGACTTTCTTTTTAATCTTTTATATGTAATAGAAAATGCATATTATCTTTATTTTTTACATAGTTTTATTATCTTTACGTAGATGACACTTAAGGAGTTACCATTCTGGAAAAGCAATTCATGGAGCACAATTCCTCTTGACCAAGTTCACCCTTTCAACATTCTTGCCCACTCCTTGAATTTTGACTTCATTATCCCTCCACCATCCCCACCACACACACACACACACACACACACACACACACACACACACACTTCTCTTTATTCATCAGTTGTCTACATTTCCCCATTGAGTCCACCTGCCTGTTTCCTGATGCTTAGTTTGTTGGAAGATGATTTTGCGTTTCTAAGGAATTGTACTGTTTTAGTTCTCCCCCAAGTCTATTGTGTTTCAATTACTCTGTTAATATACACTTGCATACAACCCTAGGTATTTACTTATGTATTTATAAGTTAATTTTGACTTCCAAATATGAAAGAAAATATGCAACCTTTGTCTCTCTGGGTCTGACTAACTTCACTTAATAATTTTTCCAAATCTTTTTATTTCTTTACAAATGATGCAGTATCATTTTTCCTAACCAAGAGATAAAATTCCATTGGGTATAGATACCACATTTTCTTGATCCATTCATCTATTCAGGGACATCTGGGATTATACTATACCTTGGCATAGTGAATACTGCTGCTCTGAACATGGTTGCATTGCCAGCTTTGCTGTATTCTATTTGGGAATCCTTTGGGTAAATGCCCAAGAGTAGAACTGAGGTACACTGCTGTGTTTGGCTTATTTTACTTATTATCATAGTGTGCTACAATTCTACTTTCCTGGAAATTATAAGATTTTCTTCTTTATGGATGAATAGTGTTCTATTCTGTACATATGACACATTCATATTTTCATTTACAATACCCTGAATGTTGAGAATAATACCACAATAAATATAGAAATGCAAGTACCTTTTTGATGCACTGCTTTACTTTGTATTGATATATATGGAATGATTAGATAATGTGGTAGTTTTACTTTTGGTTTCCTAAGAAGTTCCCAATAGTTCTATTCAATAGCTCAATTTATTGACATTCCAACCAGACATGTATAAAAGTTTCCTTTTTTCCATATCCTAACCAGTAATGAGAGTCATTGTAACTAGTGAGATGATGGCTCATGATTTCAATTACACTACCCAGATGTCTAATGATACATCACATTTTCTTCATTATTCATTGGCCATTTGTATATTTTTCTTGCAAGATATGTCTGTTCAGTTCATTATCCCATTTTCAGTTGAATTGTAATTTTTGTTTTGGTTGTCATTTGAGTCCTTTATATATTCTGAATAATAACCTTGTATCAGGTGGATAGATTGCATATATTTTTTCCATTTCTATAAATTGTCTTTTCAGTTTGCTGCATTATTTAGGGGGATGGGCTAAAGTGTTTTTTTCCATATATTTTATTGTAATTAATAGAAGGGTTACATTATAATCACCAGATAGAAGGTATATTACTTCACAAACATTGATACCCTTTCTCATATCTTGATCCCCATTTCCCTCCCCCCGCTCATCTTGGTTTCCCCCTTCCCTATCCTATTTCAAATAACTAAATAAGCATATATACAATATATCAGATAACAAGGTGAAAAATTGTAACAATATGGGATAACCAAGGGATAGCAAAAGAGATGAAATAACATAGTACATTAAGGACAACAATCACTCATTATATGGCTTTTGTTTCCTTATCCTGGAGGTCCTATCCTTTAGCATCATTCTATATGGCCTTATGTATCTAGGTTTTGTTCTACTATAAATCTCTGCTAGGAGAGCCCAAGGTTTCTACTGAATATGACAAATGAGGGAAACCAGTGAGCCTATGTTTCTTTGAAACTGGCTTACTTCACTTAATATGATTTTTTTTCTAAGTCTTTCCGTTTAAGAAATCTAAAGTTTTTGGGCCGGGAGTTTGGCCTAGTGGTTAAAGTGCTTGCCTAGCATGCATGAAGACCCGGGTTCAATTCCTTGGTACCACATACATAGAAAAAAGCCGGAAGTGTTGCTGAGGCTCAAATGGTAGAGCTCTAGCCTTGAGAAAGTCCAAGGACATTGCTCAGGCCCTGAGCTCAAGCCAAGGACTGGCAAAAAAAAAAAATCTAAACTTTTTTAGTACAATTTAATCTCACTAGTCTATTAATACTTTTGCTCCCTGTTTTTGAAATCTTGTCAAAATCTTAGCTTCTTCCACTCTTATAAAGCAGTTCCACTGTTTTCCTATAGTCATTTTATAGTTCCAGTCTTTACTCAGGTCATCAGTTGGATTTGAGTTTACTTGTAAAAGGGAGAGAGGTCAAATTTCCATCTTATGCATATGGATATCCGCTTTTTCCCAGCACAGTCTACTAAAGATGCTGTTCTCTCAATGTATTTTGTTAGTACATGTATCACAACTCAGATGGCTGTAGATACATAGAATTTGTTCCTGGAGTCTCTATTCTGGTCCTTTGATTTTGTGTGTCCCTGTTGAAGCCAGTATTATGCTGCCTTGGGTTACTATAGCTTATTGTGTATGTTAAAAGCAGGAATAATGATGTCTCCACTTTTGCTTATTTTGTTTAAGATTACTTTGGCTACACTCCACATAATTTTTCCAGTTCTATAAAGAGTGTCATTGGTGTTCAGTTCCAATTTGATGCCCTTGTGGTCTAAGAGAGTTCAGGGAATGATCTCAGTGTTTCTGAATCTGCCCAGGTTTGTTTTATGCCCTAAAATGTGGTCTATTTTGAAAAATGTCCCATGTGCTGCTGAAAAAAAAAACGTATATTGTGTTGTTGCTGGGTGAAATAATCTGCAGATAGATCTCGTTGATCTATACAGTTGTTCAATTCGAGGGTTTCTCTGTTGAGTTTTTGCCTTGTTGATCTGTCCATAGGTGAGAGTGGTGTATTAAAGTCACCAACAATCACTGTGTTGTCATGTATGTATGGTTTCAAAGAATGTAAAGTTTGCTTGATGAAGTTCGGTGCTCCAGGATTAGCTGTGTAGTTATTTGTCTTAAGGGCATGACATATATCCTTCCAATCTCTTCTTGCTTGCATGGTCTTTGCTGAGAGATCTGCGGTTATTCTGATTGGTTTTCTTTATAGTTGATTGTTCTCTTCTCCCTGTCAGTTTTTAGGATCCTTTCTTTGGTCTCAATAGATCCAGTTCAGATTATAATGTGGTGGTGGGATGTTCTTTTCTGGTCAGGTCTGTTTGGGGTTCTAAAAGCTTCTTGTATCGGGATGGGCCTGCCCTTCTGGATTTTGGGAAAGTTCTCTGAGATGATTCCCTGAAGTATATTTCCAATACTTTTAACCTCTTTCTCCAGACCCTCCTCAATACAAATTAGCCTTAAATTAGGCTTCCTAACTGTATCTTGGACCTCCTGAAGCACTCTCTCATATTTCCTAGATTTGGACTGACTCATTTTCTGTTCTTTCTCTATAACAACTAAATTATCTTCAGCCCCGGAAATTCTCTCTTCTGCATTGTCTAACCTGCTATCAAAGCTATCTACTTTATTCTTCATCTCCCTTGCTTCTAATTGCTCATTTTTGATACCATGCATCTCTTCTTTTAGATCATGTATGGATTTTTTTAACTCCTTGATTTCCATATGATTGGTTAGCTCAGTACCTTTATTCTCTTTGGATACTTGCTGGAGTTCGGTCACCTTTTGGTTTATGGATTCTATTAATTCATCCATTTTTCTTTGAAAAACTTTATTATGGCCTCCTTTATGGCTTCTCCTTTTTCACATGTCACCTTGTTTTTGGTTTCCTCTTGTTTAGCTATGGCTTCCTCCCTTATCTTGTTCTTTATATTTTCACACTTTTCATTAATGATGTTTATCAGTTGCATTTGTATAACACTTGGAAGACTCTTCTCTATGTTTGCCAGTGACTGTTCCATTGTCTGTTTATATTGGGTGGGGGATGTTATTCCTTGATTTGACATTTTTTTGAGTTTCTTGCTCTGCCCATTTGAAAATGGGAGCAAGATTAATACTAAACATTATTATAGTTTTTCAGATATAACCAACCTAGACCTCTTTAGCTGACAGACACTAGATGTTCACAATTTTTGATTGGTATTATCACCCTCTCTTTTTGTGCAGTTACAGACCAGTCTAATACAACCACTGATAACCTATTTTTGACCAAAACAATAAGCCTCTCAATCCAATCTCTATTGTATTTAGGTCCCTCTGGACTTAGAGTGTAATTGAACACCTAAATACACAGTATTGCTCAACAATCATCAAATGTAGATCCCTGCATTACAAGAGTTGAAGGATGAACAGGGGACCAGAGATAGAAAAATAGTATGAGAGTAAAGCAGAACTGAGGAAATGGAAAAACCTCCCATGCTCCTGGATTGTAAGAAACAACATCTTGAAAATGACAATCTTACCAAGGGTTATCTACAAATTCAGTGCAATACCCATCAATATTCCAATGTCATTCTTTAAAGAAATAGAAGAGGCAATCCAAAATTTCATATGGAATAATAAAAAAACCATACAGAAAAAAACACTACATAGCAGAAAGAACAGCGCAGGAGGAATTTCAATACCAAACTTTAGACTCTATTACAAAGCTATAATTATCAAAATAGCTTGTTACTGGCACAAGAACAGGCCTGAAGACCAATGGAATAGAACTGAGGACCCAGATATTAAACCACAGACCTATGGCCACCTAATCTTTGACAAAGGAGCCAAAAAAAAATAGATTGGAAGAAAGACAGCCTCTTCAGCAAGTTGTGATGGCAGAACTGGTTAGGCACCAGCAGAAAACTAAAGTTGGATCCTTCTTTGTCACCCTGCACTAGAATTAACTCCAAATGGATCAAAGACCTCGAGGTAAAAGCTGACACACTGAAAATTTTACAAGAAGGAATAGGAGATACACTAAGCCTCCTGGGCACAGGTCTAATCTTTCTTAAAATGATCAAGAATCACAACAAATCAGAGAAAGGCTGGATAAGTGGGACTGCATTAAACTGCAGAGCTTTTGTATGGCAAAGGACATAACTAGTAAATTAATTAGGAAGGCTACAGAGTGGGAGAAGATCTTTACCAACCAAACAATGGACAAAGGCCTCATATCTAAAATATATCAACAGCTCAAAAAATTGAATCACTCCAAAACTAATCTCCAAAGTAACAACCATCCCATTAAAAAATGGGCCAAAGATTTAAAGAGAGTCTTCTCTGAAGAAGAAACAAAAATGGCCTATAGACACATGAAGAAATGCTCAACATCTCTGCTCATAAAAGAAATGCAAATCAAAACAACTCTAAGATTCCACCTCACTCCAGTTAGAATGGCCAGGATCAGGAAACCCAATAACAACAGATGCTAGAGGGAATGTGGCCAGGAGGAATCACTACTACACTGTTGGTGGGAGTGCAAATTCATTCAACCACTATGCAAAACAGCATGGCAGTGCCTCAAAAGGCTAAACATAGAGCGCCCCTATGACCCAGCAATTCCAGTACTTGGCATTTACCCAATCATCCAGAAACAAGGGCATACTAAATCCACTAGGACAACAATGTTCATTGCAGCACTATTTACCATAGCAAAGATATGGAACCAACCCAGATGTCCCTCAGTTGATGAATGGATCAACAAGATGTGGTATTTGTACACAATGGAATTCTATGCTGCTGTCAGAAAGAATGACATCGCCCCATTTGTTAGGAAATGGAAAGACTTAGAAAAAATCATATTAAGTGAAGTAACCCAAACTCAAAGGAACATAGGCCCAATGGTTTCACTCATTTGTCATAATCAGTAGATACCTTGGGCTCTCCTAGCAGAGATTTACAATATAGCAAAACCTTGATACATAAGGCCATATAGTATGACACTAGTTGAAAGGACCTCTAGGATATAGAAACAAAAGGCATACAATGAATGATTGTTGTCCTTAATGTACTATGTTATCTATCATCTCTTTTGCTGCCCCTTGGTAATCTCATATTGTCACAGTATCTCACTTTGTTATCTGATATATTGGATATATTTGTATTTGGTTATTTGAAATTTGATAGGGAAGGGGGGAAAACCAAGACGGGTGGGCGGTTTGGGGGGGAGGGTAATGGGGACCAAGACATGTGAAAGGGTATCAATGTATGTGAATTAATGCACCTTTTATCTGGCAAATATCATGTAACCCTTTTATTAATTACAATAAAAAATAAGCATAAAAAAAGAAAAATAGTATGAGAGACAACAGGGGAGGTATGAAAAGAATAATGTAGGAGTGTAAGATTATTATAGTAATGAAGAAAAGGTATAGTGTAAGGATAACTGACCTAAGTTGATAAGCAGGTAGAGTATTTGAGTACAAAGTTTGGAAAGGATTAGATAAAACTTATGAAAGTAAGTTACTGGTATATAAATATGTTATCATTTTTGTATGCTCACTTTGTATCCTGCAACATTTTTGAGTTTATTACTTGTAATAGATTTTTGTGACGTTTTTAGGATTTTCTGTAGGTAGAATTCCGTGATCTGCAAGCAGGAATGACTAGACTTCCTTCCCTTCTCTGAGTAAGTAGCATTTCTTCATAGGAAGCATTTGTTGTATACAGATTTATAAACTGCAAATACAATTATATTAGGCAATTAAATAATTTTTGGCTAGTCATTATACTGTTTTCCATTATGTCCAAAAAATTAATGTTTGTAAAATTGTTGAAATTGGGAGTAAATAACTAGAAATTTCATTTTAGGGAATATTAAGTTATTTAAAATTATATATGGATCTATTGAGGTCTACATTTATACTAAGTGGTCTAGAAGATTCACGTTTCCATATTAGATTAATAAGGAGAGTGGGATTAAGAAAATTTTTCTTTGTGTTTGTTTTTACTTTTTGCTTTGTGTGTTTATCTGTCTTTGGGGAGTAAGGGGGCACAGAAATGGAGGGACAAAAGGTAAATAAATGCATCAGTGCTGCTTACTAGTCATGATAGTAAAAGGAACTATGCAACCTATGTGAGGGGCAAGAGGGAAAGATGGAGAGAGTGAGGAAAAGGGTGACATTGTCCCAAAAGAAATATACTCTTTATCTCTCTGTACAGCATCTTTATAATAACAATACATTTTTAGAAGAATAAGGAAATTGAGGTTTTCCAAGTAATTTACATTTTCCTTTAACTTTATCTTAATTTTAATTTAATTTAATTTAACTTTAATTGACCTACTTGAGTAAGAAGAAAGTAGTTATTAGTGGCTTAATAGAAAGAAATTATACAAGCAAGGAAGGAAAGAAGGATGATAGAAAGAAAGCAAAAAAGAAAGAGAGAGAGAAAGAAAGAAAGAAAGAAAGAAAGAAAGAAAGGAAGGAAGGAAGGAAAGAAGGTAGAAATGAAGGAAGGAAAGGGAAAGAAGGAAAGAAGGCAGGAGGGAGGAAGAAAGGGAAAGGGGAAAGAAGGGAAGTGAATTAAGACAATTATTCAGGGAAAGTTTGTAACCTTTTTCTTCCTTAAAGTCAGACCAAGACTATATAAGATGTTCTGAAATGTAACATATGCTTAACTTTATAAAAATGCACAGTTGCCAGGGCAAATGGATAGCTGTATCTCTAAAATGCCTAAATCCTATTTCTCTCTTTTTACCTTAATTTCTAAGCATTTATGTCATACATTTCCTTGAACTTAATGAACAAATTTTAATTTCAAAAACTGATTTCCATTTAATTTCTCAAAAGAACAAATATGAGTTACTAAGGGGTTGCTATAACCTTTTTTACTTTCAATAAATGAAAGCATCAAGGAATGTTTTTAGTTGTTAAACTCAGCTAGGCATTTTGAGATCCGGAGTCTCTGATGATATCCATAGAGTGGTTTCCTGTTTACTCTAGCACAGAGATGTCCCAGTTTGTCAGTGGCAGAACTGCACAAGGCTGTGTGATATAACAATGTTATCCAAGTTCCTGTCCTTTTGTCCACAGTACAGCTAATGTCATGTAGCACAAGGCAGTTCAGCCTTCTATTCAGTAAATAGACATGAGAATCTCATTGGTTATCTGAGATCCATTATGTGAACTGAGTTGATCTTTTCAAAATATTGTTGCTGCTTTATTATATTAAGTGTATTAGAGAGACTTTTGCTTTCATCTACTAGATATGGTATTCTTTTCCTAGAACTTTGAATCATTTTTTGAAAAACAATGTTCCAGTACATGTTTGATCTTATGCATGAAGAAACTAACTGTAGAGATAGAGTTGGGAGGGATGAGAGAATGATGAAAGGTGTGATATTGATCAAGATGTATTGTTATAAACTGCTTTGTTGAATGGCAACTACTTGGTACAACTACTTAATTATTTTAAAAACAGCTTGACCAAGGACTGTGACCTAGTTGTAGAGTGCTTGCCTCTCATGTATGAAGCCCTGGGTTCAATTCCTCAGAACCACATACACAGAAAAAGCCAGAAGTGGTGCTGTGGCTCAAGTGGTAGAGAGCTAACCTTGAGAAAGCTCAAGGACAGTACCCTGGCCTTGAGTTGAAGCCCCATAACTGGAAAAAAAAAGCCATATATGTGGATATGTTTGTATGTATATATATGTATATGGCTTTTATATTATGTATGTGTGCTTCACTTATAGATGGCAATATGTTCTGAGAATTACATTATTAGTTAATGTTTACATACAGTACTCATATAAACTAAAGTAGCTATGGCATCACTAGGCAAACTAATGAGATTATCATAGGATATATGGCAAGATGTATGATATAAATGTTTAGAAAAGTAAGAAGAGGGAAAACAGATTTAGATATTGTGGAAACCAAGAAGTTCATTTCTTGTGGCAACCATGCATTAAACTCTCATTAAATTTCATTACATCTTATATACTATTAGCCTGAATTTAATTCTTAAAAAAATAAAAAGGACCATACAATGGACAAAGGCTTCATATCTAAAATATATCAACAGCTCAAAAAATTGAATCACTCCAAAACTAATCTCCAAAATAACAACCATCCCATTAAAAAATGGGCCAAAGATTTAAAGAGAGTCTTCTCTGAAGAAGAAATAAGGATGGCCTATAGACACATGAAGAAATGCTCAACATCTCTGGTCATAAAAGAAATGCAAATCAAAAAACGCTAAGATTCCACCTCACTCCAGTTATGGCCAGGATCAGGAAAACCAATAACAACCGATGCTAGAGGGAATGTGGCCAGGAGGGATCACTACTACACTGTTGGTGGGAGTGCAAACTCATTCAACCACTATGGAAAACAGCATGGCAGTTCCTCAAAAGACTAAACATAGAGCTCCCCCATGACCCAGCAATTCCAGTACTTGGCATTTACCCAATTGTCCAGAAACAAGGGCATACTAAATCCACTAGCACAATGATGTTCATTACAGCACTATTTACCATGGCAAAGATACGGAACCAAACCAGATGTCCCTCAGTTGATGAGTGGATCAGCAAGATGTGGTATTTATACACAATGGAATTCTATGCTGCTGTCAGAAAGAACAACATCACCCCATTTGTAAGGAAATGGAAAGACTTAGAAAAAATCATATTAAGTGAAGTAACCCAGACTCAAAGAAACATAGGCCCAATAGTCTCCCTCATTTGTCATAATCAGTAGAAGCCTTGGGCTCTCCTAGCAGAGATTTACAATAGTACAAAATCTAGAGACATTAGGCCAAATAGTATGACACTAAATGTAAGGACTTCCAGGATAAGGAAACAAAAACCACATAATGAGTGACTGTTTTCCTTAGTGTACTATGTTATCTCTCATCTCTTTTGCCATCCCTTGGTTATCTCATATTGTTACAATATTTCACCTTGTTATCTGATATATCTTATATGTGCTTAATTGGTTATTTGAAATTTGATAGGGAAGAGGGAAATCAAGATCCGTGGGGAGAGACGGGGAGGGAAATGGGGATCATTTCATGAGAAAGAGTATCAATGTTTGTTAAGTAATACACCTTCTATCTGGTGAACATAATGTAACCCTTCTATTAATCACAATAAAAATATTTTAAAAAAGAAAAAAATTTAAAAAGGACTAAAAACTTTCCCTCAATAATTTTTCCATTTCCTTCTCTTCTAATTCAAAGTTTTTAAAGACTTCCCATACATAAGTCTTAAATTATTTTGTCTTAAAAAACAAAGAAAAATATTTTTCTCTTTTATGAAGTCATATTAATTTTCATTATTAGACATAGCAATTCACATTACCCCTGGCTTATCCTCCTCAGGAAAGAAGAAATATGAAAAAAAATCAGAGGAAATAACTGACAGTAAATATTTATATCAAATTACTTGAAATAGTAGAAACTGGACTTACGAACCTTTTGACATTCTCTTTGTGTTCATGGATCAGTAAAAATATAGGCATAGATAATACTTTATTATTTAAACAATAAGTTTAGAGAGTACTACAAACTTTATTCAATGAATTCATATCTTCCTAGACTCCCCAGAGAATGTGCAGTTAGGAGTAAAATGTCCTTTCAGTCGGATACTACAGTGTATTCTCACCCATTTCTGATGCCTATTTTCTGCATAAATAAATCAGGCTGTGTATCTAGAGTCTCTACAGAGCGTGTGAAACATGCTGAGTGAACTTGTGTTTGTGGCTGAGTAAATGAAACATTGTTCTTCGTTTCTACTACTTTCGGGATGACATTACATAATTAGGGTGTGAACAATCATGTAAGTACTACCTTGGCATGTACACACAAAAATAAAAAAATAGCTTTGATCTTTAAACAACACTGACATATTCTTTTTATATTTTGGCCAGTCCTGGGGCTTGAACTCAGGTCTAGGATACTGTCCTTGAGCTTTCTTAAAGCTAGCAACCTACCACTTGAGCCACAGCACCATTTATGGCTTTTTCTGTGAATATGGTACCAAGAAATAAAACCCAGGGATTCATGCATGCTCTTCAAGCACTCTACCACTAGGCCATGCTCCCAGACTGACATGTTCTTTAAATTACAATGCTATAAACTTTAAAAAAGAGTTCATTAAATTCCTTGTTTATTTTTTGCTCTTTTTAATCTGAATGATTTTCACCATGGCTCAATATATGCCTATTTTTATCAGAAGTCAGTGGCAAATTAGTTCAAAGTGTGCTGACCTAACTAGAATCTCTCATGAGATACCAAAGAGTCACAGTTCACTTTCAGATCACCTCCACTGGTCTCCATTCACTGGGGAGATTTTGTGGTATTACAAAGGCTTTTCCTGGGGATGAAGCAGCTCTTCCACATGCTTGCCAGCTGAAGTGATGGCCTAACAAAATGGGTCAACAGGGAAAACACCCACATTCTCATATTCATTCTGTGGTTGCTTCTCTTTCCCCATTCACTTTACCCCATTGGGACCTTATTTTATATAGAAGGCCAAGAAGAGTGAAGTACTTGAGAATATATGGACTACGTTCCTGGGGTAACATACATGAAGACATATGACCTTGCCCTCTTATACGCAGCAAAAGCATAAAAGATTTTGTCATAGTTATGATGTTAATTTTCCATATGGTTCTCAATTGTCCCTGAAACTGAGTAATTTGGATTTACTCCTCAAAGATCCTTTCTTCAAATAAATAAATATCCAAATGTTATATTTAATACTCATATACGTCCTTAAAATTATATAATCTACAGTGCACTTTATATATTTTTAATAGATACAATTATTTACATACCTAAATAAACAATTTAAAGAAATTAACTCTAAAGAAGTAAAAAGTTGTCCCTACTAAAGTTTTACCTCACAAATTGTATATCTTATCCATGTTTTCTTAAAATGAAATGTGCTTTATTCTTACCTGTTTGTCCTTCAATTGGTCTTTCAGAGTTTTCAGTTTGTCTTTTCTTTTCACTTTTTTTATTGTCAGGGTAATATATATGGAGGTTACAATTACATTTGTCAGGTAATGGGTACATTACATCTCCAACCTAGTTTCCATTTCCCTCCCTTCAGCCCCTCCCAGTCATCTTTTTTTTTTCTTTTTTTTGCCAGTCCTGGGTCTTGAGCTCAGGGCCTGAGCACTGTCCTTGGACTTTCTCAAGGCTAGAGCTCTACCACTTGATCCTCAGCACCACTTCCGGCTTTTTTCTATATGTGGTACCGAGGAATCGAACTCGGGTCTTCATGCATGCTAGGCAATCACTTTAACAACTAGGCCAAACTCCCGGTCCCCAGTCACCTTTTTTTCCACTTCCCTTCCCTATTTAAAATAAGTAAACATATATACAATATACCAGGTAACAAAGTCAGATACAGTAACAATATGAGATTAACCAAAGAGCAACAAAAGGCTAGAGAAATAACATAGTTTATTAAGAACAACAATTACACAAGATAAAGCTCTTGTTTCCATATCCTGGAGGTCCTTTCATTTAGTCTCATCCTATATGAACTTAGGTACCTAGGTTTTGAGCTATTATAATCCTCTGCTAGAAGAGTCCTAGATGTATACTAATTATTACAAATAAGGGAAACCATTGAGCCTATGTTCCTTTGGGACTGGTTTACTTTACTTAATATAATTTTTCCAAGTCTTTCCATTTCCTTACAAATGGGGTGATGTCATTCTTTCTGGCAGCATAGAATTCCATTGTGTATAAGTGCTACTATATCTTCTTGATCCAGTCTTCCACTGAGGGGCATTTGGCTTGGTTCCATACCTTTGCTTATGGTAAATAGTGCTGAAATGAGCATCATTGTGCTAGTGGATTTAGTATGCCCTTGTTTCTGGACGATTGGGTAAATGCCAAGTACTGGAATTGTTGGGTCATAGAATGTTCAATCTTTTGAGGAACTGCCATACTGCTTTCCATAGTGGCTGAACGAGTTTGCACTTCCACCAACAGTGTAGTAGTGATCCCTCCTGGCCACATCCCTTCCAGCATCTGTTGTTATTAGATTTCTTGATTATGGTCATTCTAACTGGAGTGAGGTGGAATCTCAAAGTTGTTTTGATTTACATTTCTTTTATGGCCATAGATGTCTATAGGCCATTCTTACTTCCTTTTCAGAGAAGTCTCTCTTTAGGTCTTTAGCCCACCTTTCAATGGGATGGTTTTTTCTTTGAAGATTTGTTTTGGAGAGATTCATTGTTTTTAGCTGTAGATATATTTAAAATATAAAGCCTTTCTCTGTTGTATAGCTAGGGAAGATCTCCCACTTTATGGGCTTTCTAGTTAGTTTGCTAGCTATGTTGTTTGCCATACAGAAACTCACAGTTTAATGCAGTCACATTTGTTCAAACTTTCTTTAATTTGTTGTGTTCTAGGTCTTTATTAAGAAAGTTTTGACCTTGTGCTAAGGAGACCTAGTGTATCTCCTATTCCTTCTTGTAAAGTTTTCAGTGTATCTGCTTTTACCTCAAGGTCTTTGATCCATTTGGAATTAATCCAGGTGCAGGGTGACAGAGAAGGATCCTACTTTAATTTTCTGCAGGTGCTTAACTTACAGTTCGGCCAGCACCCCTTGTTGAAGTGGCTGTCGTTCTTCCATTCTATTTTTGGGCTCCCTTATCAAAGATAAAGTGGCCATAGGTTTGCGGGTTGATTTCTGTGTCACCAGTTCTATTCCATTGATCTTCAGGCCTGTTCTTATGCCAGTAACAAGCTGTTTTGATTACTATAGCTCTATTATAGAGTCTAAAGTTTAGTATTGATATTCCTCCTGCGCTGTTCTTTCTGCTAATGAATATTTTTGCTATACAGGGTCTTTTATTATTCCATATGAAATTTTGGATTGCTTCTTCTATTTTCTTAAAGCATGACATTGAGATATTGATGGATATTGCTTTGAATTTGTAGATAGCCCTTGGCAGGATTACCGTTTTCACGATGTTAATTCTTCAAACCAGGAGTGTGGGAGGTTTCCCCATTTCCTCAGTTCTGCTTTAATTTCCTTTTTCAGGATTTTAACGTTTTCATCATAAAGGTCCTTTACATTCTTAGTTAAGTTAATTCTTAAGTACTGTATTTTCTTTGAGGCTATTTCAAAAGGAGATGCTTTCCTTATTTCTGCCTCATTCTTCTTGTTGGCATACAGGAAAGCAGTTGATTTTTGAGGGTTAATTTTATATCCTGCTACTTTGCCAAAGTTTCAAATCAGCTCAAGCAACTTGGGAGTGGAGTCTAAAGGATTCTTTAAATACAGAATCATGTCATCTGCAAAGAGGGAAAGTTTCACTTCGTCTTTCCTTATTCGTATCCCCTTTATGCTTGATTCTTGCCTTATTGCTCTGGCTAGGAATTCTAATACTATATTAAAGAGGAGTGGAGAGATGGCACGCTTGTCTCATTCCTGATTTTTTTTCACATTTTTTACATCCACATATTTTTATTTATCTTTGGTTAGCTTACTTCAACTTTATAGTTTGGATTTATAATATCCTCAGAATAGATAATTGTTCTAAGTTCTATAAAACCTGGTTTCTCTCTTTTGTTGTGTTTATTATTACTATTATATGAGCACTTAACACTGTTAAGCACAATGTTTAAACATCACAAGATTACATAGAATCTTTTCATTCTGGTGTTTTCTACCTTGACTGGGCTGGTTAACAAATACAGTGAGAAAGGATGAACTTATACATTTCCGTAGATAAATAAAGAATGGGAAAATAAGTCTGTATAGACAAATGTAATGGCAGGAAATCTTACAATAGAAAAGTGAGTATCTAGTCATCAGTTTGATGAAGTTGCAGTGGAACAAAGCAGAGTCACAAACACTTTATGTGTCCAGCTCATGAAACAAAGAAAGCAAATACAAAGGCCTGAGAAGATATTGTCTCCTCCAACATTCATAGAAATTTTAACCTCAATAAGATTATTAGGAGTAGAATCTTTTGGTGAAGAGGTGGCCATGAACGTATGTCCTCAAGAATGGGACTAGGGATTCTATAAAATATCTGGACAAGTAAGTCACATCCTTCCAGTGTGAGGATGCAACAAACTCACCCTCACCAGACATTATTGCCCTGATCTCAGATACTTTAGCTTCTAATATAGTGAAAAATAAGCTCAAGAAGTAGATATGTTTATAGGCCTCTCAATAAGGACTAGAAATATTTTCATTTTTGGAGCACACTCACCAACAGCTATGACATCATCAAAGAAAGACTTCAATAACCAAGAGGATAAGAGGATCTGTTCAGTGAATGATAATCATTCTTCTTACCCACACAGCCCTATCATTATTATGTAATGCATTCACAGCAGTTGTGGAGATTTACCAAGACTATCCTACCTACAGCTACCACTGAGTGCCAAGAAGAGAACAATTCTGGGACCTAATAGGACATAATTTTCTGAGGTAACCAACCAGCCACTTGGCAGTAGCTATATATATACATACATAGATAGATAGATAGATAGATAGATAGATAGATAGATAGATAGATTCATTGCAAATTTTACATTATATTCTTGCATTAGAATATGGCATGGTAAACATAAACATTATCTAGAACTTTCCTGCCCCTTTGGGGAATAGTGTTAGCTGCATTTGAGGTTATGCACTGGTGAATTATCTTGTGTAAAGCAGAACTGTCACCTTGATAATGTCAGCTTAGGTATTAAATATAGTTTTAAAATGGGTATAGGTGCTAAATTGTCAAAGGGGGGTCATGAGATGGTTATGTGCCAACCTGACTCAATTCAGGGATAATAAAATATTGTTTATATGTATGTCTGTGTGAATGTTTGAGAAGAGTTATCATTTAAGTCAATGGACTGGGGGAGCATAATCTTTCTGATTTAATGTGGTCAGGTACTATCTAATGAGCTGAGACAAAACAAAAAGGCCAAAGAAAGGGAGTTCTCCATCTCCTTGCCTCACTCTCTTCCTGTTCTCTTTCTCCTTCCCACCTACTCTCCTTCCCTTTTTGTACTTGCTTTTTCCCTCCTTTCTAAGTCCTTTTTCCTACCCTTAGAAAAAAGAATTTCAGGTTGTACAATTTTGAACTCTAAGGCTTACACTCGTAGCCTCCTAGTTTTTCCAGAATAATTGACACCTGTACTAACCTACTAAAAATAATACAATCATCAACTGACCGTATGATGCTAAGTGCCTTTATGGTTCTGAGACCTTGAAATTTGTACTGGAACTGAGCTGTGTTATTTACTCTTCTAATTTTCTACCTTATAATAGGTTTTTCAATATCCATAAACTTCTCAGTTTCCTCAGTGAATTTCATCAATCTGTCTGTCTCTCTGTCTGTGTATCAATTTGTCCATTCATTTTTTGGCTGTCTCTCTGGTGCATGTTAATGAATACAAAAGTTTTTTGTCAAATTTCAACCTTTAAGAAATTAATATCAGCATGTATTTACTACAACTTTCTTAAAATGCTGTTGCTTTTTGCAGATATATAAAAGGGCATGTTTTTATTGTTACTTCTACTTTTGTTTCCTTTCTCTTTCACTTATTTCTCTTTCTGACTTGTATGGATAAACACATTTATATTTCTGAATTCTCAGTCTTGGATCAGTGCAAGGTTGAAATCTACTTTGATTAAGATGACTGCTCTGACATCTTAGTTTGTCTGTACATTTCTCTTTATGCTGAACCATTAGAGTTCATGTGCTTTCCTTTGACCCTAAGACATTTATCTTTCACTTGATGTATGCAAGTATAAAGCAACTTAAATACTATTTAGCTATACACTTATGACAGGGATTTGACAGCAAACTACATTCTCATTGGCCTTTCACAGGACTCTGAAAGTGCATCTACCAGAATATTGTCTCATGTTTGTATTCATTTTTTTCTTGCCCCTCTGGCTAACTTAGTTGACTCAAAATAGATTGGTGTCTCTTTAACATACCCTTTTAGTAGCTGTTTCATTTCTAAATAATTCTTAAGTGGTCTTTATCTTTGACCTGCTGGCTAGTAGATCTGCAAAGCCAGACAGAACACATCACAATATACACTGGAAAGCTTTGTTAAGTAAATCACAAGTGGCTGCCCAGATAAAGCTCCCATGGTGTTCTTTTGTTACTCAGCTCGAATAACCATCCAGGGAACAGACCTCTATTCACGAGGTCTTTATATCACAGTTCTAAAAACATATATGTACATTCTTACTGGCTTTGCCTTTGTATTTGATTTTCATAATGGACTTGTTCTCTTCTGGATTATCCCTGAGCTCAGTTGCAGAGCAGATTTTGTTTATTTTAGGCACACCTGGCCTCCTCTTTTCTCATTCCTTTTTTTTTTTTTTTACCAGTGTGGAGTCTCTCTATTCACTCTTTGCTCATAGTACCCATCATAATCTTCTCTCTGAAAAGTAGTTGTTCCCACCATTCATTCAAAAATGTATTCAATTCAATGGGTCATATGTATTAAGGGCTCTTGAATTCAAAGCACTATTTGTAGTAATGCACTGAATGTCTTTGCTCTATGCCATAGGAATTGTGATATAAGATGTGCCGAGGCTAAGGTTGCAGATTTTAATAAATACATTTTTGATTAGGCACTTTTGGGGTTGATTTCAATAGTCTGGTAATCTGTCTGCCTAGGTAGCCTAAGATGGCACTCCAGATCTTTCTATTCACTGTGACAATATCAAATTTTTCCACGTAGAATACTTTCTTAGGAAAGAAATAAAAAGTTTTTCATAGTACAAATCATGAAATCATTTGACCCGTGACCTCCTTATCACATACATATTTTGGGCAAGATGTTTAATTTATCTATGCCAATGCTTTCTCATTCAAAATGAACAAAAAGTGCAGAGATACTTCATGGGCTTCTCTAAGGATTAAATGAGAGAATTTATCCATGCTGGTTAGCATAGACTTTACAATAAATGTTTGATAATTTATAATGATTATTGATATTCTTCCTTAATTCTTATATTGATGAGAAGTTATTTTCTTTTGCAAAACAAATTTCAGGTCTTCAGTTCACATGGGTAGACCAATCAAAATTCTTGTTACTGACATAAATAAGAGATAAATCTGGGCTACTCTATTTCTTTTTCTTTTCACCATGATACTTTTAGTTTGTTATTTATTTGAAAATGTCTAAATTTGGGCTCAGAATCATCAGAAAATTGAGTAGTTAAAAATAATGATACAACTTCAAGGGTGTTGGGAAATAATCCCATGTAAAAATTATTTTTCGAAATTGCATGCAAAATTATTTTCTCCAACCATAAAACTAGATGTTGGAAAGATCACACAAGCATGTACGGGTTTTAATGTGTTAAAATTTTTCAAATCCTTCTTGAGGAATGTCAACCCTGACAGAAAGAAGGGAGTTTGGTTTAGTAATAGAACATTCTACTATCTAATATGTGACTAGAATACAAATATCAGTACTATCTATGGCTTGTTAGTCTCTAACTTAAGGCTTTCCACATGTGTTTCTTGAATCTTGGCAAAGAGAGCTTAGTACTTCTTTTTTAATAGAACTTACAAAAAAGTGGCTGGTTCTCCATATTTATTTTACTTTTTTAGTTATAATTTTTTTCTTTATCTTTAAATACTTATACAAAGTGTCAAAGTCAATTTATGAGTATAACACAATTTGATCAGTGTCATCTTTCCATCATTCAATCACCTAGCTAATTATTGCAACCCTATTCATTTCTTTAAAGGAATGTTTCAAGGAAAAAATAAAGTAGAACATAACTGTCACTTGATTCAGCTTTATCTTTGTTGGCCAGGTTGGTCAGTTTCTTTAAAAATTTATCAGTTTCCCTCCCCCCCCACACATGGGTACCAAGACATGTGAAAGGGTATCAATGTATGTGAATTAATGCACCTTCTATCTGGCAAATATCACGTAACCCTTTTACTAATTACAATAAAAAAATGCAAAAAAAAAATTTATCAGTTCTTTCCTTTAGTTGCCCTATCCTTCTAATTCAATTCTTCCACTGAGTTAAATTCATTGTTGCTCTATTTTTCAATTTGAAAACTTCCATTTCGTTCTTTCATATATTTTCAGTGAAATTGGCAAAACAGTCTATTTTCTCAATTGTTTTAAGATTTTGTGAATTTTATGAAATCTAAAATCTTTTACAGATAATGAACTACAAAATCTGTATCATGTTGATGTTTCTATATGTTATTGCTATGTCTTCTACAAATTCCAATTTTCCTTGATTTCAATCACCTAAATTGTTGGGGTTATAGGATATATGACTAGTATTCGACTACCTCTTGAATTTTTCTCTTTAGGCTAGATTCCAAGTCTGACCCTCCAATCCTAGGATTAGAAGAATGAGCCACTGACATGAAGCACTATCCTATAGTTTAAATGATTAATTTGCTAATTATAATGAAAATTTTTCTACAGTAGTTGTATTTGGTATTATGAGAAGAAATAACACATTATGAATATGGGTACTTCACATTAGCTTTCTTCTCTCTTTAGTAAACTAGAATTTTTGTAGATTTTTGAAAATTCTTACAGTGTTCATCTAAGGGAAAACTAAAAAGTAAATAAATCCAAAATTGTGTCTTTGCACCTCAGATCTACTTTTTGTCACTACTTAAGAAAACAAATATAAACAAAATCTGCCAAATAATTAGAATCTTCATTAAGTGAATGAAGCCTATAAATGAAAGATTGCAGAGTGTCAAGTTTTCAGAGTTTATATTTTAACCAGAATGTACCAAATGTCATCATGAAATAACTCCTACAGCTAGGATAACAAACTTAAAGTTTGGATATTAAAAAAGAACAGGCTTTAGTTTTATGAAGGTCATGTTCACCTCTTTGTGGACTTGTCAAGCTTTTATTTATTATTTTTGCCTCATGGGCTATATCAATTATGCATAGACTCACTTACAATTTAAAAGACAAGGTCATCATAAACTCTGTGGCCATAAGTTGTTAAGGATGTGACATATGCCCTAACCTCCAGCTAGCAGTAGTAATTGTCATTAAACTCAAGTGTTACTGGGTTATAATAATGAGTATCTTATGTAATCTTTAAATATCATATAAATTTGAGTGAATGCTATTCAATTGAATACGTGAAAATTAAGAACATCATGTTGAAAAAGAAAATTAAGCATGGTGTCACAGGTTATACTTCATTCTCTCCTACAAATCATATATTTTCCCCTTAGTGGCCAAAAAATGAAATGACATGTTGATTTCTCTCAAGCATGCTTTCTAAAATACATGTATAATTATATGGCATATTTATATAAAAATAAGCAAGCTAATATCAAAAAATGCTAATATTTTCTGTTTGCTGTATTTAACTGTTTCCATAGTGGAACATAAAATGCTTTATCTTTTGTTAGTTTCATGGATATATGCATAAACTTTTTTCATAAATGAATGTTATTATTGAATTAGGAATAGATGATATATTTGTAGAAACATTCTTGAATTCAGAGGTTGTGTTTTTAACCCTTATTAAGAGATGAGGTTAGCTGGTTGTGGTGGCTCACACCTGTAATTTAAGCTACTCAAGAAGCTGAGATCTTGAAATTGGACAGGGAAGGGGGGAAAACCAAGAGGGGGAGTGGGAGGGAGGGTAATGGGGACCAAGACATGTGGAAGGGTATCAATGTATGTGAATTAATGCACCTTCTATCTGGCAAATATCATGTAACCCTTTTATTAAATACAATAAAAAATAAAAAAAAAAGACTGATGATGACAGGACACAGAAAAAAAAAAAGAAGAAGCTGAGATTTGAGGATCACTATTTAAAGCCAACCCAGGCATTAAAGTCCAAGAGATTCTTATCTCCAATTAACTATCAGAAAACTGGAAGTGGCACTGTCATTCCAGGGGTAGCACAGTAGCTTTGAGGTAAAGACCTCAGGGACTTTTGAGGAACTGCCATACTGCTTTCCATAGTGGTTGAACAAGTTTGCATTCCCACCAACAGTATAGTAGTGATCCCTTCTGGCCACATCCCTTCCAGCATCTGTTGTTATTAGTTTTCCTGATCCTGGCCATTCTAACTGGAGTGAGGTGGAATCTTAGCATTGTTTTGATTTGCATTTCTTTTATAACCAGAGATGTTGAACATTTCTTCATGTATCTATAGGCCATTTTTATTTCTTCTTCAGAGAAGACGCGCTTTAAATCTTTGGCCCATCTTTTAATGGGATGGTTGTTACTTTGGAGATTAGTTTTGGAGTGATTCAAATTTTTGAGCTGTTGATATATTTTAGATATGAGGCCTTTGTCCATTGTATGGTTAGTGAAGATCTTCTCCCATTCTCTTGGCTTCCTAATTAATTTACTAGCTATGTCCTTTGCCTTACAGAAGCTCTGCAGTTTAATGCAGTCCCACTTATCCAGCCTTTCTTTGATTTGTTGTTTCTTGGTCCTTACTGAGAAAGTTTCGACCTGTGCCAAGGAGGCCTAGTGTGTCTCCTATTCCTTCTTATAAAGTTTTCAGTGTGTCGGGTTTAACCTCGAGGTCCTTGATCCATTTGGAGTTAATTCTAGTGCAGGGTGACAAAGAAGGATACAACTTTAGTTTTCCCTATGACCCAGCAATTCCACTACTTGGCATTTACCCAATTGTCCAGAAACAAAGGCATACTAAATCCACTAGCACAATGATGTTCATTACAGCACTATTTACCATGGCAAAGATATGGAACCAACCCAGATGTCCCTCAGTTGATGAGTGGATCAACAAGATGTGCTATTTATACACAATGGAATTCTATGCTGTAGTCAGAAAGAACAACATCATCCCATTTGTAAGGAAATGGAAAGACTTAGAAAAAATCATATTAAGTGAAGTAACCCAGACTCAAAGGAACATAGGCCCAATAGTCTCCCTCATTTGTCATAATCAGTAGAAGCCTTGAGATCTCCTAGCAGAGATTTACAATAGCACAAAATCTAGAGACATTAGGCCAAATAGTATGACACTAAATGTAAGGACTTCCAGGATAAGGAAACAAAAACCACATAATGAGTGATTGTTTTCCTTAGTGTACTATGTTATTTCTCATCTCTTTTGCCATCCCTTGGTTATCTCATATTGTTACAATATTTCACCTTGTTATCTGATATATCTTATATGTGCTTAATTGGTTATTTGAAATTGGATAGGGAAGGGGGGAAATTAAGATAAGTGGGGGGAGAGGGGGAGGGAAATGGGGACCATGTCATGAGAAAGAGTATCAATGTTTGTAAAATTATACACCTTTTATCTGGTGAATATAATGTAACCTTTCTATTAATCACAATAAAAAAGAGCTCGGGGACAGCACCCAGGCCCAGAGTTCAAGCTCCATGACAGAGAGAGAGAGACAGAGAGAGAGAGAGAGACAGAGAGATAGAGAGAGAGACAGAGAGACAGAGAGACAGAGGGAGAGAGAGAGAGAGAGAAAGAGAGAGAGAGATAGGAGAGAAGGTTTAAACATTTATATAGGTTTAAATAATATTACATAGAATAGATAAGATAAAAAGAAATCAATTATATTACATTTATATCGAGTATTTTTAGATTATAGAATGACTGAAAGGAATCTGTATTTTAATGTTGTTTAAGAGACCACAGATAGATGTTTGACATTATCAAGGTAAGTTATTTACTGATAACCTTCAAAGAAAGAAGAGTGAATTAATAAAGGATTTTGTGTGTTTAAAAAGAAATCCTGGTGAACGAATGTGGAAAAGAGCTAAGTATAGGCAAAAAGCATTTGAAAGGTCTTCTTGTAAGAGAACATCTCCAAATGACAGTGATTCTAAGTGCACAAGATAGCAATGGCCTCTCTCATGTGCCCTCCCCATGTGATATTACATGGACAAAATGAAGTCTTACCTAGGGGACATTATGATGGAGTAATAAGACTTTATGCTTAGTTATCATGACCGACTAATTACATTCTTAGAAGTAGGCATTTCTGAGCATTAAAAGTCATTAAGGCTATATGGATGTAAACAGATTTTCTTTTCTTTCTGATAGAATTTTATGACAGGAAACAATGATAGGGCCTAGTAAACGTCTTCCTTTGCCTACCTTTGTATTTTAGTAGCTCAATATAACCACATTTCTCTAAAGACTCATGCTGTTATTGAAAGGTAATGGTGGGAACCAACTTAAGAACATGTAAAATGCAAGATTTTTTAATCAATGCAGAGCTATTAATTTAACCAACCCTTCCTGTAATAATATTGAGACAGACTGTCTGCCTGTTTTTACATTACAGCTAGCTTTGCAATCTGTGTAGAATTTAATGAGGTGTGTAATTTTTGTGAACTTATTGATTGAGAGATTCGAAAATTTTAATGCTACTAAACTTTAATATATCTTACCTTTCATTGATAGTGTATAAAGACAATATTATTTAGTGCTAGCTGTTGATCTTTTTGTACTTTTTAAATTATATATAAACTACTTTTCTTATTTCCAATTTTATTTTATTTTATTTGGGGGTGTGGAGGGGTTACAGTTACACTCATCAGGTAGTGGATACATTACTTCCCTTGTTTTTCTCCCACTTTTCCTCCCTTACTCCTCCCACTCATCTTGTTTTTCCCTTACCTTCCCATTTTCAAATACACAAATAAACATATAAACAATATACCAGGTACCAAAGTCAGATACAGTAATAACATGAGGCAAACCTAAAGGGGAAAAGAAGAAAAAAGAAATAGCTTCACATAGTACATTTAGAACAACAATCACAAAGATAAACCTCTTGTTTCCATATCCTGGAGTTGATTTCTATTAGCTTCATCCTATATGGACATATATGTACATAGCTTTTGAGCTATTGTGATCCTCTGTTAGGAGAATCCTAAATGTATATGAATTGTTACAAATGAGGGAAAACATGGGGCCTATGTATCTTTGGGTCTGGCTTACTTCACTTAATATGATATTTCCAAGTCTTCTCATTTTCTTACAAAGGGAGCAATGTTATTCTTTCTGATGGCAGCATAGAATTCCATGGTGTAAATATATCACTTCTTCTTGATCCATTCATCTACTTTCTCTAAACACACATGGAAAATGCCCTAGGATATATAGGATTCTATACAATAGAATCTTTTTTTCTATTAAAATTCCTCTATATTTCTATCTTCAGGTATCTTACAGTTGTAATTTTTCCTTCTTTGAAGATGAATCAATGAGGACTCCCTAATAATTGCTCTGGATACCTTCCTACTTTATATGGTATCATAACTTTGTAAAGTCCATATCTCATCTCTTGATATTTTTATGCATTAGAAAACTAAAAGTAACAAAGAAAATGAGGGTGGGGTGATACTGTTCAAAAAAACACCTGACTTATGTAACTGTAACCACTATTTACATCACCTTTATAATAAAACTTTTAAATAAAAGAAAGCTAAGACAAAAAACCATTTAAATATACACACTTTGTGCAATGGCATGAACTGTTATACTCTGCATTATTTCTAAGCTATCTTATTTCCAGTCATGGTAGCCCATTCCTATAATCCTAGGTACTCATGAGGCTGACATGCAGAGGATAGTAAAATTAAAAGTAAGAGATATGTCTGAAGATACGGTTCAAGTAGTAGAATGCCATCTGTGAACAAGCAAGCTGAATGAATGATTCTTAGTTCAAAACCCAGTACTACAATAGGAATATGACCGTGAATTGTATAAAAAATAGCATATGATTTGAAAATAGTTGAAAAAGATAATACTGACAATATTTGCTTGTGTGTATATGCTGGTCCTGGGGCTTGAACTCAAGACCGGGGCCCTATCTTTAAGCTTTTTAGTTTTAGTTTTAGTTTGTTTTTTGTTTTTGCTCAAGGAAAGCACTCTACTACTTGAGCCAAAGCCCCATTTCTGGTTTGTGGGGAGCGGGAGGCAGTTATTGGTGACAGGGTTTTATGAAATTTTCTGCCCAAGCTGACTTTAAACCACAATCCTCAGATCTCCCAAGTATCTAAGATTACAGCCATGAACCACCACCAATTGGAAATGTTTACTTATTTTATAATATTTTGGTTGGATCATGTGAGGATAAGACTGTTATATTTATTTACTGATACAACTGAAGTTTTCATGTATTCTTTAAGATTATTCAACTGGAGTTTGCGGGAATTCTATGCTAGAGATTGGCCAGAATTAATCTGAGAGGCTGTACACTGTGTTTTTTTCCATCAAACTAACCACAGAAGGCCTAATGAGAAGAGACTTTACTAGACACTAAAGACAGAAAGGCTACCCAGCAATACTGCTAGGTTTAACAAATTTCCATATCTATTTTAAATCCATAGGGATCCATCCATATAACTCGAATGGTAGTCAAGATTGACCACTCTGATACAGAGAAGCAGCAGCAGCACACTAGAAAACCTCCATATGCTTCATGGAGAGTCAATGGCTTTAACATTTGTTTCCTATTTATGGAAAACACTGCCTTCTACTCCTTACTGAGTCGATATAGGTCAATAACCTTTACTGTAGAACCTTGTCTGAGGCATTTTAACAATCAGAGAGAAAACTGCATCGACTCTTCATTTATGCATCCAGTAGTACATTTTTTAACAAAATTTAATGTGTTTTCCCTTAGAGATATTGTTCTTAAGAAACATTCAGGCCGGGAGTCTGGCCTAGTGGTAGAGTGCTTGCTTCGGATGCCCAAAGATCCAGGTATAATTCCTTGGTACCACATACATAGAAAAAAGCCGGAAGTGGTACTGAGACTCAAGTGGTAGAGCTCTAGCCTTGAGAAAATCCAAGCACAGTGCTTAGGCCCTGAGCTCAAGCCCAAGACTGGCAAAAAAAAATAATAATAACAAAAAAAAAAACACATTCGGTGAACTTACCCTCTATCTAGTTTGCCAGGCAAGCATTATAAAGATTATCTGCAGTTGTTTCCTTCTGGTAAATGATAGGTTAGAATTCACAATGACTACTGAAATATATCATGGCTATTTTATCAAATGGCTATTGCTCCCGAAAGTTGTCTTTTTATTTATTTATGTATTTATTTTGGCCAGTCCTGGAGCTTGAACTCAGGGCCTGGGAACTGTCCCTGAACTTCTTTTGCTCAGGGCTAGCACTATACCACTTGAGTCACCGTGACACTTCCAGCTTTTTCTTTTTCTGTTTAGGTGGTCCTGAGAAATCAAATCCAGGGCTTCATTCATGCATGCTAGGCAAACACTCTACCACTAAACCACATGCCAGCCCTTGTCTTATTGTGGTTTAATATTGTGCTCTGGAATTTAAAGGATACTTCATGTAAGAGGTTTCTTTCTGGGGATAAGGGGATCATGGGGCTTGAACTCAGCCTGGGTGCTGTCCCTGAACTCTTCAGCTCAAAGCTACCACCCTACCCTTGAGCCAAACCCCACTTCCAATTTTCTAGGGGTTAATTGGAGATAAGAGTCTCAGGTCTTAAATGTAAGGACCTCCAGGATATAGAAACAAAAGCCATATGATGAGTGATTGTTGTCCTTAATGTACTATATTATCTCTCATCTCTTTTGCTGTCCCTTGGTTATCTCATATTGTTACAATATTTCACCTTGTCATCTGATATATTTTATATATGCTTAATTGGTTACTTGAAATAAGATAGGGAAGGGGGGAACTCAAGATGAGCGGGGGGAGGAGGGAGGGAAATGAGGACCATGACATGAGAAAGGGTATCAATATTTGTGAAGTAATGTACCTTCTCTCTGGTGACTATAATGTAACCCGTTTATTAATTACAGTTAAAAATATATGAAAAAAAGAGTCTCAGATCCTTTTGTGCCCAGGCTGGCTTTGAACCTCAGATCTCAGCCTCCTGAGTAGCTAGGATTACAGGCGTGAGCCACCACACCAGGCAAGGTTTTTTTTCTGACTATAAGTTACTCTTACTTTAGACAAAATAGATTGCAGTATAGGAAGCAATGGTTCTCAATCGGCAGCATTTCTCAGAGTCCCTAAGAGCCTGCCCAAATGCTGGATATTGGAATGAACCCCTAGAATTTGCTTTGTGTGCTTGGAGTAGAAAATTGAGAACTTCATTTTAATCAGTATCTAATGTTGAGGACCATTTGCTGAAAATAAGAAAATTGAGTGAATTTGATTAAGCTACCTATTCTTAATTCCTATGGAAGATTTGGTTCTTAGTATTTCCAAATGTTTTCTTAACTAATTTCCTTTTTTATCTTTTTCATTTTCCAACAACCAAATTTTAGCTGTGAAGCTTCTTAAAATCCAGGAATAATTCTCTTTTGATTAAATGTTTAGCTTATCTTTTCCATTTTCTCTTACATTCTTATTATTGCTTCAAATCATGTTACTCACAACAGATTAATTTATTAACCAATTTCTGTTCTAACTCCAGGTACCTAGATGCTAAGCTTAGAAGAAAGAAGAACTTATTGTTACTTAGTGATTTCAAATCAAATGAAATTTCTATAATTTTTATTATACTTCATTATATATTAATCTTAGCCTCTTTTTCTTAGGAAGCAAAGGATTAATTGTTATTCTTTTGTTGGTGGACACTGTTCTGGGATCAGAAATCATGTGTAGAGTACAAGGATTGCCAGTAAGAGGATTGTTTCCAACCTGGTCATCACTCAGATGTCTGGCATAACTTGCCTGATCTCCTGGCACCATTTTCTGAGAAGTCTTATAAATTACTGATTTTCAGAAAGTCTATCAAAATGTAAAAGAAAGGATATGCTCACTAGTTCCTCTCCTTGAATGGTCAAAATTGAACCCTTGGCTCTTTAAATTCCCATGCAGTACCTAAGGTTTTGGTGTCCCTGACTCACTGTCAAAATGGAAACCATAAAGTTTTCTGTTACAGAGAGATCATAGGAAACAGGTTATTCCTAATGACTGAGACAGGTAGAAATGACCAAATGCCCTAAAGAATTTGGCACATAAAATTTGAAGAGGCCATTGTACACAGAGCACTTTATTACCCTTGAACACTCTGCTGTTTTGTGATAGTAATGAACATTTTCTATTTGTGGAATTCATTACTTCTTTGTCTTCCAAAAAAACCCAATCAATCTTCCCCACCCCTGTCCACCCCATTACCAGGGCTTTAAGCCTGCTGGCTCACAGCTGGTACTGTAGCACTTGAGCCATGTCTCCAGTCCTGCTTTTTGGTTTTGTTTTGTTTTGCCAGTCCTGGGCTTGAACTCAGGGCCTGAGTACTGTTCTTGGACTTCCTCAAGGCTAGAGCTCTACCACTTGAGCCTCAGCACCACTTTCAGCTTTTTATTCCCTTTGTATGTGGTATTGAGGAATTGAACCCAGATCTTTGTGGATGCTAGACAAGCACTCTACTACTCAGCCAAACTCCTGGCCCCAGCCCTGCTTTTTTAATGATAATTTTAGTGGTGGACTATTCTACCTGAACTGGTAAACCATAGGATTCAACTTCCTTGAATAGCTAGGATTACAGGAAAGCATCAGCCACCTAGTTTGAGTCTCTTGATTGCTTCCATTGCTCTTTTTGTTTTTGTTTTTATCTTTTCCCTGCTACTTTTTTATTAACTAACACATACATATTACTTTGAAGTCCATCTCTGGACATCTTTTGTTCTCTAGTCTTCTATCTTTTAATGATCTCATGACATTTATTTACTACTTCACTGTCTGAGGTTTCGGCTTATCAGTTCTTCAAGATTCAAATATTCTTGCAAGCCTCACTTTAAAAGTCTACAGTAACTTAGATTTGACCCTCTTCTTGTACTTTTTGCATTGTTTTATATTGATCGCTTACATGACACTCTTCCCGCCTTGAGCAAACAATATATATAGTATATAGATAGACAGACAGAAAAATAGATATAAATGATGTGTATTTTAGTATGTCGTTTACTTGTATAGCCTTCGTTCTGGATATTAAGTCCTTGAGGGCTAGAACTTCCTTGCAAATATATCCTTGCCTATGAGTACTCAATATACATTCAAATAAATTAATAAATGACTACAAAATAAATTAATAAATGACTGGTCAAAGTCATTTTCTACATAAATTTTCTATGATTTCTACATTTGTTAACAGATGAAGGCACGATTTGCAGAGTATAGATAAATTTCCCACAGCTAAGCAGATTGGTAAGTTGACCATAGAGGGAGAGTATTATATGTGATGGGAGCTTTTAAGATAAAATTAGCAAATATATCACATCTTCATATTCATAATAAATATTAATTATTGTAAATTTTCTTATTTACTTAGGTATCAGTAGAGTAAACAGGGGAAAGGTAAACTCCAGACCACATAGGCTATCATCAGAATTTAATAAAACAAGACTTGGCTAGTTCCCTCACAATATGAGAGATGAGTAAAATAGTATCATAAGATGTTGCATATGTTAGAGATGTTCGTCATTTATTAGCAAAGACTGTGAAAAATAATAGTAATACTGAGAATCCTCAAAGGTAATGAATGGCTTCTATTGTAACTTTACATCTCTGAATTAACTAACAAAACCAAACTTGTATTTACTTTATCTGGGTTGCATACCAAGGAGGGGAAGGCAGCAGAATCACATTTTACACTGAAGTTCTAAAGAAAGCCATCTCATAAAGTTCCAACTAAGAAACTTTATTGGCATGTTTATTAGTTTTGCTATATTTTTTGAAATATTAAAGAATACTATCTGGTGAATATAATGTAAACCTTCTATTAATTACAATAAAAATATATGGAAAAAAGAATATTACACTACATTGCTAGAAAATTTTAACAATAGCCTCTTGAAAATAAAAAAAATGTGTTTCTGTGCCATCCAACATCATATTGAAAGTAAAATATATTTGACAAGCCTAGTTTTCCTTCTAACTTAACAGCACCCAATAAGTGGAAACTGTGCAGTCAGAATAATGAAAAGAGGATATAATTTATCTCAGTCTATTGGTGTCCTTTCTATGTTCTTTTGTCCTTTGATTGCACTGGTGGATAATATTATTTTGTTCCCAAGGAAATATGTCCTTTTGATTAGGTTGTAGATATTCTCTCATTTGTCACTGTTCTATCAAGCTATGCCATGTAACAGCAGGAACTCTTGATTATTTAATTGCTTGTAAGAACTCATTAAGTCCAATGATCAATCATGGGACATATGGTAAACATCACCCAATAGCGAGAGAGGCTGTAGCAGCGATCTGTCACTAGGGCAAACCTTTTTCTCAGCAATACAGACTTTAGTGTAGCTGTCTTATCAAGGTAGTTTCTAACTGATATTGATTTACAAGCCAGGGTTCATCTAGTTGTCTTAACCACACTTTAGTTTTAATAATATAAACATTTATAATTTTATTAGAGTCATATTCAGATGATTCGTTTGGACTCTGTACCTGATCTTCAGTAATAATTGAATTTATTATATGCAGTGTGTAGCAAGCATTGAAATGTCTATTTCTCCTGGTAGGATTCAAATAGCATTTCTTAATAAATGAAATTTTAAAACTCAATATCAATACCTGTTTGTCATCAGTTGAAATGAAAGAGTATGTTTAGAAAGTATTCCTGGATATTCCTTTTAGAACACATGCTTTTATAGGAGTCAAACTATAATACTTAAGCATTCTGCTGTCCACTAAGTGAACGTAATTTTTATAAATGCTTATTTACAGTAATGATTTATAATCCTCTAGCCCTCTGTTACATTAAAAAAACCTAATGTTGAATTTTAAAAGTACCTCTGTAGAGTTACATTTGCCATCAACTTCTATCCCATTAATTTATTTCTTAGAAAATAGTGCATTTAATGTTTCTCTAAATTAGACACATTGAAAAGTGAGTAAAAGTAGACCCAGTCTCCTCTTCAGATGGAATAATAAGCAGTAAAGCCATTAGAAACTTTCACTTCCTAGTAGTGTCCAGAATAATGCATCAAAGGAGTAATACATGCAGAGGAAATAGTTTGGAATCTATTAATTTCCCCAAAAATACTTTCAACAAACATATGCCAGTGTAATTTAAGTTGTACAAATAATTTAGTGTGTTTTACCATATCCTTCTTGAGGACTAGAGAAATTATAACTTTGCTTTCTACAAACCACACAGCTTAAAATTCTATCTGAGAGCCAATTAGTTAATCATTCGGGACATAAATTTCAAGAAGTTTGGAATCCTTTATTGCATTTTTGAAAGTATTTTTAGTTTGATAGATTTGATAATCCCACATAAAAGTATAATGTAGAAAATATCTGTTTATGTTTTGCACCATTAGGATGATTGATTGTAACTTGGTTTAAATTGAGGGACTTCTATAAGATGAAAAATATCCCCCAAATAGCAAAAACAATCCTTAGCAGAAAGAACAATGCTGGAGGAATATCAATAACAAACTTTAGACTCTATTACACAGCTATAGTAATCAAAACAGCTTGGTACTGGCACAAGAATAGGCCTGAAGACCCAGAAAGCAGCCAACAGACCTATGGCTATCTAATTTTGGATAAGGGTGCCAAAAAATAACATGGAAGACGGACAGTCTCTTCAACAAATGGTGGTGGCAGAATTGGTTAAGCATCTATAGAAAACGAAAGCTGCATCTTTATATGTCAACCTGTACCAGAATAATTCCAAATGGTTCAAAGACCTTGAGGTAAAAGCAGCTACAGTAGGACTAATTGGCACAGATGGAAGCTTTCTTAATAAAGACCCAGAAACACAAGAAATTAAAGAAGGTTTGGACAAATGCAAGTGCATTAAATTGCAGAGCTTCTGTATGGCAAACACCATAACTAGCAAGTTAAATAGAAAACCCACGGAGTGGGGGAAGATCTTCACTAGCTATACAATAGACAAGGCCTTATATCTAAAGTATACCTACAGCTCAAAAATTGAATCTCTCCAAAACACATCTTCAAAGTGGGCTAAAGAATTAAGGAGAGACTTCTCTGGATAGGAAATAAGATGGCCTATAAACACATGAAGAACAAAAGCTTAATTATAAGTGACTATTACTCTTTATGTGTTATGTTTTTCTCCCTTCTCTTGTGTTGCCCTTTGGTTAATCTCATATTATTACTGTATCCCACTTTGTTACTTGCTATATTATATAGATGTTTACCTGTTCATTTGAAATAGAAGGAGAAAAATGAGGAGGGGGAGGGAAATGGGGACAAAAATATAAGAAGGGATACCAATACGTGAGAAGTAATGCACCCTCTATCTGGAGAATATAAATGTAATCCCTCTGTACATTGAAATAAAATAAATAAATAAATAAAAAGTAAGGAAACAGAAAAAAAAAGAAATGCTTGATATCTCTGGTCATAAAAGAAATGTAAATCAAAACAACTATGAGATTCCACCTCACTCCAGTTAGAATGGACATTATCAAGTACTCTAATAACAACAGATGCCAGAAAGGATGTGGCCAAGAGAGATCACTACTACACTGTTGGTGGGAGTGCAAATTCGTTCAACCACTATGGAAAGCAGTATGGTGATTCCTCAAAAGACTAAACACAGAGCTCCACTATGACCCAGAAATCCCACTCCTTGGCATTGACCCAAATGTCCAGAAACAAGGACATACTAAAGCCACTAGCCCAACGATGTTCATTTCAGCACTATTTACCATAGCAAAGATATGGAACCAACCCAAATGGCCCTCAGTAGATGACTGAATCAAGAAAATGTGGTATTTTTATAAAATAGAATTCTATGCTGCCATCAGAAAGAATGACATCACCCCATTTGTAAGTAAATGGGAAGACTTGAGAGAAAAACCTGTAAAGTGAGATAAGCCAGACCCAAAGGAATATAGACTCAATGGCTTCCTTCATTTGTAATAATTAGTACACATTTAGGTCTCTCCTAGCAGGCGATTACAATAGCTCAAACCCTAGATACATAAGGTCATATAGGATGAGACCAAATGAACAGATCTCTAGTATATGGAAACAAGAGCTTTATTTGGTGTGTTTGTTGTTCTTAATGTACTATGTCGTTTCTCTTCTCTCTTTTATTTGCCCTTTTAGTAAATTTTATGTTCTTACTATATCTGACCTTGTTACATGGTATATGGCATATACATTTATTTGCCCTTTTAGTTAATTTTATGTTCTTACTATATCTGACCTTGTTACATGGTATATGGCATATACATTTATTTGTTTATTTGAAATAGGAAAGGGGGAAAAACAAATAATTGGGACAGGGTGGGGGGAAGCAAATGGGGACAAAAACAATGTGCAAGAAGGAATGCACCTACTATCTGACAAATGTAACTGTAACCCTTATATACATTATTCCAACAATAAAATTTCAAAAAAAATTTCTAAATAATCATGTCTTACCCTAATTTTTGCAAACTGGAGATTTCCAAACCCTAGTGTTCTGTAATTGAATTAATGAATTGAGGATACAACCTGATATGTCTGATAGGAGATGTCTTATTCTATTTTTGTTTTATTTCTTTATTAAGCCAGTCCCTGAGCTTAAACTCAGGACCTGGGCACTGTCCTTGAGCTGCTCTATCACTTGAGCCACAGTACCGCTTCCAGCTTTTTCTGTGTATGTAGAAACCAGGGCTTCATGTATGCTTAGCACACACTCTACCTCTGGAACACTATCCCAGTCCTTGTTTCATTTAATTAAATGTCAGTTAATTTGTTGACCCCCCCCCCAACCCTGTTTTTAGAGGGCCCATAGCCCACATAGTAAGAAGGCAACTACGAAATGTTCACTAACTTGAATAAGATCTACTTTCTTATTAGTGAAAATTACTCTGAATCTGTTCAAGTTCTGAATGTTACTTAAATTTATTATCAACATCAACAATAGTTCCCAGTTACACAACTTTTTTCATATATTTTATTGTAATTATTAGAAAACTTTCATTATATTCACCAGATAGAAGGTGTATTACTTCACAAACATTGATACCCTTTCTCATGTCATGGTCCCCATTTCCCTCATCTTGTTTTCCCTCCTTCTCTATCCTATTTCAAATAACCAAATAGGCATTTATATAATATATCAGATAATATATAATATATCAGATAACAAGGTAGAATACTGTAACAATATGAGATAACCAAGGGACAGCAAAAGAGATGAGAGATAACATAGTACATTAAGGACAACAATCACTCATTATATGGCTTTTGTTTCTATATCCTGGAGGTCCTTTCATTTAGTGTCATACTATATGGCCTTATGTATCTAGGTTTTGTTCTATTGTAAATCTCTGCTAGGAGAGCCCAAGGTTTCTACTGGTTATAACAAATTAGGGAAACCTTTGAGTCTGGCTTACTGCACTTAATATAATTTTTTCTGAGTCTTTTCATTTCCTTATAAATGGGGCGATGTCGTTCTTTCTGACAGCAGCATAGAATTCCATTGTGTACAAATACCACATCTTGCCCATTCATCAACTGAGGGGCATATGGGTTGATTCCATACCTTTGCTATGGTATATAGTGCTGAAATGAACATCGTTGGGCTAGTGGCTTTAGTATGTCCTTGTTTCTGGACATTTGGGTCAATGCCAAGGAGTGGGATTGCTGGGTCATAGCGGAGTTCTATGTTTAGTCTTTTGAGGAAATGCCATACTGCTTTCCATAGTGGTTGAACGAGCTTGCACTCCCACCAACAGTGTAGTAGTGATCCCTCCTCGAGGCCACATCCCCTCGAGCATCTGTTGTTATAGATTTCTTGATAATGTCCATTCTAACTGGAGTGAAGTGGAATCTCATAGTTGTTTTGATTTACATTTCTTTTATGGCCAGAGATGCCGAGCATTTCTTCATGTGTCTATAGGTTATTCTTATTTCTTCTTCAGAGAAGTCTCTCTTTAAAGTTTTTGGCCCATCTTTTAATGGGATGGTTATTACTTTGGAGATTAGTTTGGGAGTGATTCAGGTTTTTTAGCTGTTGATATATTTTAGATATGAGGCCTTTGTCTATTGTATGATTGGTGAAGATCTTCTCCCATTCTGTAGGCTTTCTAGTTAGTTCGCTAGCTATGTTGTTTGCCATACAGAAGCTCTGCAGTTTAATGCAGTCCCAATCTCCAGACTTTTTTTGATTTGTTGTGTTTCTGAGTCCTTATTAAGAAAGTTTTGATCTGTGCCAAGGAGACCTAGTCCAGTTATACAACTTTTTAAACTGTTCATAAGTATCCTGTAAAGGAAATAAGAACATTTGTTTTGATGAAGTCAACAATATGCATATTAGACTTAAACAGTAGATATTAATAAATTTATATAGTTTTTTCTAACTTAAAGGAGCCTTCAAGATCCAGAAACCAGTGCTCCCATGTGGAGGTAGGGGAAAGGACAGAAAGATGCAAAGTCTGTGTTCATAGAACAGTTATTCTGTGATGTACTTGTCTTCTTATGATTAATTTAGACATTTTCACTAATAGATTCAATGATAATTGCCAGATAAACAGCTGTGCTATCCCTATAACAGGAGAGGAAATGAGTAAGGGATATTAAATAAGGAAAAATGCTTCTCAGGTGCATTAATCTGGAAAATGGAGCTCATTGTAAGACATTCTGTCTTCTTTGGTATTTGGATTGGAAAATTGGAATGTTAAGAATCAGGACATGATAGGGCACCATGAGAAGAAATAATTTCCTTATGAAACCAAGTGATTATAATAATATGATCATGAGTGAAAAATGTTTACTTTTTAATTATTCAGCCTTTGACTAAAACTTTTAGAATCTATAACAAGAATGTTTAAAACAAGCATATTAAATTTGGGTTAAAAACAACACAATTCAGAAAAAAATTAGGAATATAATGCAAGATATAGAAAACTCATGTATAGTAATTGTTCGTTTTTCACTTAACTCATTTTAAATTTGATGCAGGAGTATTCATGGTTATGTATAAAGGGCTAAAACCAAAAATAACTTTAAAATAGTTTATGTTGTAATATAACATTTTAACATCAAACTCATAAAATGCATATCCTATTTGTAAATCTGGAAAAGGTAATCAGTCAGTATCATTAAATTTACTAAATCTGATTTGATTCCAATTGTAAATAGACAATCAAATTCAGTAGTTGCCTTAATAGGGTAAGTAATAACTTAGATCCTTTGGAAACATCTATATAAAGCTGTTTTCCTGTTGCTTCTGCTTACCTCACTTTTCATGAATACAGAGAGCTACAATCCTTTTTTTAAAGTCTTTGCTCATGTAAATTGTTAACTCAGACCTTTATAGACTCGGTGTATTGATGGGAACTACATTATACTAATTTTATGACTTTCAGATAGGTTAATGCCAGTGAGGTCAGCTCCAGAGTAATGAATGCCATTTTAAAATACCAAGAAACATGGTAACTTTCATACTGATATTATTGTGGAAAAATACCAAAGACACTGTGAGATTATGCCACAAAGTTAAGAAAGTATTCCAGGAAGTGAGTGTATCAACTCAACTTTTAAAGGGCACAGAAAAATAAAATAAAATAAGATAAACCTTTAAAACCTATTAAAAGAATCCAAACTAAAGGACTGGTTACCTGCATCCATAGGCAATAGACTTACCATTTATTAATTAAAAGTACACTTTATATATTGTGATATGATAAATAGTTTGACTATATAGGTTAATCCCCTCAGAACTGTGCTGAGGGGTTAATAGCCTAATAAATTATGCACTATGACATTTAACATTTCTGAAAGACAGATTTAAGGCATGTAATACCTGAAGCTCTCCTCTGGCATTTACACAGCAAGTTTGCCTGACTGTAGTAAATGTTGAAGTAGTCCTGACAAGTGCCTCCACCACAAATAACAATGTGTTTCTGATCATGTGACTATACTTCTAGAAGGAGATGTAATTTTTTTGTCAGTTGTGAGACTTGAACTCTGGGCCCGATCTCTGTCCTTAAAGTATAACTATTTCAATCATCATCAATCAACCATAACAAATGCTACTGGTTTGCACTGCCAGGCATATCTAAATACCCCAATATATGCTAGGCTGAATTTATATCCATAAGCCAGAGACACACTTTAGTAATTTTGATGGCAACATTATCATCACCATCATCATCATCTATCCCTCTATTTGTTAATTTCATGTTGCCAGTACAAGGTTTAAACTCAAGGACTGGTTGGTGATCTACCACTTGAGCAATGTTTCTAGGTTGGCTTTTCACCGCTTATTTTGGAAACAGAGTCTCACAGACTTTTTTTCTGGGCTAGCTTCAAATTGTGCTCCTCTTGATTTAAGTTTCCTGATAGCCACACCTCCAGCCTCTTCATTCCTATAAATTAGCAAAAGGACAATATAAAAAAATTCTTTCTGTGTTTATACCTTGTACTAGATTATTACTTTAATTTTTTCTATAAACTTGGAAAAATACATCTGGAAAATATTTTGTGCTAGGTAAAGTATTGGATACCCACCCAAATATTTATTTTTAAGAGCCTTGCTTCAAGAACCTGCTTTGTACAAATGACTCATTTTGGTAAAGAAAAGCACATAGTAAAGTAACAATTTAGGGAAAGCTACCAGGTAAAGGTTTAGGATAACATTACATATGTCTAAGACAGCTTACATAAGGATCTTCACACTTGACATCTTAAATTTGCCAGTGGTTTGAGAAGATACATAAGACATTTCTGTCATCATTGATTTGATTACAAAAACAAGACTTTGGGGACTGTAAACAATTTACCAATATCGACAGGACCCATATAACTAGAATTGAAAAAAATTTAAGTCTTATTTATAGCTCTATGACAAAAGTGTCTTTTCTAACTCATATACACACTAAACAAGATGAAAGATATATGGTACTGAGTTTAGTAAATGCATTAGGAAACTTACATATCTTTTGTTAGTCTCCTAAAAACACATGCTCCTTGAATTACCTATATGAATTGTCCAGGCCCAAGGAAAAGCCAATGCCATCTTAGTGCTGCAATCTTAGCTGTACCATGCCACTCATGCAATATTTACACTGTAAAGATGGGAGGGTTTGTGCTTATGACTAATATAGAAATGCCTGTACTGCATTTTCCTTCTCATCTGAAGCAAATGAAAAGCAGGAAAGGGTATATTTTCAAAAGATTTTTCCAGACATTGGACATCAGGCAGTTAAGGAACGTGATCCTTGAAATGAAGGAGCCCTACATTTCCTATGTCTTTATCACTGAGCATCAGGGAAATACAAATCAAAACCATATGGAGATATGATCCCAGTTCAGCAAGAACTTTGCTTATTGAAAAGACAATTTAATAAACACTGTGAGAATAATGAGAAAAATGATCCATTGCTTACATATTTTTGATGAAAATATAAGGTAACAAAGCCATGGTGGAAATCAGTGTAGAAATTCCCTAAAAATCAAAAAATAGAATATTATATAATCCAGCAGTCTTAGTATTGGGCACAGAGAGAGAGAGAGAGGGAGAGGGAGGGGGAGGGGGAGGGAGAGGGGGAGGGGGAGGGGGGGAGAGAGGGAGAGAGAGGGAGAGAGAGAGGGGAGGGAGGGAGAGAGGGAGAGAGAGGGAGAGGGAGGGAGAGAGAGAGGAGAGGGAGGGAGAGAGGGAGAGAGAGGGAGAGAGAGAGAGAGACAGAGAGAGGGGAGAGGGAGGGAGAGAAGGAGAGAGAGGGAGGGAGAGAGGGAGAGAGAGGGAGAGAGAGAGGGGAGGGAGGGAGAGGGGGGGGAGAGAGAGAGAGAGAGAGAGGGGAGGGAGGGAGAGGGGGGAGAGAGAGAGAGAGAGAGAGAGAGAGAGAGAGAGAGAGAGAGAGAGAGAGAGAGAGAGGGAGGGAGGGAGGGGGAGAGGGAGAGGGAGAGGGAGAGGGAGAGGGAGAGGAGAGGGAGGGGGAGAGGGAGAGGGAGAGGGAGAGGAGAGGGAGGGGGAGAGGGAGAGAGAGGGGGAGGGGGAGGGAGAGGGAGAGAGGGAGAGAGAGAGGGGAGGGAGGGAGAGAGAGAGAGAGGGAGAGGGAGGGAGAGAGAGAGGGGAGGGAGGGAGAGAGGGAGAGAGAGGGAGAGAGAGAGAGAGGGGAGAGGGAGGGAGAGAGGGAGAGAGAGGGAGAGAGAGAGAGAGAGAGGGAGAGAGAGAGGGGAGGGAGGGAGAGAGAGAGAGAGAGAGAGCAAAACAAATGTTGCATGGTCTTAGTAGAATCTGAAAAAAAAAATTGACCTCAGAAAAGTAAATGTAGTTACCAGAATATGTGGAGAATATAGTAGGATGGGGTGGGCGGTAGGAGTTGACCAGAGGGTATGTATGAAGTTACAATTAGGTATTCATAAGGAAATAGGAAAACTTCAGGAACAATTGTATTAAGCCAAGTAAGCTGGACCCAAAGAAACATAGGCTGTATACCTTCCTTCATTTATAATAATTAGAAAGTGCCTATAAATCTATAGTAAACCCAAGGGTTAGTAGAAATCAAACAATTACACCTGGACTTGGACATGATTAATTAAATAGCAGTCTAAACATTCACACGGTGAGAACAAAGGAGGATACCCTTAGAAGATGATCACAAGAGCTCTATACCATGTGCATATAATCACATGAAATGATGCTCGAATCAAAATGGAAGCAAGGGCTTTTGTAATACATTGTATTGGTTCTTCTTATTATACTTCTCCTTCCTTCCTGTCTTCTTTCCTTCCTTTCCTCCTTCCTTTTTTCTCTGGTTTATTTCCTTCTTTTTTATTCTGTACGCTGTATCTTGTATATAAGTTTACTTGTCTTGGAGAAGGAAAGTAGAAGCATAGAAATGGTGGAACAAAGGGTGAAACAATTCAGAAGTGAACCTCACTAGATGCTATGTTGGAAATGAAATATATCTTGTGCACGGTCTTGGGGGAGGGAAGTCAGGAGGGATAAGTGGATAAAATGAGGGAGAAGAGACCCTATTCGTAAGGAAATGTACTCTCACCTGACTTACGTAACTGCAATCCTTCTGTATGTCACCTTCACAAGAAAAGTTTAAAAACCTAAAAAAAAAGAAAGAAGCTCCAGTAGAGGTGATAAGAAATTCTTAAGGTGAAAGGAGTCATAGTAGAGAGACAGAAAGAAAGAGAAAGGGTGTGAGAATAATGCCAGAAGGAAATAATTTTAGGAATTTAAGTCAGTCTTTTTAACCAGGCTGGTTATGAAGAAGGATTTCTTCGTGTTAACTACCCTGTTTAAATATCCAGGGCACAAAGTTTAAAATAGACATACAACTGTTTCTTGTCACAAGCCGTAAAATTAGTTCCTAGAATGATGTGAAAATGTTCCTCAAAATATATTTAGAATCATAGGTTGCCTTTAAACATAACTAACATTAAAATGATGTTATACAATTTTACTTCACTAGAGGCAAAATGGGTCCCTGGTCAGTTGAACTCAATGAAATAATAAATTAATAATTTTAAAACTAAATTTACTTTTGGAAAAAGCTACCTGTGTTAAAGGTAGAGAATGAAAAGGAAAAACACAAAAAATAAGGAGGAAGAGAAAAAAAAGGGGGAATGCAGAAGAGGGGGAATGGGAAAGGGAAGACAAGGAGGACTAGGAGGAAGAGGACAAAGGATAAAGAAAGAAGGAGGAGAAGGAGAAGGAAAAAGGAGAGGAAGAGGAAGAAACTGGGGAAAGGGAGGAGGAGCAACATGGATCGCATATCAAAGAGGAATTTCAGTATCTTGACATTTGCTATACATATAAAACTACCTGGCTGTTGATAAGCTAAGTTCACTGATGGTTTGAGTTCCATTTAAAACCAAGTTTACTTATCTTCCAGGAAGATTTGTCTGACTATACACTCATTCTTTGCAAGCTCTTCATCTGAAGCTTTGCTTGCAATGCCTTGATGTCTCTTGGCTTTGTCCTGCTATGGTTTCCAAATGAAAACTCATCATACCTATTATTATCTTTCTCACTTCAATGTTTATCAAAAGTAAAAAAAATCCACTGAGCTTTATTGAGTATATCTTATTTTCAATTTAAAAGTTTAGTGAAAACCCTTAAACCACACTCACACAGTAGACTCAATTTCACACTTCCTTATTGTTTGACTTTACTGAATTGGTTTATGTAAGGTAAGATAATTTTGATTTAAAAGCACAGTCTTATAATACTATAGATGATGCTCATTAGAATGCTGTTTAATAAGCTAAGTGTTGGAAGTCTTTCTACTTTTAAAACTGAGAGAATGTTGAAATGAATAAAAAATGAAAAAGGAACAGAACTCCTTAGCAGCTACAATGCATCTTTTAAATCTTTCACAAAGCCATGTATATAAATAGGATTTCTCCTATTGCATAAGGAAACACAGTAAATAAAAATATTACAAATTTTTGCAAAGAATGCCTAGATAATAGATAAAATAGCACATAGTTGAAGCAAAAAGTGGATACATAATATTATTTAACAGATAAAAATCAAGTCTCAAAGCCCAACATAGACATTTTCATGTAAAGATGAAATTCTCTAATGTTATACTTCATCTGACCTGTATTCTGCTGTGTTGTATAATTTCAACAAATCTGAAATATTAGCTGAGTTTGGTGGTTCATTCTTCCAATCTTAGTTACTCAGGATATGAAGACTGGGAGAATTGTGACTTTAGGCCAAGGTGGCAAGAAGTTTAAGAAATTCATCTCAACTACTGACAAAACTGGGTAGCTAATGGTGCATTTGTATATACCAGTAATACTTACATTTTCTTTGATTCCTTGGACCTCTTCAATAAACTCTTCAGAAAGTAATGCTTGAGATCATAAAATATTGTGATCTTCCACAAAGTGTTTTGTGTTCCACATCAAGTATGTGTTTTTTCACACGAAACCTGATTCCTTTAAGTCCTGTTTCTTTGTCTCAAGAGGCTTGATTGAAAATGTAATTACCTCTCCCACTTTAACCTTGTTGAATTATGATAAAAAGATGGAGAAATCATAAAACTGGTAAAGCCTTATTTGTTATAACGTTGCACTGTGAATTTGAGCCCAGGCTTTTCCACCCCCACATGGGATTGAGAGTTCTTCATGTGGAAAATGGATTGGCAATGCCGAATCTTTAGGGTTGGCAGTACAGAACAGTAAAAGAGTTGTTGTCAAAGTGCCAAAATAGGTGTTTAAATGATAGAAAGACCAAGTTATGAATTACTTTTCCTTTGGAAATTATTTTTAATTGATGTTTGGAACATATCATTTGTGTGTTCCTTAAATCTTTGTACAAAGTTTCCCCTATGGTAGTTCCTAGATTGGTAGTTCCTAGTTTCTGTTAGCACTTTATATCATAAAGCCAACTACCATTAATACATAGGGATCCAATTATAATAGATCTGGACTGAGAAGAGAGAGAGTTGGGAAAGGAGGAGAGGAGAAAGGGGGAGGTGTTGGGGTTTTTAGTCCTTGATCCTTCCCAACCAGCAGGAGGAATAGAGAGAACACGCCTGGACCAGGATGAGCCAAGAAAGGAGAGGGCCCACTGACCTCTGCACCCAGCCCTCCCTCCCTGGGGGACAATCAGACAGGGAAACCCTTCTGAACATCAATACCATACAATTTACCCAGCTCAGATTTTAGAATCCAGGAAACTAATCTTGTAAGGATCATTAGATAGCTCTGGTGGGGAGCACCTGATTCTGGGTCAGGGAAGAGAAAATACACTCTACTAGGTATTGAAGAAGATGGACCCTACTTTGAAGATCCCTAACTATAAAAAATTATTGGGGAAGTACATTCAGTTAATATAGGATGCAGGATCCTATGGGCACAAAGGTCAGCAGGGAGGGGGAGGTCCACGTGTTTACTCTCACTATAGGTCTCAGCAGAGAGTGATAAAGCAAAAACACATTCATAACCAATGGTAATCTAGTCTCAGTAGAAAGTGATTCACAATACCGATGATATAGCTCAAAGTTAGGCATGGCATTGGTACATGACAGCTCATTTCTTTGTGTGGTTATCTTACTCAGTGATGCAGATTCATGGGCCAGCCTGACCCTGCACTCGGCTCCCAAGCGGGAGGGGGGGGGGGAAGAAACTCCAAACTAGCATTTCTCATTACATTATCAGCAACTGAGATAACTCTTGAATTTTATTTGACACATTTTTTGGCATCATTTTCCATGACATTATCTCTAATGGGTATGAGGCCGTGGCCCTATTGGAGCACCAAAAGATGCTTTTGTAGCTCAAGTAGGTTTTGAGTGTGAGTGTGAAGGATGTTGTCAGCCAAGGAACACAATAAAGAACCTACTTTTTGCAAACTTATCATGGAGCTTAAAATAGATCCATTTTTATCACACTTGATTTTTTGTTCCATGTTGTTTATTTTGTGTTATGTTTTTTTAAATGATTAAGATTCTTAATCAGGATAATATATAATACTAAGAAAACTGGATAAAATTCTTGTATGTTATACATAATGTTTCAAATCACATTATCCTAATGTTATGTTGTGTCTACTTCTGGTAATATGAGACAAATGAAGAATTTTCGCAGTATTATTAACTAATATGTTTTTTTAAATGATTAGGATTCTTAGTCAGGAAATATACAATACTAAGAAAACTGATAAAATTCTTGTATGTTATACCTAATGTTTCAAATCACGTTATCCTAATGTTATGTTGTATCTACTTCTGGTAATATGAGACAAATGAAGAATTTTTCCAGTATCATTAACTAACATTACTTGATTAACAGTAATTCTTATTAGTCTGAATTGAGTAGTTTTTAGAAGTTAATGCCAGCATAATTTTTATTAAACATGTATTTTGTACTGTGTTATCAACCTTGATGTTTTGTAGTCAATTAAGGACATACGAGATTATGTTAACATCTTTAGGAACATCCTGAGAATTAGAATATTCATTGAAAATGTAACTGCATTTGTTCATTTACTGTAGATGGGAGAAAAACATAAGAAGGGGTATCAATGTTTGAGAAGTAATTCATCCACTACCTACTGAATGCAACTATAACCCCTCTATACATTACAATAAAATAAAATAAAAAGAATAATAACCAAGAGCCAAGGGTGTGGCTATTGGAACAATTTAAATCTGTGTCAAAAATCAATTTATTTTGTTAGCTATTTATTTTAAATTTTAAATCTAAAATAGAAATTGTATATATAAGATCTGTTGGGGAAGGAACTCTGTATGTACTGATATACATAAAACAATAATTTGGGTTTTGTTTTGTTTATAGAGGAAAAGAAGAGTGACAGAAGTATCCTTTCTCAATCCACTGTAAACCTGGGAGTGATATTGCAGGTGAACTCATATTTCTGACACTGACTTCATCTACTTGTGCGTTCCATTATATGAAAAATGTGCATTCGGTTCTTGGAAGTTTTAGCAAAAATTCTCTCTATTGAATCTGATCGATGAAAATGAATTATCTGTGTGACAAATGAATAATTTTATGAATAAATTTATGGTGGTAAATGCCTATAATCCCAGCACTCCGAGGAGACTGAGGTTGAAGCCAAAAGGAAAAGGTGAACAAAAAGTTAAAAGTGAAAAGAGAAATACTCAACATAATTTTTTAAAAATCCATACATATTAATGGAGGATGTGATTAAAATTTTGAAGGTCAAAGTGTACAGTTTTGACTGAACACTCATATAGTTGAATAGTCCCATATTCTGTGCATCAGTGCTTAGAGAAGTTGAATTTCATAAGAACACATCATACAAGAGAAAAACAGGGGGTAAAAAATTGTTCCATGGACTGGTCAGTAAAATAATTTCATAGAGGATATCAGTTGGATATAGAAATGGATTTTTACCATACTTCAACTTGTAATTTAGTCTGTACCTATTCCATCTATGCTGTCAGAATTCTAGATGAGAGTCAAAAGAATTGATTATGTCACAGAAGGAAATGTGAATATCAGCATTTGTTTGTCAATTGTGCAAATGTGACAAATGCCCAGTCCTGGGCTTGAGCTCAGGGACTGAGCACTGTCCTTGGGCTTTCCTCAAGATTAGTCCTCTACCTTGAGCCACAGAACCACTTCTGGCTTTTTCTATTTATATGGTACCAAGGAATCGAGCCTGGGTCTTTGTGCATGCTAGGCAGGCACTCTACCACTAGGCCAAACTTCCTGCCCTGGGAATTCTTCTTCTATCATGAATTTCTGACATGTCTAAGTGGCACTAAGTTTGGGAAATTTATCTCCTTGATGTTACTGTAAGAAGCCCCAATCTTTATTGATGGGGAAGAGTAGTAGAAGATTACTAACACCTTCCTTAGTTACATGAGCGAACTTCCGAAGAGAACCTGGCACCATCTCATTATGTCAGTTCCCAAGAACCAGTGAGGCACATCTTATCCCAAATAGACAATCCATGAAGTTACCTCAGTAGCTTGAAACCAGGTAAATTAGAACACGTAGACCAGGGAACATAGTGGCATTAAATACCAGGATCTTTTCCTGAGTTCTGTAAAATTGGCTTGCCAGGAAAACCATTACAGCTTTATGCTTCGAACCACAAGCCAGCCTAGGCAAAAAGTGAGCAAGGCCCTCTGAGCTTGTTTGTAGGAAGTCATAGACAAAAACTTTACAACCATATCTAAACAATAAGCCAAATCAAATAAAAAATCATATTTTAAAGAGCCATAAAAAGTAACAGGACAGCTACCTAAAAAGACATAGGCCCTCAGTTCAGACCCCAGTACTGCTTTAAAAAAGAAAAGTTGGTCCAGGAGTTTGGCCTCGTGGTGGAGTGCTTGCCTAGCATGCATGAAGACCTGGGTTCGATTCCTCGGTCACACATACATTGAAAAAAGCTGGAAGTGGTGCTGAGGTTCAAGTGGCAGAGCTCTAGCTTTGAGAAAGTCCAAGGACAGTGCTCAGGCCCTGAGTTCAAGCCCAGGACTGGTTAAAAAAAATAAAATAAAATAAAATAAAAAGAAAGGAAAAGTTACTTGTAGCTTCATTTTTAATGACTTAATTAATTAAAGAATAATTCATTAATCTAAATTGATCACTTAAATTTTCTTTTTGTCACTTCCCAAAACTTGTATCTTTGTTAACCAACTTCAGCTTCTCCTATTAACATTTAGTATCTAAGCATTACACACAAGATGCCATATAAACACTTATATTCTGGGTGCTTTGGCACTGTCCTTGAGCTTTCTCAAGGTTACCGCTATACCACTTGAGCCACAGTACCAGTTCTGCTTTTCCTGTGTATGTGGTACTGAGGAATGGAACCCAGGGCTTCATGCATGCTAAGCAAGCACTCCCTCACACTCCCAGCCCAAATATTTATATTCTTCCAATACATCCTTACCGGATTATCCAAAGAAAAAGATAGTATTTTCTTCAGATACTCATCAGAATATACAAAATCAAAATGAATTTTTTCATCTGTCTGTTGATCAAATTGCTTGCATTTTGGAAATGAAGGAAGACTTAGCAATTTTGTTCACACTATTTATGCTGTATCAAGAAAAATGTGGAAGAGTAACTAATAGAACTATTAACAGAATTACTATGAAGCCAGTATAACCCTCATCCCCAAACCAGATAGAGATTCATCAAAGAAAGAGAACTATAGACCTATTTCTTTGATGAACACCGATGCAAAACTTCTCAACAAAATACTGGCCAACCGTCTACAACAACTCATCAAAAAAAAAATTATACACTATGATCAAACAGGATTCATCACAGGGAGGCAAAGCTGGCTCAACATATGCAAATCAATTCATATAATTCAACACATCAACAGGAGCAAGGACAAAACTCACAGGATTGTCTCAATAGATGCAGAAAAGGCATTTGACAAGATCCAACACCACTTTATGTTAAAAGCTCTGGAGAAAATAGGAACATTCCTCAATATAATAAAGGCTTGTATGACAAACCCACAGCTAGTATTATGCTTAATGGCGAAAAGCTAAAGCCATTCCCTCTAAAATCAGGAATGAGACAAGGATGCCCCCTCTCTCCACTCCTCTTTAACATAATATTAGAATTCCTAGCAAGAGCAATAAGGCAAGAAGCAAGCATAAAGTTGATCCAAATAGGGAAAGAGGAAGTAAAACTTTCCCTCTTTGCAGATGACATGATTCTGTATTTAAAGAATCCTATAGACTCTACTCCCAAGCTCCTTGAGCTGATTCAAATCTTTGGAAGGGTAGCAGGCTATAAAATTAAACCTCAAAAATCAACTGCCTTCCTCTACCAACAGTGAGAGGAATGAGGCAACAATCAGGAAAGCAACTCCTTTTGCAATAGCTTCAAAGTGAAAGGGTATCAATGTATGTGAACTAATGCACCTTCTATCTGGCAAATATCATGTAGCCCTTTTATTAATTGCAATAAAAAATATTTTAAAAAAAAGAAAATAAAGTACCTAGGAATTACCTTAACTAAAAATGCAAAGGACCTTTTTGATGAAAACTTTAAAACCCTGAAAAAGGAAATTAAAGCAGAACTGAGGAAATGGAAAAACCTCCCTGGATTGGAAGAATCAACATCGTGAAAATGACAATCTTGCCAAGGGATATCTACAAATTCAATGCAATACCCATCAATATCCCAATGTCATTCTTTAAAGAAATAGAAAACGCAATCCAATTTCAAGTAAATAATGAAACATATAATACATATTACAATACTTCTGAGATACCTGATGGAAATATGATGCAAATTGCTTGGTGTTAATTAATTACTTATTCATTGTTTTCATTAAATCATAGAGATAATTTTAATCCAAAAAAAGAAAAGGCATTCCAAAATTTCATATGGAATAATAAAAGACCCTGTATAACAAAAACACTTCTTAGCAGAAAGAACAGCACAGGAGAAATTTCAATACCAAACTTTAGACTCTATTACAGAGCTATAATCATCAAAACAGCTTGGTACTGGCACAAGAACAGGCCTGAAGATCAATGGAATAGAACTGAGGACCCAGATATTAAACCACAGACCTATGGCCACCTAATCTTTGACAAGGGAGCCAAAAAAATAGAATGGGAGGAAGACAGCCTCTTCAACAAGTAGTGCTGGCAGAACTGGTTAAGCACCTGCAGAAAACTAAAGTTGGATCCTTCTTTGTCATCCTGCACTAGAATTAGCTCCAAATGGATCAAAGACCCCAGGTAAAAGCTGTCACACTGAAAACTTTACAAGAAGGAATAGGAGATACACTAGGCCTCCTTGGCACAGGTCGAAACTTTCTTAATAAGGACCAAGAATCACAACAAATCAGAGAAAGGCTGGATAAGTGGGACTGCATTAAACTGCGGAGCTTTTGTATGGCAAAGGACATAGCTAGTAAATTAATTAGGAAGCCTACAGAATGGGAGAAGATCTTCACCAACCATACAATGAACAAAGGCCTCATATCTAAAATATATCAACAGCTCAAAAAATTGAATCACTCCAAAACTAATCTCCAAAGTAACAACCATCCCATTAAAAGATGGGCCAAAGATTTAAAGTGAGTCTTCTCTGAAGAAGAAACAAAAATGGCCTATAGACACATGAAGAAATGATCAACAACTCTGGTCAGAAAAGAAATGCAAATCAAAACAACGCTAAGATTCCACCTCACTCCAGTTAGAATGGCCAGGATCAAGAAAACTAGTAACAACAGATGCTGGAAGGGATGTGGCCAGGAAGGATCACTACTACACTGTTGGTGGGAGTGCAAACTTGTTCAACCACTATGGAAAGCAGTATGGCAGTTTCTCAAAAGACTAAACATAGAGCTCCCCTATGACCCAGCAATTCCACTACTAGGCATTTACCCAATTGTCCAGAAACAAAGGCAAACTAAATCCACTAGCACAATGATGTTCATTGCAGCACTATTTACCGTAGCAAACATATGGAACCAACCCAGATGTCCCTCAGTTGATGAGTGGATCAACAAGTTGTGGTATTTGTACACAATGGAATTCTATGCTGCTGTCAGAAAGAATGACATCGCCCTATTTGTAAGGAAATGGAAAGACTTAGAAAAAATCATATTAAGTGCAGTAAGCCAGACTCAAAGGAACTTAGGCTCAATGGTTTCCCTCATTTGTCATAATCAGTAGAAACCTTGGGCTCTCCTAGCAGAGATTTGCAATAGAGCAAAACCTAGATACATAAGGCCATATAGTATGACGCTAAATGAAAAGACCTCTAGGATATAGAAACAAAAGCCATATAATTAGTGATTGTTGTCCTTAATATACTATGTTATCTCTCATCTCTTTTGCTATCCCTTGATTATCTCATATTGTTACAGTATCTTACTTTGTTATCTGATAAATTGGATATATTTGTATTTGGTTATTTGAAATTGGATAGGGAAGGGGGAAAACAAGAGGGGTGGGGGTGGGGGGGAAGGAAATGGGGACCAAGACATGAGAAAGGGTATCAGTGTATGTGAATTAATGTACCTTCTATCTGGCAAATATAATGTAACCCTTCTATTAATTACAATAAAAATATATGAAAAAAAGAACTATTAATAGAATTATTCTAGTAACTGGACCAAAAGCCCAGTCAACTATCATTTCTTCTGACATACATTTTTGGAGACCAGCTTGAAGTTTTCAGACACTGGGACTGTGAACATGTACACAGTAGTCTTCTGTTTTCAGTTTTTGAATCAAAATTATGAGTAGTAGAAGGAAATATATTTCCAAATATAGCTGGATTTATTTTCCTGAAAGAAGTTTGTCTCATAATTCTATAGTGAATTACTAAGGATAACAAAACTGACATCTCTTTGTCTTCATTGGGAAGAAGTAGGGGGAATTTTAATCAAATCCTAATGGGCCAATTCATTTGTTCATTGTATTCATCTATGAAAATATAACAGTGAAATCCCTTTGTGTAATTAATTTATACTGGTAAAATTTGTTAAAAATCTCAATTGTTAAGAGTATATTAACAAATGCAAATAGGATGTTTCAACACAGAAAGCATGAAATTGTCTGATATATGCAAAGCATATCGTTAATGGTGTTTATAAAGGAGCTAAACATCTCCCTGGGAATTCTTTAAACATTTATCTTTTAGGGAGTTATTTAGCTTCACAAGTCTTTGTTGTTTAACAAGCTGGAGAAAATAGGTCAGCTAATGTTATATTAATCAGTAAATTAATATTTTAATTTGATTTTCTTTCTAGTTAAAATGCTTGAAGCTTTTCCTTGCTTTTTTTCTTATTTCAGCACTAGTGTTAAGTGGTATCATTATCATATTTTACCTTGGGGTTGTGAGATAACAGGGTCCAGGGACAACTCTATTCTTAGGAGAGTAGGAAGTTTGTCATGCCACTTACACAATTAAATGACACTGCATGGTTCCTGTGCCACAAAGTGTCTTGAAACTGAGTCATAGGGTTCTCCAAAAGAGTGTGTGTGTGTGTGTGTGTGTGTGTGTGTGTGTGTGTGTGTGTGTGTATTTCAGGCATATTCTAAAACTGTCCCTTTCAATTTAACTAGCTAAGGTGTTTGTTTAGTAGACATTCTGGCTTTATTCTAAGGGGAGGAAAACTTACTTAAATTGCATGAACAATATAAATGTGGGCTTCTGTTTCTATTTTCTAGTTCCTTCTATCAACTGACAATTTAGAGGAAAACTAGACTCAAAGGTTTGGTTGGTCTTCCTTGTACAAATGAGTAAAAACATCAAAGTTTTACAGCATAGGTAGGGTGTATTCTCAGAAAATTTATTTGTTTTGTGCTGAGCTTGGAGCTTGAACTCAGAGAATAGACACTGTCCTTAACTTTTTGCTAAAGCCTATTGTGCTACCACTTGCATCACAAGTCAACTTCCAGTGATTTGAGTTTTCTTTTTCTTTATTTGGGTGGCGGGGGGGTTGTTTATTTTATTTTTATTTTTGGAATTAATTCGAGGTGGGAATCTCATGGACTTTCTTGCTCTAGGCTGGCTTCAAACTGCCTTCCTCAGATCTAGCCTCCTGAGATTATAGATGAGAGCCAGTACGTGGTAGAAAATCTGTTTTCGTGTCCCATTTGGTTTGACAAGAACTAAAACATGTTAAGAGCTGAGTAATATTGCATCATGTTTTCCTTCTGGTGATATTAACTTTCTAGGACAGTCACAAAGTAGTTGATAGCTTTCCTAGAACCCAGGTCTGGATGATTAATGGAGAGATTGGCCAGGAAGCCCCATAGGTGGTTAAGCAAGACCACGGATAAGCATCCCCTTAATAGAACATAAAATAGTTACTTGCTGCAATTCAAAGGTGTTTTGCACAATGAAATTCTACCTTAATTTTCAGGTGTTGCAAAATATGTACTGTTACACATAAAAAGTACATTATATAAAAACCGTTGGGGGATGTATGTGGAAGGAAAACATAACCAAAAGTTTCCATAGGCTTCATTTTCAGTAACTTGGGATCTTTTGAATCCTTATTATGCAAAGCTGTTTTTTACATGAACAATAATATAACTTAATTGCAGACAACTTCATTCCAACTGGAAAAATTTACATGCTCATGTAGGCTGAGTTAGTACCAAACACATTGTCATTACTTTGTCCAGATTTGTTACATAGAATGAATGAATATGCCACTGGAGATCTTGGATGATCTTTTTGAGAGTTCTGCTGAAACAGCATTACTAAGAGCTGGGTCTGGCTCTAAGACATGAAGGATCCAAGAAGGTTGGAAAAATTCCATAGCAAAATCATGGAGATGATAATTTGTGAACAGCATCTCACAATCTACCATGTTAACCAGCATGACAGACTGTTCTTACACTCACATTAATTTCAGAATATCTGGTGAACATCATTATGATTCCGTTTAACCTGGAATTACATGGGTATGCAGAGTAATTGAGAAGTCTTCCCTAGACTTACATTCAGGAAAATCTTTTTTAAAAAATCATAGTGATGATTTTTATGTTGGGCAAATAAAAACCATGAGCATAATACTAAGGGAATATCTTTTCATATGTGTCTGACTGGTAAAATAGTTAATTATAACTTTTGAAGCCAGGTACAAGAACATATAATTATAGCAAAGTAAGTTGCCCCTGTCTTTAGTGAGTAGTTGAGAGTGCCTTTTCTGCAGACAGAGATAGAAGGAACAGAGGCTTTAGTTGATGATAGAACACAATGGTAAACAAAACAAAGTCAAAATATATCCTCAGGAAATTCTAACCCTTGGGATCCACTCAGAGTGCTCAGAACTAGAATTCTCCCTACCTGTGTACTTCAATCAATACCAAGTGGATACTTCAGCTTAAAGTAGTCGTGGTTTCGAAGTGGTTCTGGCTATGAAAAGAAGTCAACACATATACCCTCTAGAGAAAATCACTCTAAATGCAGGCACCTACAAAAATAAACAACAAATAAAAGTTAACCAGTTTTTTTTAAATACAAAGCAAAGACTTCAAAACATTATAAGTGAGCTAGCAAACTCTGCAGACTGTACATCCACATCCATAGCATGTACAGAAAGTTGCCTAATCAAATAAGGAATGCAAATACGTTTTTGTGTTTATGAAAATGTCGAAGAAGGCATGAGAAGTATTATGATAGTATTACAAAGAAAATTTTTAGAGAGATCTACTTATAGCACTCACAAATAAAAATATTACAGTTGAAATTAAAGACAATGTAGTTGAATTAAAAAGCAGATAAGTATCAATGAACAATTATTAATACTCTAAGCCAATATATACAGTGGTGCTCATAAAACACACCTGAATAATTTCTGAGCCTGAAAGATATAAAGAAAATCTCACAAGGCATTTAATTTTTATTTGGTACTTATGTTTTATTACCTTCAAGTAGCCATACAAAAGGGTTTCTATGCAATGTGGGAGTTTACAAGTACAATGAATTTTACATCTTCATCATTCATAATTCTCCCCCATATCTCCCAACCTAAACCACCTCCTCAATTGATATGCCATTTTCACATATGTACATTGAATATTGTGTCTGCATTTGCCTACCATTCCTCTCTCCATTCATCTACTCACCCTTTGGCCTCACCTCCTACTGCAGACCACATGTTCCAGCTTTCTGAGATTCATTTTGTTAAACTTACAGGACATTTAATTCAACAAAATAAGGAGGATTTCTTTGCATATGTAGATTTCCCAATTTCCTGAGACCTTGGAGTATAATTAGTAATTATGTGGTTTGGTGGTCATGACATCTGAATAAATGAAGCGGGATACTACCAAGAGATATTTCTTTCAAGCTAATAGATGAATATATGAAACATCTAGAGAAAGAGCAGTCCATTTATAGCAGTGCTTTCCAAAGTAAATGTGCACTGACTTAGCATTGTAATGTAAAGATCATATTCTAATACCTGTTAAGGTCACAATCTCTGGTGGTCACATTCTATGTGTCAAGGATGTAGGAAAGTGTAACTGTGTAAGTGCATCAAAACTGCTAATTGAATCCAGTTCTGTGTGATATGTATTAGAGTTATATATTTAGTCTTATTCCTCTCTACAGTAGACTTTCTCTCAGAAATGTATCTTAAGATACAAGAACTCTAGTTTGATTGCAATTTGTAATATATAATTATAATACAATGTATATAACATACAATGCATATATGTGTATTATTTACCTTTAGGTTTTACTTCTTGGGCAGGGTCACATTATGTACCCTAGGCTGTCTTTGAACTTATAGCCCTCCTGCTTCACTCTCCTGAATGCTAGATAGTATTATAGGTATCTTCCATCAAGCTAATATAATAGTTGTAATAATTAAATTTCCCTGCTGATGCTCTGCACTATTACCTTGAATACTTGTATGTGTTCCCTCCATAGCTTCATAAGGCATATTTTAATGAATTTTCTTAAGCTTTACTAATTCTCACTCACTGAATGTAAAAGAAAGAAAGAAAAAAGTTCCTTTGAAACAGCCTATTCATTTGTCAGCCAGAGTCTTGGGGCTCCTGAGAGAGCCAAGAAGGAAATGGGAAGGAGATTCGAGGGCCAAGAAAGAAGTTTAAAGAGTATGGCTGAGGGAGCTGAGGAAACAAGGAAGAAGACATTTGATGCCTGTCTGGAGCCGATGAAGCATAGACCTGCACTCAAAAAAAGAAATGAGGTTGAAACAGAGAAGCATACATTTTTAGAGGCTTGGAAGACTGGGTCAGGGCTAGGAAAGGTTAGAATTATTAATGTAATGCTAACTACCTAGTTAACACTCAAATATTTATCCAATAAATTAATGATTAGATATGAGTTGGCAGATTCGAATGGAGGAAGAAGATCATGATTAGGCAGATACATTTAGAAGCATGAAGAAAAGCATTTGACTCAGAATTCCTGCTAACTCAAAACCAGGAAAGTGCCCTGCCTGCTATGTAGGCTGAAGAACAGTTCTCTGGCACCTGGATTGGTAACATGCAGTTAATTGACGTCACAGGTGACCTAACTGAAGTAGAAATGGCAAGTGACTTTCCAATGTCAACCACAAGGCAAGAGTTCAATTTTGTCTCTTGAGTTGCCCAACTTGTACTTTGGAGAAAGGGACCCTTGTTTCTACCTTCTACATTGCTATTCTCAACAGGTCACTCTATCCCTATGACAAGAAAACAGATTCTGTTATTGTGCTTAAATTCAAAGCAAAATGAAATTTGAGTAAAAGAGGGGTAAAAAGGTCCTTCAGATCCACAATGATCTGATTCCTGCTCAGCCTGTATATAAAAGTAATTAAATATTTAGCTCTTTCAATATTAAATAGTTTTTATATAACATGTTAATGGGAAAGATAATTGTTCTACTGAAGACTGTGAATTCTGAATCATCAAAAAGTCCATTTGATGGACTTTGTTTTGATATGATAATTTTGTTTTTAAACAAGAGAAGTATATTTGTGATTGCCATTTAAAAATAGTATCTATTAAAGTTGATACAAAAACTATTTCTACAAGTAATATGCTTGTAGTTCTATGTGTGGCTCCAAAAAGTGTTTAACTCATGAAGGTTGAATGTCAGATAATTTCATTTAATCTTCACTTTTAAAAGAGAAAAGGGTGGAAAGATTTAAAAGAGGTAGAAAGATTTAAAAGAAAAGTTGGGTAGGGGATCTTAGAAATGTATTCATAAGATCTGAAGGCCGAAGCCAAAAATAATAACCATTTAGTCTAGTGAATAATTTAAGGCCAATGAGCTAGCAGTGATCTTTGCAATGGGATATTAATACGTAAATATTTTAGTCAGCTTTTTCACACCTTGCATAAAAATAGCTTGTATTTTATCTATAGTCTTATTCTAGGTGAAATTTCTGAGCGATTTTGGGCTCTTATTAAAGTCTTTATATACACATTCACATATTCTAATTTGATTTTTTTACTGTGCAAATACATTCAAAGAAAAAAAGATTAAATTTTCTAAAATATGCAGTGATGATTCCTAAGGCCATGTTTCACTCTGCATGCTGGGACACTGCAGTAACAGAATTAGGCTCTTCTATCTACTGAACACAAAACTCATTTGTTTTTTTCAAACCATAAATAGCCTTGAACAACTATTATGTAGATTGATCCAAGGACATATCTATTAGTATATAAACATAAATATGCATAGTACTATATCTACATGGAAGGTACACTATGTTGATGACCTCCTCTGTGTGTGGGGGGGGTGTTTAAAGATGACTCCCCACAACTTTATATGTAAGCATACAACTATAATCCTAGTTACTCAGGAGGCTAAGATAGGAGAATCACTGCTCGGCCAGACCCAGTAAATATGCAAAACTGTATCTCAATCAATAAAAAACTGGGCACAAAAGTGCATGACAATCATTCGAGCTATGTGGAAAGTGTAAATAGGACAGAGATCAAGGCTGGCCAGGGAAAAACAAGGCACTATTTGAAAACTAAAGTTAAAAAGGATGGAGTAATAATTCAACTGGTAAGGCATCGCCTAAGCAAACACAAGGCCTCGCAGACAAACTCAACTACTGCCAAAAAAAAAAAACCAACCAACCAGAAACTAGGGCATACTAAATCCACTAGCACAACAATGTTCATTGCAGCATTATTCGCCATAGCAAAGATATGGAAACAACCTAGATGTCCCTCAGTTGATGAATGGATCCACAAGATGTGGTATTTGTACACAATGGAATTCTATGGTGCTGTCAGAAAAAACGACATCGCCCCATTTGTTAGGAAATGGAAAGACTTAGAAAAAAATCATATTAAGCGAAGTAAGCCAGACTCAAAGGAACTTAGGCTCAATGGTTTCCCTCATTCATCATAACCAGTAGAAACCTTGGGCTCTAATAGCAAAGATTTGCAATAGAGCAAAAACTTGATACATAAGGCCATATAGTATGAAGCTAATTGAATGGACCTCTAGTATATTGAAACAAAAGCCATATAAGGAATGATTGCTGTCCTTAAGGTGCTATGTTATCTCTCATCTCTTTTGCTGTTCCTTTGTTATCTCATATTGTCACAATATCTCACTTTGTTATCTGATATGTTGGATACATTTGTATTTGGTTACTTGAAATTGGACAGGGAAGGGGGGAAAACCAAGAGGGGGGTTGGGGGGAGGGTAATAGGGACCAAGACATGTGGAAGGGTATCAATGTATGTGAATTAATGCACTTTCTATCTGGCAAATATCATGTAACTCTTTTATTAAATACAATAAAAAATATTTTTTAAAAAGCCAAGTATATTTAATGTGATTAAATAAGGGAGTCTGAAGCCAAATACAAGCAATGTTCACAAATCCATATAAAGTCACACCCATCATATTTTTTTATTTTTTGTTATCAAGGTAATGTATAAAGGGGTTACAGTTAAATTTTCCAGGTAGTAGGTGCATTACTTCTCACACATTGATACTACTTTTTATGTTTTTCTTCCCATTTCCCTTCTCCCCTCCCAATCATCTTGTTTCCCCACTTCCCTTTTCTATTTCAAATAAACAAATAAACATATATACAATATACCAGGTAACAAAGTCAGATACAGTAACAATATGAGATTAACCAAAGGGCAACAAAGGAGAAGAGAAATAACATAATACCTTGAGAACAACAATCACTCTTGTTTCCATATCCTAGTGATCCTTTCCTTTAGTCTCATCCTATATGGCCTTATGTATCTACATTATAGGGTTTTGTATTCCTCTGTTAGGAGAGTCCTAGATGTGTACTAATTATTACCAATGAGGGAAACCATTGAGCCTATGTGCCTTTGGGTCTGGCTTACTTTACTTAATTTGATTTTTTCCAAGCCTTTCCATTTCCTTACAAATTGAGCAATGTCATTCTTTCTGATGGCTACATAGAATTCTGTTGTGTATAAGTACCAAATCTTCTTGATCCAATCATCTACTGAGGGGCATCTGGGTTGCTTCCATATCTTTGCTATGGTAACTAGACACACATCGTAATTTAAATCACAATTTCCTCTTACTTTTCTAGTCTTCAGTTTTAGAAAATTACACATGGGCTTCAGAATATGCTTTTTGAAAGTATGCTATTAAGACAAATATTTAAACCTGTACATAGATCAAAACAATTAATGTAGGATTTTCCTTATTGATTATTACTCCACTTTGCATGAACAGTCCTGACTAAGATCAAAATCACTTTGCAAAAATGACCATAAGTTTAATGAAGTATTAGCACCAGGGCACTGTGTGACTTTGAAAATTTATTTAAGAGGTGAAAGCAAATCAATAGTAATTATATAAACCAAAATATATGATATTAAAGCTGTAATTGCAAGAAATGTATGGTAGGTGAGTGGTTTTTTATAAATATATATATGTACTGTATTTTGTCAAAAGCACAGTTTTCTATCATTTTTCAGAAGCTTGCTCTTATTTTTAATAAGTAAGAGAAATGAAAGAAGATAAAATTAAGCAGAAATGAAAAACTAGAAAAGTTACTTTACAACTGTTAATTTTTTCACTATTCAACAAGTAATAAAATATATAAGGCAGATTAATAAATTACTAGATGTAAATAACAATCCATTTGATTGTTGTCCTTAATGTACTATGTTGTCTCTCATCTCCTTTGCTGTCCCTTGGTTATCTCATATTGGTATAGTATCTCACTTTGTTATCTGATATCTTGAATTTATTTGTATTTGGATATTTGAAATTTGATAGGGAAGGGGGGAAAACCAAGACGGGTGGGGGGTGTGGGGGGGGAGGGAAATGGGTACCAAGACATGTGAAAGGGTATCAATGTATGTGAATTAATGCACCTTCTATCTGGCAACTATCATGTAACCCTTTTACTAATTACAATAAAAAAAATAGGAAAAAAAAAACAATCCATCATCACAGACATCTATTGAAGACAGACTAAATAACTCAAGACAGTGGATTCATATTGTGGAAACTTCTTGAAAATTTCTAAACCTTCCATTTCTACATCCTTACTAGCATTGATTGCAATCAGTTGAATCGGTAGTTTATGTTCATTTCCTTTCATTTGCTGTTATTTTACACAGGGGAATATATTGTATTCCTGACATAAGTAAAACTCATATCAAGATTTGTACCTGCATTAATAGACTAGTATATTTGTGTATTCTTGCTTCCTCTGGTAAGTCTTCATTTTATAAGAATCTTGACTCTAAGAAACTTTGCTTTAACAGTAGTTTGGGGTGATTATTTTCAAAGATCAAAAACTAAAGAAGAAATTAAAGAATAAAATCTGGCAGTTACAAGGATCACACTTTTTTAAACCTTTTTTATATTAGTCTTTACAGGGCCAAAGGAGAAATAGAGCAATTATAGATTTAAAAGTGCATTATGGTACTCATTAAAAAAGCATTTAGTGAAACAACCAGAATCCCAAACACAAAACCACTCAATAATTCTAGTCTTACGGCCTGCCGTAATGTACTGCTGTGGACAGGACTGAGGTGATCTCAAGGAAATGTCTACACCACACACAGAGCAAAAGCAAATACCTAACCTTCCTTACACTCACTTAGTACCTTCCTGAGAAGAAATGCTTGCTTCCATGATCAACAATCCTATTACCTTTTGATCTTCTTAATTTTCTGTTATTATAATTAATAGGGTCATTTTTTCCTATATGAAATGTTAAAGGAATGAAATGTAGCCAACTAAAACACATGTATTGTTTTAGGTTTCAAACTTAAGTCAAAGAGACCTTAAATCATAAGGATGGATGCATTATTATGTTATTCTGGGAGAAAAATGTCAATTTGTTATGCATATATATTGTATTAGAAAAAAATAAATAAAAAGTTATTTAGTGTAATTTATAACTTTGTAATGTTCATTTTATAGTTCTGAGCTGACCTGATTCATGAAAATAAATGTACTCTCTTTTTGGTTAGGATAGATGGTATTAACAACTGTGAGGCTTTAAATTTTAATGTTTTGCATAGATTATTTCAAACATGTATTTTCTGCCTCAGTGAACCATAATTTGTAAAACTTATCTGGCAACTCTACATTACCTGAACATCAATACCATACAGTTTACCCAGCTCAGATTTTAGAATCCAGGAAACTAATCTTGTAAGGATCATTAGATAGCTCTGGTGGGGAGCACCTGACTCTGGGCCAGGGAAGGGAAAATACACTCTACTAGGTATTGAAGAAGATGGACCCTACTTTGAAGATCCCTAACTATAAAAAATTATTTTTTCTTTCCCTTTTTTGTAAATCGCTTTTGGAATTTGAGCTCAGAGCATCACGCTTTTTCTAGTGTTTAGCACTCTACCATTATTCCATGCTCCCACTTTTGAGTTTTTGCTAATACGTTTGAGATAAGCGTCTCGCAGATTTGTCTACATGGAATCTGAGCCTCAGACCCCAGATCCTCAGATCTCAGCCTCCTGAGTAGCTGAATTATAGGCACATGTACCAGCACCCAGGTAACACAATTTTACATAAAAAACAACAAGAAGTTTACTTCAAACTTTTTTTGGGGGGGGGGTCATGCGGCTTGAACTCGGCCTGGGCACTGTCCCTGAGCTCTTCAGTTCAAGACTACTGCTCTACCTCTGGGCCTGGGTATTGTCCCTGCACTCTTCAGCTCAAGGCTATCACTCTGCCCTTGAGCCAAGCCCGACTTCCTGTTTTCTAGAGGTTAATTGGAGATAAGTCTCAGGACCTTTTGTGCCCGGGCTGGTTTTGAACCTAGATCCTCAGATCTCAGCCTCCTGAGTAGCTAGGATTACAGGCGTGAGCCACTGTGCCTGGCTGCTTCAAACTTTTATGCAATGACTTTTTCTTTTACTTGAGATCCTAAAGAACATAGTTTCTTTTAAAAATAGATTTTAGGCATAATGCTTAAAAAAATAATTTTAGGCATTTAAACATTTTTTTTCCTTATAGAACTAGGGTTGAAACTTTCAGCCTTGAACGTGCTGAGCAAACACTCTAGCACAGAGCTGCACTTCAGCTCTAAAAGCAATGTATTAATTCGCTTCCAAATCTTTATTCTATTCAGTAAACTTTAATGTAGTTATCTTTTTTATTGATTTAACAAAACAAAGACTAATTATGTCAGGACAAATATGCAAAACTCATTATTTCTGAAAGTGTCAATTGTGTTTAAATAAGATAATAACATTCAGTAGCATGTTACTCTCTTTAGTCATGTGTAAAATAATTATAATCCAGTTTCTTTAGGTAGTTATATTTGAGCAAAATAGGACATATAAATATCAGTCAACTTATGTTGAAAGGGTTGACATTGATCTAGATGCATTTTATTCATAAAAATTGCTTTGTTGCCATATAATGAATGATTGTTGTCCTTAATGTACTATGTTATCTCTCATCTCTTTTGCTGTCCTTGGTTATCTCATATTGTTACAGTATCTCATTTTGTTATCTGATATATTGGATATATTTGTATTGGGTTATTTGAAATTGGATAGGGAAGGGGGGAAAACCAAAATGGGGGGTGGGGGAACGGTAATGGGGACCAAGACATGTGAAAGGGTATCAATGTATGTGAATTAATGCACCTTCTATCTGGCAAATATCATGTAACCCTTTTATTAATTACAATAAAAATATTTTTAAAAATGCTTTGTTACTCAGTGTACTCAATAAAATATATTGAAAGGAAAAAAATGCTTTGTTAAATGGCAACTGCTTTGCACAACTACTTAAAGATTATCAGAGCAAAAAAGTTTTAAAAGCAATAATGGGGTGTGACTAGTAAAAATGGTTGCAAAAGAAAGATAGATGCTCTCCCCTTCTCTACTACCTTTGCCTTAAGAAAGAGAAAAGTCATCTTTTTTTGCCTTTGTGGGAAAGATGACCATTTTCAGTTCAGTTATTCCTCAGACGCCTTCTTTCCTTGTCCTTGTTTCAAACAGAATCTAGAATTACTAGCACTTTGCTCTACAGAATATTTGGGGTGATGTATCCTTGGGAGCTTGAAGTTATAATTTGTGCTCCAGGTCTTTAGTCAAACCAGCTGTGCAAATTTTTCCTTTAAGGACTATGCAAAGGGGAAGGGTTGGGAGGAATGGGGGAATATGATAAAGAGGATGCAACTGATCAAAATACATTGTACTCATAAACTGACATGTCGAATTTTAACGACTTCATACAACTACTTAGAGATAGTACAAATAAACTTTTAGAAAAAGAAACAAAAACAAGCAACAACAAAAACCAACCAAAAAAGCTGGGCAAAGGAGAACTCCTATGTGATGACTCTGGGGTGATATGCGCAGAATAGTGACAGTGTGCTGCCTCTGTTTCTCTGTCTGTCTCTCTGTCTTGTCTCTGTCTCTGCCATTATGTGGTATATATGCAAAAGGATTTAAACCCATGTTTGTGGAAATATTGCTCACAATAGTCAAAACACAGAATTACCATAAGTACCCTTTGATGAGTGATAAAAATAGAGAAAATTAATATACACAACGGAATCCCATTCAGTCTTCAGAAGGATATCTTGTAATTTACAGCAACATTGATCTTAGGTTAAATAAATAAGCTAGACACAGAAAGCCAATTACCGCATGATATAGCATTTGTGAGCAAAACTAATTTTATATAATATGAGAGTAGATTATGGCTACCGAGGGCTAGATCAGGGAATGCCAGATAGGTTAAGAAGATGTTGATCAAAGATGCAGAATTTCAGTAGGATAAAAGGAGCAAGGTTCAGAGTAGTATTGTATAGCTGATTGGCTGTAGTTATTAACAATGTATTGTATTACTTCAGCAAAATACAGTAAACACTGGTGAATGTAACTGTAACCCCTCTATACATTACCCTGACGATAGAAAATAAAATAAATTATCAAAGAAAAACAGTAAACATTAACATATATTTTGACTAGCTCAATTAGGCCATTCTATTGTGTATTTATGTACATATATAGTAGATATGTAAATATATGCACATGTATATATTCACGCAATAATCATTGATCAATATAAGTATATTCCATTTATTTTATTTACCAATTAAGGGAAAATTCAACTAAAAATCAAAACATTTCAAAATGAACCTTAACATGATAGCAGTATCTGTGAAAATTAAACAGAAAATAGTAAAAAATTGAAGAAGGTATTTCATAAAAATATATGAACTTGGTTTTGAAGAGCTAAGGGGAAAGAAAGAATAAATACATTGATTTGCAAGTTTCTAGTTCTTTTCTGAATTTACTTAGAATGTATAGTTTTATTAATAATAAAAAAAGCACAGAATAAAAGTAGTTCACACTTACTGTGGTATCTTCATTGTCAGATACAAAATTAATGCTCTGCAAATTATCTCTTATTTGAGGGGGTTGAATTTTCAATCTCTAAACTCATAAGAAAAACTACATAACCTTAGGCAAGAAATCATTGCACTTACCATTCAAAATAAGCACATTTTAAATTGTTCCTTAACAAATTAATTTCTGAATTTCTGAAAGATGATGCTACATATTTTTTACTAATTTAGAAAATGTACATGTAAGAAACTTTCTATTTAAAGAAAAATGAATGTCACTCAAGCTTCACCCTGGTTCCTTCAAGTTACTGAGATATGGAAGTACCCTAAGAGGTACCCCTCTCACAACTCTGAGTACATGCTGCTTCTGGTAAAGCAAAGTCTTTGTAAGTCAATGCTGTTTGAGTGGCTTAGAGAACAATTTATTCTAAAATCCTTTCCACTTTCCATCCAAAAAAGAATCTATCTATGTGCTGATTTTGGATATGAAGGGAATTAGGTGGTATTTTAGAATAATGTGTCTCCAATTCTTTCTCTTTTGCTTGTGAGTATGCAGTACCAAGTAGAAAACATCCTAAGTAGAGAGCTCCTTAAATACCATACTTTAAAAAAATACACACTGTGGAACTTATTCTACTTTTTAAAATATCACTAATGATTTTATCAGAAAGTTACCACTGATTGCTCTTAAATTTTTTCAGTTGCAATACTATAACAAGGACCATTTTTTTAAAAACTAGGCTCAGACATAAATGACATATGATCACCACCAGCTGCATGAAGAGGCAGAGGCTAGTTAAAAATAAGTTGTTTGACCAGAACAGCAGAACAAAGCTGAAAATCTTCTGACACCTGATCCCTTCAACAGCTGTGGAAAGCTATTGAAAGGGCTCTCCTTCTAATGCATTTGTCAGAATGCTAATTGGAAAAATGACTTCATGTTATGAGTCATACAGTCACCTCTGTGCACCTCATTAGACTTAAATGAGCACACTCAAATCCAGCACCATCATTCAGATTCAGCCATATGTTGATAAGGAAGATCTCTCAGTACCCAGGCTCCTGGCCAGTGGTAGACATTGTCAAGTGAAGAAATAGATAAAATCGAATAGAGATACTTAGTGGTAAATGTACATATAAGTCTTGTAGACACTTTTGAGTATTCAAACTATGCAAATGTTTGAAACTCTAAGTTCAACCATCTCAAGCAAAAGAACTTGAGATAATTTGTGTGCAATACTAAGTGCTCTGGTGTGATGGGAAGTATAAAGTTTAAGGAAAGGCCACAGAAGCTCCTGATTTCTTACTGGCACTCACTTGTAAAAATAATTTTAACCAAAGGAAAGTTATATATGATTGTATTTATGTTTCTAAAAGAAATTGTGTTAGCTCTCAATTATGCTTGGGTTGGAGGAGAGCTAATTATGAACAAATGGGAAGACTTCTTAGACTCCGAAATTGCATGTGCCCCTCCTAACTGGGAGAAGGTGACAGAGGGACAGACCTTCATTGGAGCACAGACACTGTCATGGAAAACCAGCACATCTAGGGAACATAGCAATGCCAGTGTGTTACTGCCACAGGAAAGAGGGTTTGAAGCACCTTTAGTTCTGATTAAGCTAAAACAGCAATAGACAATGAATATTTGCTTAGGGCCCTGCCAGGATAAAGGTAGGTAATCGAAAAGGGATTCCATACATTATTTTAAATGAAAATCAACTGTCATTAAGAGCAAAGAAAATAGCAGTGTTAATTTTTTGCAGAGAGAATAACTCTCACTGCCTCTTCCCAGGTACGCACATAGACAATACAAAAAGCACTACCTCACTATGTCAACAAAATATTTTGTTAGCTTCTTTGCTATTCTGAGGGAAATTGTGTGGGTGTGCGCATGTGTGTATGAAAAAGAGACAGGCACAGACACAGAGACAGAGACAGAGACAGGGATTACATATCTATAAAATATGTCTCCTTCTGACTAACTCAATAATTTTTGGCTTTTCACTTGAAAGACAAAGTGTGCAAGGAAAACCTACTTGTTTGCTTTGCAAATAAATGTTGTTGCATCTTGTGTATTTCAAAACTGGGTATGATTCCTGACTCACTCTAGCGATATTTCTTTGACCCTACTAGAAACAGTTTCTTCGTTTACCAGCAGCTGAATCTGGTTTGCAGATCTTTTTTTTTTCAGCTCTTGCATCCGTCAGTTTCCTTGTGTGTGATTCCCAGAGGAAGCAGGACTCAACTTTGATATTGTAGAGATCTTTTTGTCCTTTTACCTAACTGCTTAGCAATCATGCTGAATAAATACTCTCCTATAAAAAAAACTGGTTTTGTTTTCAGGTGCTGACTGGAACTGTCTAATAACAGAACTTCTTAGAAATCTAAGTGTGATGTGGTTGGACTTGAAGTTAAACAGAGTAAGTGACATGAGATCATAATCTGCCATAGTTAAGGAAACCATCATTTCTGGTTGATTTTGATGAGAATTTGATGACAGCCACAGGACAATGGAGATTCAAGAGATAAAAAAAAACTAGATTCGGCTCTTCAAGGATCATATTGCAAATGGATATGCATACACATTTGTATGTAAACAATTTTTGTGGCCATAGTTACAAATAACTACTACAATCCCATATTAATAATTGATCAACACCTACCCACATTTTAAAACTATTATTTCTCCACCTACTCCTTTGTTTTGGTGGCCTACATTATGTAGTTTATGACTACATATATTTATTACATTCATATGCTTTAATTTATGCTAAAATTTTATGTCTTCCTTCCTCATTGTACTTACCTTTTAAATCCAAAGATGAGTACAAAAGCTCTCTGTCCATAGTTAGTCTAGATTCCAGAGTAGTAGTCAAGATATTTGGTAAATAGAAAATATTCTCCATCTGAGCATTTAGGATGTAACATACACAAACACATACACACACACACACAAACACACACACACACACACACACACACACTTACAAACACACACACAAGCACATACCACACTGTGGTCTTCTATTCATTTATGGCAACAAATCCTAAGTTATCTTTAAGTATTCTTAGAAATTTGTCCATTTTTACTTAACGTTCAAGTTGAGTGTTTTATACATTTCTCTATGCCAGTTTTTCAAACTTGATAATTGTCAGTTGATATCTATACTTATTCTGATGATAAATTAGTGTGACCTAAAAGAAGCAAACTGTCTTTTTATCTTTTATCCTCCAGTCCCTGCTTTCCCTTGTTATCACTAGGGCGCTATATTAAATGTCCTCCAATCAACCCAAGGAGGTTTTTTGTTCATTGCCTTCTTCTGATCCTACTAGATCTTTTCCTCCAGCACACAAATATGTTGTAATGTATCTTGTTACAACACAGCTAAAACAAAAATCTATTCCCAAGCCAATTTGGCCAATTTCTTTTCAAGCTCCAGTTCATTTGTCTGTTCCTTAAAGTAGTTTAACATATTGTATCTATCCCCCAATTTTCTTCACTTTCTCTTAATTTCAATTAGGTTTTCTATTTCTCTTTTTTTTTATCCACACCTTCCTGACATGTTTCTGTTGTTTTGGTGCTATTGTTTGAACTCTGAAGAAAATCATGCTCTGGGTCCTGCTTCTGATTCATTGGCTTTGGCGCCTTAGCTAAATCTTCTTACTAATTTGGGTTCCTGAAGTATGATTTGCTGTTCTGTTCTTTGTTCTATTCTCTCCTGACTCTACTCACAAGTGATCTCACTTACAGTCAATCCTCTACATGCTACATAAAACCATTGTCTGATATTTTGTCAGTTAATTTAAATATAGAATCTCATGAACGTTTCTTCCAGGACTAGCTTTGACCTATAATTCTGTATAGCTCAGATTGCAGGTGTGAGTCACCAGGTGTGAACAACCAGAACTCAGCATTGACTCTTGTAAAGGTTCTGGCACCTCCTAATAATGACAGTGTTACTATTCATAGCAAATATTTAACTTGAGGATATTGGGAGGATAGTCCATATTCAGACTATACAAATGAGGAAAATTTGGAGATATAAAGAGGCAAAGCCATGTGCAGTGGCTCATGCCTATAACCTAGCTACTCAGGAGGCTGAGATCTGAGGATCAAGGTTCAAAGGCAGCCCTGGCAATACAAAGCCAAGAGAGTCTTATCTCCAATTAATCACTAGATAACAGGAAGTGGGGCTGTGGTCCAAGGGTAGGGCAGTAGCCTTGAGCTGAAAAGCTCAGGGACTATGCCCAGGCCAGAGTTCAAGCCCCATGACGAACAAAAAAAAAAAAAAAAAAAAAAAAAAAAGAGAGAGAGAGATGAGATGTCAAGAAGACTTTCTAGATTGTTTGACTACTCTGTGAGGAACACCCACTACAGATGTGTGTGTGGAACCTGGTAGGAATCACTTGCAGTGAACATCTGGCATATGTTCAAAATATAAAGGAAGTATTAAAACTCTTTTTTTGTAGGGACTTGAACTCTGGGCTTGGGCATTGTCCCTGAGCTCTTCATCTCAAGGCTACCACCCTATCCATTGAGCCACACTTGTGGTTTTCTGGAAGTTAATTGGAGATCAGAGTCTCATGGACTTTAGTGACTGGGCTGGCTTTGAACCACGATCTCAGATCTCAGCTGCAGGAGTAGCTAGGATTGTAGATATGAGCCAAAGCACCCAGGTCATATTAAAACTCTTAAATTCACATGCTAGCCATTCATCTCTTCGTTTAGTGATATGGTAACACAATTTTTAATTTCATTTCCTGTAATTATGAGTAAAGTGTAAAGTTTATGATTCTCTTGTTATAATCTTGTAATATCAGCAGCATTTCAACATGTTTGTAATATTTCGTTTTCTGCCCTCCTCCCATAGAAAGGAAGTGGAGAGTGCAATCATATTCCTTTGAAGCTAGAAAAATGGAGGGGTAAGCTTGGGAGAGATGGGAGAGAATGATGAAAGGGGAGATAATCAACTTATAAACTGATTTGTTTAAAGGTGATAAAATATAATTTTAAAAATATATTGGTTTTGCTAGCATATATGAAGGAATATTTTAATTTTACTTATTTGAAAATTGTGTCTTAGGAGTGGTTTTGAAAATGATTTCGATTCTTTCTTTCTTTCTTTCTTTCTTTCTTTCTTTCTTTCTTTCTTTCTTTCTTTCTTTCTTTCTTGCCAGTCCTGGGGCTTAAACTCAGGGCCTGAGCACTGTCCTTGGGCTTTTTCAAGGCTAGAGATCTATCACTTGAGCCACTGCACCGCTTCTGACTTTTTCTATGTATGCGGTACTGAGGAATCGAACCTGAATCTTCATGTATACTAGGCAAGCACTCTACCACTAGGCCAAACTCCCATCCCTGATTTAGAATTTTTAAGATATTGTCCAAACAAATAATGTCTTCAAAGAATGAATTTAATAGAGCTCCTCCCCCTTCCATTTCACTGAAAAGCTTTTATTTGTGTGAGTTCCTCTAAAGTTCTAATCGACTTTGGCAGTGAATCTGTTCAACCCTGAGTTCTTTGTTTCAATATCATTGCTTCTTATAGATGTGTTTAGGTGATTTATTTATTTATTTTTTTTGCCAGTCCCCTGGGCTTGGGCTCAGGACCTGAGCACTGTCCTTGGACTTTCTCAAGGCTAGAGCTCTACCACTTGAGCCTCAGCACCACTTCTGACTTTTTTCTATGTATGTGATACCGAGGAATCGAATCTGGGTCTTTGTGCATGTTAGGCAAGCACTCTACCACTAGGCCAAACTCCCGGCCTTAGGTGATTTGTTATATGATTGGTTTTGTTTTAGCAGGTCAACTATATTTAGAAATTTATCTACTTATTCTAAACTTTCCAGCCTATTGGAAATAAGTTTTCAAATTATTCTCTTTAATCCTTTACTTTGTTGGTATTTGTTGTGGTAACATTATTGTTAATTTTAGTCTTTTTTCTCCTATTTCATTTGTTCTTTTTTAAAATTGATTCTAGGAACTTCCTGATTTCTCTAAATTTTTACATGACCTACTACAATGTTTTGCAGTTCCTGTAAGTTTAGCTTAAATATTTTCGGTAGTTTTTTCCCCCACTTTTATTCCTTCTTTTTTTAGTTCAAGTTTTATTCAGTTGTGATCTAATAGGATTCACTGGTTATTCTAATTTTCTTTTATATGCAATGACTTACTTCAGGTGCTAAGTGTGATCTATTGTGTAGAAAGTTCCATTGGTTGCTGAGAATCTATACTGTTCACGCTGGTACTGAGGCTTGAACTCAGAGCCTGGTCAGTGTCCAGAAACTTTTTTCTCAAAGATAGTACTGTATTATTTAGGCCACAGCTCCACTTTGGGCTTTTTTTGATGCTTAATTGGGGATAAGAGTCTCACTTTGCTGCCCTGGCTGGCTTTGAACTGTAATCCTCAGTAGGAGTCAGGGAGCCACAGGTGTCTTACTTATAAATGTCTTTTAAGTCCAATTGGTCTATTGTGTCATTTAATTCTGAGATTTCTTTTTTTCTCAAATATCATAGTTTTGTGAATATTTTCCAATAGATTGAACCTTTATTAAATTGGAGAAAGGAACAGATTCTTAGCTTCTCAACTATATACCTATATATGTTTTTTGTTACCTTAAGAAATTAGTACTTAAGGAAGCAAAGTATCTGTCAGATAGAACTTGAGTCTAATTCCTCATTAGGGTCAATTTTAAGGTTAAAAATGTCTTATTTAAGTTATTTAATTTCCATGTTCTTTAGCTGGAATTTTTTATTATCATTGTAAAATAATTTAAAATCTAAAATAATTCAAAAGTATTAAGAGATCCAGTAGGTCTTGGCTTGCCTCAATTGGTGATGGTTCATCAAATTCTTTCTTGCCAATATAAAGTTACACATGGTCTGAGCTGCCTGCAAAATTTCTCCTTTGAATGAAATTGAACTCATCTGTTTCTTTCCTTCTCCATGTTGGTGGTTATAGCTCATGTACTTGTTCTTTTTAAATTAATATTCTTTTTATTATAATTAATAGAAGGGTTACATTATATTCCCAGATAGAAGGTGCATTACTTCACATACATTAATACCCTTTCCCATGTTTTTGTCCCCATTTCCCTCCCCCATCCCCTCCCCTCATCTTGTTTTCCCCCTTCCCTATCCTATTTCAAATAAATAAATAAAAATGTATGCGATAACAAAGCAAGATATTATTAAAATATGAGGTAACCAAGTGACAACAAAAGAGATGAGAAATAACATAGTATATTAAGAACAACAATCACACATTATATGGCTCCTGTTTCCATATCCTGGAGGTCCTTTCATTTAGCCTCATCCTAATTCTGAGATTTCTTAATTAATCCCTCCACTGCCACTAGCCACACACACACACACACACACACACACACACACACACACACACACACACAGTATATATCTCTCAGATTGGCGGGATATTGAACTCTCCCAATATCATTATATTCAGAGATAAAGACAGTCTTTCATGTGGACATGGAGAGAGTATCTCCACACTAACCTACTGCAGGAATAAGATGACCCAGCTCTCATTTCTTGACTCATGTCAAAAGTGTGGGAGAAGGTCAGCAAGATCTTACAAGGGTGGAGAACTTTGGTCTCTGCCAAGAACCATTTGGATATCTATAACATGATTTACTACATAAAAAATTTATCCACACAGATTCTGGGCACAGTGGTTCATGCCTGTAATCCTAACTACTCAGGAGGCTGAGATCTGAGGATCACAGTTCAAAGCTAACCCCACACTAAAGACCCTGAGACTCTTATTTCCAATTAACCACTAGAATACAGTTCAAGGGGTAAGTTGATAGTCTTGAGCTGAAGAGCTCAAGGACAGGCCCCAGGCCCAGAGTTCAAGCCCCACAATGACAAAAAAAAAGTACCCACACAGGAATGAGGCCTTGGGCAGCTAACAAGAGGTATGTGAGAAGCAAGCATGTTTGTCCTGTCTGTGCCAAGTGACTTAACAGGCTTTATACGAATCATGGGCTGGAGGTTCTCCATCTCTAAAGCTCATCAATGAGCATTCCCTCTTAAAGAATAATTTCTATAACCATAACAAAAAAAATTAGTTTTGCCTTCAACCATCCTGGGTGAAATAATTTGAGTAGATCTTTAAAGTGATGTTTTTCTGTCTTTATTACAAGAGTGTTAATGCTTCTATTTCAGTGATGTTAAAATTTATTATGAAGATAATGATTACATAAATGGCATGTACTAAAACAGAAACAGAAGAAAATAATTTAAATTTCAGGTTTGCTTGGGTTTTTTTTTACCAGTCTTTGAGCTTGAACTCAGGGCCTGAGCACTGTTCTTGGGCATTCTCAAGGCTAGAGCTCTACCACTTGAGCCACAGCACCACTTCTGGCTTTTTCTGTGTATATGGTACTGAGAAATCAAACCTGAGTCTTGGTGCATGCTAAGCAAGCATTGTACCACTAAACCAAACTCCCAGCCCTAAATTTCAGTAATTTTGAGCCAGTATAAAGTTATTTAGACTATCATATGGCTTTTTCCCCAATCCTTTTATGGCTGAAATTATGAAAGAATATGTCTTAAAGGCTGCATCTGATGAGTTACATTTCCAAATATTATTCAAAGAGTAGGGAGATGAAGGGATATTCTGTTTTCTAAAATATTTAGTTGAGATGTTGCATTTTATCAGCTCTTCAGTTGGCTCCTTATGACATTGTCTGGCACTTGGTCTTCCTCTGATATTCCTCAGGCCAAAGTTTTTTTAAACTGCTTAAGAACTAGGTAATTTCTTAGTTTATGCTTTTATTTCATTGTTAGATATTTATAAAGTATAATAAAGCTGATCTAATATATTACCCTTCCTTAGAACATTTCAGAAGACCCATACCATGTAATGACTACACTTACATTTTGTCAATTTTATAAGTTCAGGGCTCTAAGAAATTGCCACAGACCTACATTAATGTGGAAAATCCTCTTGAGTGCACTTAGCTATTAAACCAAAATTTCAGCTCTGTGCGTTGAATTAAATGATAAGAGTGATAAATCAATTACCACAGAAGAGCTTTTAGTAGATCACATGACTATGTCATTTGAATGAGAAGACAAATGGCTGACTTTGTAAAGCACTTGTAGGGGAAAATGAGGAAGGCAAGTGTAAGTAGGAATGGGTAATGGTTGTAATCTAGCCGAGAAAGATCTGAAAGCTCCTCCCCAATACCAGAATGAGGTCAGGGGGAATAAGCTGCCCTTCTGCATGCAGTAGGCACAGCAAAGTAAACGTGAGGATTTTTGATACGGAAGAAGAAATTATGTAAATGATTTGGTATGAGAAGTACTGGGAAAGGTCTAATTTCCCCTCCTTGGGAAGCTGAGATCAGAAGAATAGTAATGTTAGGATAGCAATTTTAGTCCTGCCTATGGGGAAAAGTTTGTAAGACTCCAAGTCAAACAATGAAGAAAGAAGTGCAGTGCTAGACATTTCAGTTGTTGGGAAGCGTAAACAAAAGTATACTGGGCCAGACAAGCATGAAGACTGGTGATAATTCTCCAAGCCTACTTGAAAGCTAACTAAAGATAACGTAAGCCAAAAGGGTTAAGAAGAACATGGCTCAAGTGCTACACAGGCATAAGTGCTTTCCTTTCATTCTGCTAAAATAGTCATTCCCAAGTGGCAATGGGGCCTTAGTTTACAGATGAAATGTAAGGAAGAAGACAGAAGAGACAAAAAGGCAGGAGAGGCAGAAGGGCCTGATAACTGGACAACTGAGGTAATACCCACAGAATCAAGTTTGGCTCAAAGAACAGAATGTTGGGTAGAGGACCAAGAAGGCCTTTGGAAAGCGAATTGGAATGTGCTTACTTGTATACCACATGACATTAGACATTAAACAAAAAGGAGGAAGGTGGTTGTTTCTATATGAAGTTTGGTTTTGTGTTATCAAGTTAAATTTCTGGCACCAGGTTCCAGAGACGTTAATAGGTGCTTGCATTCTTTGTTTGAGGATGTTGGTTTGAATTGTTTGTGATTTTGTGAGTATGCATCTCATGCAGATGAGACTAGGACACATGTGGAAGTTGAACTTGTGGTGTACATTCAGTTTCTGGACTCACCTAGTAAACATTACAAAATTGTAGAAACAAAGAAGTTAGACATGAGGATCTAACTCAAGTGTTGAGTTAAAGCAGGCTTTTTCCTTTAGGAACCTATTGTCAACCATACAAAGAAGAAAGGAAGAACTAAGCTTTCACAAAAGCATCTGGACCCTAGATAACTAGAAACAAAGGGTTTCCTATGGAGAAACAGAGCTGCACAGGTGATCTGGATTGTCAGCAATGCTGAAATGTGCATGTTAAATCTCAATCCCCAGAATCTACAGCCTTATAAATACTATGGATAGGTGAATACGCAGTCTAGCCTATTTTGTTATTCATTTTGTCTGAATTCTGAGTTTTCATGTTTGGAAGATGACATTTCAAGCTATGATTTGATGAAAGTAATAATGAAAACTTATTTTATGATCCTCTAGTATATCAAAGTTACCTTACTAAAGTATACAAAATTTGAGTAAGGCAAAATAAAAATAGTCTAAATATGACAAATATTTCCCCACTGCAAGGTACTAATTTATGGCTTAGTATTATTAGTATTAATTGTCAATGTTTATTCACATGTATTTGTTTAGATATAATGGGGATACATTTATGACTTTTTTGGGTATTTCTTTACATATATATAATGTGTGTATATTCAATCCTGCCATATCCCTCTGATATATAATCCAAGAATATTATGTTGAATATGTTTTACGAATTCCTAACTACTCAGTCTTCTGTATACAGAGAGTACTAAAATATTATCCCATAGTATAAGTAAACATATCTTCTTTTCAATACTCTACATCAAAAGGATCATTTTAGTCTGGTGCCCATGACTTAATCCTATATTCGTTACTTATTAGGCTAAGATCTAAAGGATGGTATTTTGAAACCAGCCGGATCATAAATACCAATTAATCAGCAAAAAGCCAGACTGAATGCATAGCTGAAGAAGTAGAAAGCCAAGCTAAAGCAAGAAAGAGTATGAGACTCTGAGTTTAAACCATAATACCCGCCTCGCCCACCCAAAAGAACTGCTTTTTAATCTAGTAATCAAGTCAGTTTTGAGTCCATTTTTAGGGCAAATTCTGTTTCAAAAAAAAGTTTTGGCAAGAATTTCCTTTAGTGTGTAAGAGGATTAAAGTAGGGGAAAATAGAGAAAGGGCGGGGTGGAGGGAGGACTTTTCCTGCTGTTCTGCAGGAAGTGGGAGTTACAGACTTAGTAAATTTTACTACTGATGCTAAATCCATAGTGAAATAAATACAGCAGAAGTCTTGTTTCAAGATTTAATTATCAGTCAGAACCTGTTTTGAGCATCAACATTATTTTTAATATATTGCCCTAACTACTTGCAATGCTGCATATAGCATATTATAGATGTGTCTCTCACAATACATCATCTACCACACAAAGCTGATCGATAAAAATGGTTTCACTGCTTTAACTATCAATAAAAGTTTACTTTGGTTTAGATGTTCCAGAACTGTGAACTTTGATGCAATTTTGTTTTTTATTTTTTTGGTGCAAGGAAAGCAGCTGCTTATGTTCCCACATGTGGTATTAAGAACTGCAGAACATCATTCCAAGTGCATTTTCATGTGTGAGTGTTCTAGTTAATTTATCTTGTCCTCTAGACAAGAATTAAATATTTATCCACTTAATATTTCAGTTAACTCACATTCTCAGAAAGGATATGTAAGGTGATAGCAATGCCTACCTATTTCTCAGAATTCTCTCACACATTCTTCCCAGTATCATGAAACAAGTCATAAACAGACCCCCTGGCCTTTGCTGTGTTGTGTTAATAAAGACATGTTAGTTCTACACTTCCTCAGGATGATATTGCAGCTTGTTATAATTTGATAATATGTTTAAATTTTGTCTGTGAATCTTATTAAAATTTATTGCGATCCATTCCTTTGAATGTGTTCTAGTTTTGTGCTATTAAAATACTCAGGTATGAGCAGATTTTATGTAATTAAATGTATAATTACCTTTTAAAAGGAAATTGGCTGCAATGCATTAAAATGACATTTTTGCAGCTCTAAAGGAACAGTATCTGTTATGACTCTTGTTAAAAATTGAAGATCAAACAAACAAGATTGTTGAAGTGTTTACCACATTAAAATGAAATAGCAAAATTAAACTCATCATGTATATAGTCTCTAAGTGTAATTTCAGGGACAAAAATATATAGTGTATTCCATTTGGACGCAAAGTCTACTTACATATTAATTGGACAGAGCCTGAAGATGTGGTTTGGCATATATAGAATCTTCTTTAGAAGTCTAAGTGTCAGGAGAAAGAGTATCAATGTTTGTGAAGTAATGCACCTTCTATCTGGTGAATATAATGTAACCCTTCTATTATTTACAATTAAAAATATGTAAAAAAGTCTGTGTGATTAGCTTTAAGACTCAAACAAATAATAAGTAGCACTGAGAATTAGCCTCTTAATGATTTGATTAAAAGCTCAGTTTTAAAATTATATTTTATTATCTTTAAGTCATTGTACTAAAGAAATACCATCCAACAAATCAGATTATAAGTGTACAGCATCTTGGTAGATGTCCTTCATCTCTCCCAACTCATCCCATCCCTTAATTTTCCTAGCTTTTAAAGTATATACATTGAACGTTGTTTCTTCATCCTTCTACTCTTTTCCCCTTTACCTTCTACTCACATATTTCAAGTGCCAGTTTCCTGTTATTCATTTTATTGGACAGTGAGTTTGCTTGTTTAGCAAATTATAAGTTGAAATCTTCCCCAAAACAGCTAATACATTTATGTGCACTTGTATATAACCTCCTATGTGTTTACTTATACACTTATAAATCAGTTCTGGCTTCCACATATGAGACAACACATTCATCCTTTGTCTCTCTTCCTTATAATTATTTTTCCAAGCCTTTCTATTTCTTTGAAAATAGTGTACTAATATTCTTTCTAATGAATAAAATTCCAATGTATATATATACACCGTACGTTCTGGATCTGTTCATCCTTTGATGGGCATCTAAGCTATTTATGTAACTTTGCTCAGTGAATGGAACATCAATGAATTGGGTCCTAGAGCATTTCTATGTTAAGTTTTATGAGGAACCTCTGTATTCTTTCCAGACTGGTTGAACAAGTTTATATTCCCACCAACAGTGTTTTAAGGTTCTTTTCCCCCCACATCTGCGCCAGCATCTGTTGAGAAACCCAGTTTTTAAAAGTTTTCTTCAATAGTGAAAAAGAACCAATCTGCCTGATAAGAAAATCTTGTTTGAAAACAAGTCTAGAAACAAGATTATTCAAACTGTTGGAATTAGAAAAATTATGGAAATAACATATCCACTATGAGAAGAAGTTCTGAAGTGATCATGCACATCAAAATCATTGTAGGTTTGTTTAAACACAGATTTCTGGAGCCCATCCCTAGAAATCCTGCATTAGTTAAGTCAAAATGGAGACAGACTGGGAAATTACATGTTCCCAGGATACTGCTACTCATGATCCAGGAACCACACTGCGAGAACAACCATGAATTTTGCTCACAGTTATTACTCAAAATTCAAAGCAAAACAAAAATACAGCAGTCATTTGAATTTATAAATACTTATTTAACACACATAATTTGTGTTTGTTTTCTACAGATATGTACTTTTGTTTTTAATTTCATACTTTTCATAGTTATTCTAGAGTCTAATTTGGTAGATGATATGGTTAATATCGGTTAATATTTGCAGTGAATTGAAGTATATTTAAAATATAAAGTTTATAGGATATATTTTCATTCAATCAGGGTAATGACCTGGGAGGCCTTCTGAGTACAGAAAACATTAATTCTCATTTTTCGTACTTAGTGCTTAAATAGTGCTTACAAACTGAGTTTATGAGAGGAAGATAAAAGATGCAAATATAACTGTATTTCTGACAAGTCTCTTTAAACTATGCTAAAGGACTTAACTCTTAAAATTATACTCAACCAAGCCACTGATTGAAATCAATTCCCCATAAATTTCCTTACTGACCTGTCTTATATCTTCATTTTTGTATGTACAAGTTTTGTAGAATGAGCTAATTATGCACTAAATCCTTCAGATGTCCAGAAGCTTAATAAAGTTGCAAATATAGAGTTCTAGATAAGCAATCTTAATTATTTCAACTTTAATTATTTGAAAAGCACTAGTTATAAAAAATCCTATTCTCTTTATAACTCTGTATGTATTTGTATACATATGTGCTTGCGTATGAAATACATATGCTCATGCATTTACATAATTATGCAAGTAAAGTAAAAGAAAAATATGGAAAAATCTTTCTAATAAGTCTGTTTACATTGTAATATAAATCAGGGTATCAGAAGCATCTCTCACCTTTATAATTTTCTTATACTTGTACATTTGTCTCCTTTCTCTTATCAGAAGCTCTGATATATCCATTTAAATTTTTTATGTCATTTCATTTTTTTGTTGCTTGTTTATTATGGGGATATATTTCTGGAGTATTTTCTTCGGACTTTTTTTTTAATTGACGAGATTACATCTCAGTTTGTTAAAAAGAACCAGCTGTTTTCTTGAGAGATAATTTTCTGAAGCTGTTGTGTGCCATAATTACACTGCAATTACACAGCAATATCCATAAAAGCAGATGAGATTCTATGTGTCCTTTTACCTCATTAGAAGTTGCAAAAATGATAGATGCAGTCTATCCCAGTTTGACTATTGCCCTCTGTTGGCAAATGCAGATCCTGGCACAATTCAAAAGAAAGCAGCAATAAAAACAGAGACAGAGGTAGAGTGTGTGTGTGTGTGTGTGTGTGTGTGTGTATGTGTGTGTAGGTGGATGTGGGTGTGGGTGTGGGTGTTCTATTTTGAGCTTGAGTTTTGAACAATGGTAACATTTTGGGTCACACATTTTAATAACATTAAAACTTTAAAGAATTCAGGCCAGGAGTTTGGTCTAGTGGTAGAGTGCTTGCCTAGCATACATGAAGACCCCAGTTTCGTTCCTCTGTACCACATACATAGAAAAAAAGCCAGATGTGGTGCTGTGGCTCAAGTGGCAGAACTCCCGCCTTGAGAAAGCCCAAGGACAGTGCTCGGGCCCTGACTTTAAGCCCCAGGATTGGCAAAAAAAAAAACACAACTTTCAAGAATTCTTTACAATAAGATCTTGAAAACACCTTTGAAACAGGGCTATTAAAAAAAGAAAAGTCATTTAGGAGCATTTCCCCCAGCACCAAACTGCATAGCACTAATCTCTTTTTCACTCAAAATCCACTTGAGTTATATTTACCTTTTCTGTAGAAACTAATTTTTATCTTCTTGTTTTTCAGCATGTATCCCCCTCTTTGAAACCATTGTCTCCAAGAAAATTAAGATTTTTCAAGTTCCTCATCCAAATCAGCCAGTAATACTATCTGTAGTATCACAATGACTAGAAAACTTGAAGATTTAGTTACATGAAAAAGAAAATTTGTGTCAAATATATTGATAAAGGAAAAGATTTTCCTTTTAGGACAGTAAAAGTTATTTTGTATATTGTAAGTAATAAGGAAGACATGTGATGACAAGCTGTGAAAAACAGCTAAAACTGTCTTGAACTTTGAGACATTCAATGTGATTTTTTTTCTATGAAGAGAAACCAGCACATTTATGGTAAAACAACATCTTTCACCATCTTTCATGGACCTTTCATACTGACTGGCAGCTGGGAAACATAGGATTTGAATAATATTTATTTTGGCAAAATTGGCCGGAAGTAATCTAATTTTGTAGCCAGATGGGTAACAAAGCAAAATGTCTTCCATGAATCCTTTGTACTCTTTTAGGAATAAGAAATTTTGCTAAGCTCAAAAATTTTGAAAGGTTGAAAGTACAAATTTTTGTCCAAAAGGAAATGTACTCTTTGCCTGACTTGTGTAACTGTAACCCTTCTGTTCAGTAAAAACCTTTTTAATTTAAAAAAAGAAAGTACAATTTCTTCCTAAATTTCCTAATTTTCCATTTATATTAGGTAGACCGTTATCTTCCCATGTAATCACCTTAATGTAATTATTGGCTATGCAGAAAGGCAGATAAGTTTAGCTGCAAAGTTCTTGGACTGATGTCAGATTTAGGAGTTGTGAATTAAAATTAGTTCATTTCTTTGCCAACACTAACACAAATCTTGGAGCACATTTCCTCAGATGCACTAAAATGGTGACAGCTTAGCAAACCACTGGGGAAGTTTTCAGTACGAGAGCTCATATCCATTTAACAACTTTGACTTAGTACAATCCCACCTCAGTTGCTTCTTCCTTTGTTTAATTAATAACACCATTGCCTTTTTGAAAGGAGAATTTGTCTCACAAAACAAACAAATTTCAGGCAGAACCTATAGTGTTACAGAAGAGAAAACATTGTATGCCTGTGATGATTTGTCTTGCTTCATTCAACACTTTTGCCAAATGTCTGTTTGCAACTATACAGCAATGTTGAAGTGGAACATAACTGCATAATTGACAAGCTCTCTTCCTTTCTAGCAATTTTAGTCCCTGACTGTGAACCAGTGTTGATTAGTCTTTAGCAGTTGACAAAACTATGCAGGTTGCACATTCAGAAAATAACCTTGCCAGTTGTCATGACAAGCCTCTAGTAATATATTGTTGACTCTTTTGTAATTTAACCTATTGGTAGAGAAAATAAAAGAATCTCTTTTCTGTGGATCTCTACTAATTGACTTGCCTCTTTCCTCTGAAGCTAATATTTCTAATTTGTATTTCAAGAATATTGAACTTGATCCTCATCATTATTCCTCTTCGTATGTCAGTACTGTAATTAACAAAAAATGTTCTTTACAAAGTACATTTTTATAATTTACTTGATAAATATATAAGAAATGCACTCACTTCCTTACATATCCTAACAGTAAAATTAAAATTAAAAATATATATTTACTGTAGGTCAAATACACAAATATAACCAGGAATTTAATAGGCCTAGCTCCTTCACATGTACAGCTTACTTTCTTACAAAGGTAGTAAGAAATAAATAAGCATTTCTAGACCAAGTGATTCTAGTACATTCAGGAGAAAATTCTGTCTACATCTGTTAGGGTACAAGTAGGAAGGTAAAAATCCCTATTAATTATATCAAATAAGGGGCTTATCACAAACTTCACAAAGTAATTGACACATTTGTGGAAACAGAAATCTATGCAAACTTTACATTTACTGCCCACAAGATGAAAATCTCTATTAATACTTGGCATAAGCATTTGGTAAAAATATTTGGGAAGAGTACAGATCGATTTGCCTCTCAATAGCTTCAAATTTGAACACCTACAGAGAAGGAAGTACTCTTTTCCAGAGAATTTCATGCCTGTCTTTCCCAAGACTCAAAGAAGCTGACATTGTGCTAAGATTGAGGGATGAGCTAGCTTCTGGGCCTTTGCCACCACTGTAGCAAACCAGATGCACAGGAAGTACCAGAATGGACACCATGTACAAATTTGCTGGTATAAGGTTTGTTCATTCATTTTCACCTTTCAAATCTCACAAAAGCTTTGCTTAGAGCTAATCAAAACTCACATCATACTGATGAGGGAATACTGAAAGACACAGCCCCAGTTTTCTTGAATTGATAAAGAACCAAACCATATGCATCTGGTGGTGATGTCAAGGTAGGTAGGTAGATTTATGAGAGTGGATTTCAACAGCATTATCCGTGTGAGCATATAATTGTGGTGTCTTTAGCAAGTGATTATGTTTAAAGGCCTAACATAGGTTCAGATCATCTGCAGTAAAAAGAGAACAATTGAAGAGTTTGGGTGACATTCCAAAGTCAAAAAGTCAGGGCGCTATGAGAGAGTCGGTGTAGAGACTCAGATAATTGAATAAGAGGGCAACCAGAAAGTAGTTTTTCAGAAACAAAGAAAGAATATCTTTCAAGAACAAGAGAATTATAGCAACAAAGACTCACTTCTGGGTTCCTTCTTAGAAAAGGACTATGGTTAAATTTAGGCTAGCCTGGGCAGAGAAGTTAATGAGATCTGTTTTCAAAGAAAAGAGCACATTTGTGTATATTCACTTCCTAGGGGCTTGAGATTAGGAAAATTTCTAGACTGCCCAAGCTGGGCAGAAAAGTCCCTGAGATTCCTTCTCAATGGAAGAAGCTGGTGTGGTGGTGTACACCTGTCCTCAGCTAAAACGGAAAACCTTAAATATATAGACTGCGATGTGGACACGCACACACATGTAAAAAAGAGAGTTTAAATAGTGAGGCTCTGGAAACTGAGAAATCCCGGCACGGGCAGGAATAGGGATACTTAGACTTATAAAGGCATCTGACTGAAGAGCCAACTAGGCGAAGAGGAAGGAATAGTTAATTCTACTATATGAAAGGAATGAAAACAGGAAGCAGTTGTGAATATGAACTCACAGAGCGTGAGGAAATCAACAGGAAGAAACTTGAAAATGATGCTTTAACAAATTCTTGGTGACCAGGTGGAAATCTCCCACAGTGTCACAAAATACTGATCTTGTCGGAAGTATATATGTTAAAGGAGAAATGAGTTACGTGTGTGTGTGAGCAGCTTTGTAATTCTATCAAGGCTTCTTCTCCCCCTTCTTCTTCCTGCTTCCTTCTTTCTTCCTCCTTCCTCTTCCCACTGTCCTCCTCTTCCTCTTACTCGTCCTCCTCCTCCTCCTCCCCCTCCCATCCACCTCCTTCTCCTCATCCTCCCCTTTCCTGTTTTTGCCTTTTATATACAGTAGTTGGGATTTTACTTAACTTTGCCTTGGGCTACAATGCCAAGATCTAAACTTGTTTTCCTTTATCTCCCTCTTCACTTAATTTACTGAAGCTGTGCTTTTTGTGTGTGTGCCAATCCTGTGGCTTGAACTCAGGGCCTGCCAACACTGTCTTTGGGCTTTCCTCAAGCGCTACCATTTGCACAGCATCAATTTCAATTTTTTTCTTTAATTTTTCTTTTACTCAGTCATTTTTCTCTACAGGGTTATCAAACCATTATTTTTAACTATAAAATATTGATTTTTTAAAAGATCACATTCACAGGTGGATATGTATTCCATTTTAAACTATTTTTATTATCTTTAAATAGTTGCTCAGAGGAGTTGCCATTTGTCAAAGAAGCTTATGAAATGTATTGTGATCACTGCCACTCCTTTCAATGTTCTTACCCACTCTTCCCAACTCATCCCTTCCCTTATTTATCTCAATTTTAGGTTATGTATCAAAATGCCCTTTCCTGGAGTCTAGTACCAGAGGGTTATGTATGATTTTTTTTCAATTTAACAAAGCACTTTGACCCATTCCTTCCCTTATAGTTCATAATTCGGTGGTATATATAATGAATTCTTATCTGCATTCTCCCCCTCTTCCCCTTTCCTTCTCTACCTCTCTCTCTTTGGCCTCTCAACTCTCTCAAGTACCTCTTTCCTGGTACTTATTTGGTTGGGATTTGATTTAGTCTTTTTAAAGAATTATACTATTTGGGGTCTCCATAGAATCTATTACACTTCAGTTAATTCATTTGTATCCTCTTGCTTACCACCCTATGTGTTTCCTTGTAGACTTAAAGGCACATTGTTGCTGCAACAAATGAGAGAAACTAAATGCAACAACTCAAGTGCATAACATACATTGATTCTATTCATCACCCCAATATTTCACCTATCTTTCTTCTCATCTCCCCATGGCTATTGTATCCTCCATTTAGTTTCAAGGTTTGCGTGTTAATTGCTTTGGCTGTTTCCATTCATAAAGCCATATCTAAGTATCTGGCAGACTTGTCTGCTGGAGCTATCTCTGAATCAGGAGCCTCAGATCTCATCCTCCTCCTGAGTAGGTAGGATTATAGCCATGAGAAACCAGCACAGGGCTTGATGTATTTTTAACGGTGAGTCCTCATCTTCTGCATTGTTGTTTCTCTGAAATGTTAAACAAGATGATTAGGAGAAGGTTGGGGAGAGGGAAACGAGGACAAGAAGGGGTATCAATGTGCATGAAGTAATGCACCTACTACCTGACGAATGTAACTGTAACCCCTCTCTACATTATCCCCACAATTAATTTTTTTTAAATAATAAATCTGATTATTTTAATTTGCCCTACAAGTCCATAAAGGCACACAAATTATGTGTTAGCCCAAAGGAATATCAAATATTAACTATAAATTTCCTAAGACATATGAAACAAGGGCCGAGAGTTTGGTCTAGTGGTAGTGCTCACCTAGCATGCACAAAGATCCAGGTTCAATTCCTCAGTACCACATACATAGAAAAAAGCCAGTAGTGGTGCTATGGCTCAAGTGGTAGAGGTTCTAGCCTTGAGAAAGCCCAAGGACAGTGCTTAGGCCCTGAGTTCAAGCCCCAGGACTGGCAAATATATATAGATACAGAGATACAAAATAAAATATATAAGTAATATAATATACATACATAAGTATATAAAATATAATATAGACCATAAATACATAATATAAAATACATATATGTACATATATGTATATAAAACAAGTCAGCTGCACCAAAGACTGCATTATGTAGTTTTCTTATTTGAGTGTCAAAAGATAGGTTACGGAAGATGTTTTGCCTCGTTTTCTGAAAAAATAAGCCATTTTGGTCTCCATATTCTAACCTTGTGCTGACCTAATACTCACCACACTGCATTGAAAATAGACAAGCACTTATAGGGCAAAGGGGGAAGACAGAAATCAATATCTGTCTTAAGTATAAATCATCAAAGAGATTCCACACCAAGGGTAACAAAGGAGAAGGTGAAGGACTTTATTTTTAATCAAGTCCGTTTTAAGTGATTTGCATTACACATGGAAACATGATTTTCGGTACTTACAGAAGAGATCAGGTGACAGCATTATCTCAGGATAAACACTATCGATTCCCCAAATGCTGAATAATTTTGAACTCTGAAAAGAAAAACCTTCCATCTTAACCCAATCATCTCTACATTTTCCTACATTTATTTCAAGATACACAGCAGATAGAAAGCATGCCTTTCTAATAAAATGAACATCTATTAGATAATCCTAGAAAAAAAAGAAAGCATGACTTCCTCAAGGAATTCCATTAGTTGCTTTTCTGAAACAAATACCATGAAACAAAATATGTTACTGTAGAATGTCACTACTTCTCAAACATTCTATTTTTATTAAGTAATATGTTTCTACTTTGCTTATTTTATGTTCATTATTTGTAAGTAGCTGGACAAAGGAGTTGCCAATCAACAAAGCAGCTTATGAATATATGGCTTCACCAATGCCACCATTTTCAACATTTTCACCAATCCCTCTCAACCCATTTTTCACTGACTTTTAATAATTTTATAGGATATGCATTGACTTTTATTGCATTCCCAACATCCTGTCTCCATTCATCTACTCCTTTCCCCTTCATTCCATCTTATCCTTTTCAAGCAACTCTCCCCTGCTGTTTACTATCTGAACTTCAATTTTGCTTTTCTAAGGAGTTATACATCACAGGCCTCATGAAGGTGATGTATAAATATTTGGCAGGTGATAATTTAAAACAAACTTAACAAACAGAGAGGTACCGGTGACTTCACAGTAGACTTGGCTCTCTGAGTCCTTAAAAATTGTCTAGAACATTCCCCCTGGACATTGTCCTCAAGACACCAGTTCAACATGCATTTGTTTATTCCAACTATTATGGAGACACTAAGAAAAGTAAGAGTATCTTTAAAAGGCCCTGAGTGCAGCAGGGAAAGTGATGAAAAATATTACCATGTACTTTTGTCGGAATACAATGTTTTTCGTCTTTAATTTATACCTGATAGCAGCACCAGGTATGATAGTGAAAATGTTCTATATCAATGTTATTCTGATCATGTGATCCCAACTGATCAAACTGAGTGCTTGAGTGGTCTACCGGGATCCTTTCAAAAGAATCTTTTTTTTTTAACGTATGAGACAATTTTAAAAATCCAAAAAAATACTATCTTCTTTGTTTTTAAAAAAAAAAGCATATAAAGTATAATTGGGGTTACATAAATTGTCCATTGCTACAAAGGATGCCATGGAGGAAATCTGTTACTAGGCTCCAGGAATGGGTATCTTTGCAAAGAAAAAAATTTCAGATGCTACCCACTAGTACAAGACCTCTGTACTTAATTTGAAGATCAAGAAAGAATCCTCACTCACAAATACATACTATAAAGGCTGAAAACTATACATTTGAAAAATCAGTTTCTTTTTCCTTTGTGGTCTAGGTTGCAGTAGCAGAGGCAAGCGGGATCTTAAGCCTGGCCTTCAAGAGAATGTTGTGTTCCTCTAAACTGCCCTTCATATTTCTCAGAGGGAACGTGTGAGTGTGTGCACAGCATAATCCCAAAAGCGCTGCTCATGCTGTATTATTCCCTGTACAGGACAATTTCCTACAAGATAGCAGCTGTCATGTTCCACATCATTGTTGTATCTCAACAGAGGCCGAGTCTTAAGGAAGCAGTGCTTATGTCTCTCTTGAACATAGAGCCCTGGGTTACTCTTCAAAGAAATCTCAGTATTTAATTAAGTGCTAGAGGAATTTTTTCTTTTATTATTGTTGCTTTGATGTCTAGGAGATAAAAACTTGAAAAATAGAATGCAAAATAAACTGGACAGACAGCTCATCCTTGACAAGGACTCACATCAGCAAAGGGTCTGTCTTAGCAGCAAAGGGGAAGTGGACAATGAAATATCTCCAAATTTTAATGTGTAATTCACCACAGAACCCCAAGAGAACAAGTAAAGGAATAATTAAAATATATTGGACAATAATTAAAATTCATTGGGCAATAATGGTGAGTGAACTTTCTGATAAAAAAATTAGTTTTCTTTTATGTAGGTGTTTACCTAGGGTTTAAACATAGGGCCTTAAACTTGCTAAGAAGGCACTTTTATCACATCCCAAATCATTTTCTGCTGTAGAGTCCAATATTTACCTTTTACCTTCCTCCTATTTACCCTTGTAGCATAGCTTTGATGACAGGTGCCCACTACCAGGCCAAGCTTTTATGAGGTGAGACTGGAAACAAGGAGGGGGGTTCTCCAAAATTTTAATCTAATCTGGCCTCCAACAATCCTCCTGATCTTCACCTCCCAAAGAGCTATAATTAAAGCCAGGTTCCTGAAGGATTCGTAAGTCTCATAGCATTTTATTATTGTACAGTTCATTGTCTTTGTATGTGTGCATGTATGTGAGACACTGCATTTTGTATGCATCTCATATTTATTTATGATAATACTCATTATATTGAATAGTTCAGATTTTGTAAAGTCCTACAACTCATATCTTGAATAAGCCTACTAGTTTGGGTCTGATTTTGTTTTGTAAGTCTTTTCCTTTTAGCTTTTCCATCTAGCTATGAAAGTGTGTGTAATATATGTGGAAATGGGCTTGGAAATATTGATTTCCTGATCTACATACAAGTAAATTAAAGAGGATCACATTACATTGGATTCACATTACATTGGCCCCATTTTCTCGATTCATTTATTAAAAAAATAATAACCCTACAAAAATGTAAGGAATCTAATTAGAAAGGAAAATCTGACTTGAGGGATGAGAATAAACCTGTTCTTTTAATCATTTCGAACTCCTAGCCAAATTCACCTTTAAAGGCTGGGTTAAAGAAGTTCCATTTAATTAACTGACACTGCTGGTCTGAATTAATGGCACGGTTCCCCAGCACCTGTTTGCAGCTTTCTCCAGGGAACCTATGCAAGGTAGAGGGCAGATTGAGAGTCTCGGTAGGGCAACTGAATCCAGGAGGCAGTGGAGAGGCTAATTTCTACAGTAAGACCTTCATTAGTCATCCTTAGACATCAGGTACTGAGAGGTGAATAGCTATTGCTTTAGCCAAAGGGGAAAATACCATTCCTTAAATAAATCTGCACAAATGTGCATGACTCAAGATTCCCTTGGATAAAGAACACATGTAAGATTTCCGCTACTTCAGTCAAGTTGCAATGAAATAACTGTGGAAGTCAGTAAATTTTGGCCTAAAAAAAATTCATTGTGCAAAATTTAACTAAGAGGAAATCAGGGTCGCTTAACATTTATTTCAAGACTATTAACATGACAAGGCCAAGCTCTGACACTACTTCTCTTTTTTATTCCTTGCAATTAATTCCGGGGATGATGTAGACTCGCTCTCTGCCTTCAGGAGCCTCTAATTCTTTCATAGCTCAAGGACTGAGTTTTTATTCACTTATAGAACTGAAAAATAGCTAACTAATGATGTAAAAATAATCACAATCGCTTTTACCACAATTAAATCTGGACTAGCTCTCAGTTTTAAGGGTGAAGAAATGAGAGATGATGATTTATGTTCTTAGTCTGCATAGTGCTTTGTTCTACTATAAGATTTTCTGGGTTTGCTTTTTTTAAACTCTGCTCCTGGGCGCTGTCCCTAAGCTCTTCAGCTAAAGGCTAGTACTCTACCACTTGAGCCACAGTGCCACTTATGGTTTTCTGGTGGTTAATTGGAGATAAGAGTTTCAGGGTCTTTAGTGCGGGGCTGGCTTTGAACCATGATCCTCAGATCTCAGCCTCCTGAGTAGCTAGGATTACCAGCGTGAGCCACCCTGCCTGTCACTTTTGTTTGTTTTTGTTTGTTTCCCTACAGGCTCTAGATAGCTAGAACTGCTAGAGAAGAAGCTACTAAGTAAATTTTGAGGCACCAATGCAGGTTTCAGTAATCAATTGTTTAATGTTTTAAAGACTATTTGCCTTTTTATGCAAAGTTTTTTTTTAATTTCCCAACAGTTAAACTTTCTCAAGAGGTAATCATTGATGGATCACATCCAGAGTCCTAGCTACTCAGGAGACTGAGCTCTGAGAATCTCAGTTCAAGGCCAGCTTGGGCAGAAATGTCTGTGAGACACTTTTCTCCAATTATTCACAAAACTGCCAGAAGTGGTGATGGGACTCAACTGAGTTGAACCCCAGCCTTGAAAACCCAAGTTAGTCAAAGATTTGGAGAAAGTTGAAATCCATGAAACATTCCTTAGTATAATAAAGGCTGTGTATGACAAACCTACAGCTAGCATTACACTTAATGGCAAAAAGCAAAAGTCATTTCATAAAAAAAAAAAAAAAAACAGGAATGAGACGAGGATGCCCACTCTCTCCACTCATCTTTAACATAGTATTAGAATTCCTAGCCAGAGCAATAAGGCAAGAGGCAAGCATAAAGGGGATCCAAATAGGGAAAGAGGAAGTGAACTTTCCCTCTTTGCAGATGACATGATTCTGTATTTAAAGAACCCTATAGACTCTGCTTCCAAGCTGCTTGAGCTAATTTGAAACTTTGGCAAAGTGGCAGGGTATAAAATTAACCCTCAAAAATCAATGGCTTTCCTGTTTTCTAACAATGAGAACAGTGAGGAAAAAATCAGGAAAGCAACTCCTTTTGCAATAGCCTCAAAGAAAGTAAAATATTTGGGAATTAACTAAGGATAGATGTAAATGACTTCTATGATAAAAAAATAAAACTTGAAAAGGGAAATTAAAGCAGAACTGAGGAAATGGAAAAATCTCCCATGCTCTGGAATTGAAAGAATTAACATTGGGAAAATAGCAACCTTGGCAAGGGCCATCTACAAATTCAATGCAATAACCATCAATATCCCAATGTCATTCTTCACTGAAATAAAGAAAGCAATCCAAAATTTCATACAGAATAATAAAACAATCCTTAGCAGGAAATTCAATACCAAATTTTAGAGTCTATAACAAAGCTATGCTAATGAACACAGCTTGATTCTGGTGCAAGAACAGGCCTGAGGACCAATGGAATCGAACTGAAGACCCAGAAATCAACCCGCAGACCTATGACCACCCATTTTTTTTGTTGTTTTTTTGCCTCTATAAAAGATAGAGCAATTTATTTTTTTATTGTATTTAATAAAAGGGTAACATGATATTTGCCAGATAGAAGATGCATTAATTCACATACATTGATACCCTTCCACATGTCTTCGTTCCATTACCTGCCCCCCCACCCCCCTCTTGGTTTTCCCCCCCTTCCCTGTCCAATTTCAAGTAACCAAATACAAATGTATCCAATACATCAGATAACAAAGTGAGATATTGTGTCAATATGAGATAACAAAGGAACAGCAAAAGAGATGAGATAACATAGCACATTAAGGACAGCAATCATTCATTATATGGCTTTTGTTTCAATATCCTAGAGGCTATGACCACCCATTATTTGATAATGGAGCCAAAAAAATAGGATGAAAGAAAGACAGCCTCTTCAACAAGTGGTGCTGGCAGAATTGGTAAGCATCTGAAGAAAACTAAAATTGTGTCCTTATATTTCATCTTGCACCAAAATTAATTCCAAATGGGTCAAAGATCTTGAGATAAAAGCAGATACCCTGAAAAAAAAAATGTTTTGTTTTGTTTGTGGATCATGGGACTTGAACTTGGCCTGGGCGCTGTCCCTGAGCTCTTCAGCTGAAGGCTACCGCCCTACCCTTGAGCTAAGCCCCACTTCCCATTTTTTAGGGGTTAATTGGAGATAAGAGTCTCAGGTTCTTTTGTGCCCCAGCTGGCTTTGAACCTTGATTCTCAGGTCTCACCCTCCTGAGTAACTAGGATTATAGACATGAGCCACTGTGCCCAGTACCCTGAAAACTTTATAAGAAGGAATAGGAGGTACATTAGGACTCCTTGTCACAAGTCAAAACTTTCTTAAGAAAGACCCAGAAACACAGCAGATTAAAGAAAGTTTGAACAAATGGGGCTGCACTAAACTAGAGAGCTTCTGTATGGCAAAGGACATAACTAGCAAGTTAAAAAAGAAGGCCCACAGATTGGGAGAAGATCTTCACTAGCCTTACAACAGACAGGGACCTAAATATACCTACAACTCAAAAAATTGAATCTCCTCAAAACAAATCCTCAAAGAAACAACCATCTCACTAAAAGATAGGCTAAAGATACTTCTCTGAAGAATAAATACATGAAGAAATGTTCAACATCTGTAGCCATAAGAGAAATGCAAATCATCAAAACAACTTTGAGGTTTCACCTCACTCCAGTTAGAATGGCAATGATCAAGAAATCTAATAACAACAGATGCTGGCAAGGAGTGGCCAAGAGGGATCACTACTACACTGTTGGTGGGAGTGAAAACTCGTTTAATCAACCACTATGGAAAGCAGTGTGGTGATTCCTCAGAAGACTAAACGTAGAGCTCCCCTATGACCAGAAATCCCACTCTTTGGCATTGACCCAACTATCCAGAAACAAGGACATCCTAAAGCCACCAGCACAACGATATTCATTGCAAAGATTTGGAACTAACCCAGATGCCCCTCAGTAAATGAAAGTATCAAGAAGATCTAGTACTTATACACAATGGGATTCTATGCTGCCATCACAGAGAATGACCTTGCCCCATTTGCAGGGAAATGGAAAGACTTGGAAAAAAATCATATTAAACGAAGTAAGCCAGACCCAAAGGAACATAGGCCTCATGGTTTCCCTCATTTGTAATAATTAGTACACATCTAGGACTCCCAGCAGAGGGTCACAATAGCTCAAAAGCTATGTACAGATGATCATATAAGATGAGACTAAGCAAAACAAACTCTGAGATGTGAAAAGAAGAGGTTTATCTTTGTGATTGTTGCTCTCAATGTGCTATGTGCAGTTATTTCTTTTCTCTCTTTTTCCCTTATGGTTAATCTCATGTGGTTACAGTATCTGACTTTGTTATCTGCTATGTTGCATACATATTTATTTGTTTCTTTGAAATAGGGAGTGGAAGGGGGGAAACCAGATGATTGAGAGGGGATAGGGAAGGAAAGGGGGACAAAACATGAGACTGGGTATCAATGTTCCAGAAGTAATGTACCCACTACCTAACAAATATAACTGTAACCCCTCTATACATTTCCTGACAATAAATTTTTAAAAAATAAGAAAGAAAAAAGAAAAGAAAATACAAGCTAGGATGAGAGACCCTCAAGTTTTTACTCCTGAGTGTGCACAAAAACAAACAAACGAAATCCCGGGAAACATGAACATTGCAATGTTCAAATGATTTAATCAAAACTAATCATCAGATTTTGATTGCTGTATATTGAACTTAGATATTCATACCAATATAATGAGCATCCAGGTCATACATACTTTAGTTGATATTGTCGTGTTAGTCTGGTTATAAATGGTAATCCCTCTATTGCCATAAAGAAAACAGCATGCATTATCTGACACAGGAGAAAGAGTCATAGTTTCTGAAAAATTATAAATTCTCCCAATAGCTGGTGTAGACCAGTCTACAGCCTGTTCCTGTACAGGAAAAAGACCAAGGCTAAACTAGAAATGCTTTAACTAGGTTGTGATCCCTGAATGGAGCCAAAGAAAGCCCACTTGGTCCCTAGCAGAAGAAAATACAAATTTCTGTGACAAAGTCTATCCCAGGTAGACTCACAGTCCTCATCCTGATGAAACAATCACCAAGAATCTCAGGGCAAAATAAGCAAACATCATTATTTAAGACTAAACAAAACCAAACCCTATTTAAACCCAGATTTCCTTCAGATGAGGATTGGAAATTCTCAGACATAAATTAGAAAGTCACAAATTAAATGATTAAAGAAAATAGCAGCCGGGCACGTGGTGGCTCACGCCTGTAATCCTAGCTGCTCAAGAGGCTGATATCTGAGGATCAAGGTTCAAAGCCAGCCCAGCCAATAGACTCTTATCTCCAATTAATCTCTAGAAAACGGGAAGTGGGGCTGTGGCTAAAGGGTAGGGCGGTAGCCTTGAGCTGAAGAGCTCAGGGACAGCACTCAGGCCAGAGATCAAGCCCCATGACTCCCCCATCCCGCGGGAAAAAAAAAGAAAATAGCAAACAGCCAAAGGAAACCCTAGCCATGAAATGCATGCCATTGAAGAAGGACAGTAATGATACATGGGCCTGAGTTTGCTAAGCCAGGCAGGGCTGAGATGCACAGCAGAAATTACCAAAAGAACAGTACAGAGAATGCCAAATGGATGGAGACTCTAGAAGGCCTTAAAGTCTAATGTATATCTAACCCATGTAGCAAAACCGAAGATAGATAAAGCCAAGAAGTCTAATTTGTAGAGGAAAATACAAATTATTGAGAATTTGAGAAATAAAAGGATCCATAGATATATGATTTATTGTCTAGGCCTAATTTTCAGTTGCATAGAAGGCATGAGTCCCTCTATTAAATCAAAAGCATCACAAATGGATGTAAATACATAAATAGACAGGTACACACACATACATACATACATACATAATCAATATCATTGATGTTGAAGAGAAAGGAAAATAAATTAAATCCACATTAAGTAAAATCAATGCAGAGAAGATTCTAGCAGTTCAACAGAGTAAGACACATGAATTTTAAAGAAAGAACCATAGAGAAATAACATTTTTTCAAGAGCAGCTAGAGTCTTCTTGAATAATAATTATGTAATAAGAAAATCATTTTCACCATACAAACATATCTGTAAAATATTTCCAAAAGGAGGATTAAAAAAAGAAATTTTCTGGCAAAGGTAGAACTAAGGCTTTACTAAAAACAACAGCCCTAAGAAATTTTTAAGGACGTTATTGAGGCAGGAATAAAATGATTATAAGACTGGCACCTGAGTTGAAAGTAAAATAATAAGAGAATAAGTATAAGCCTCTAAATACAGTGTAAAGTCATCTCATAAAACCATGAAAATTGTGCCCAGTCAATCTCCAGAGCTTAAGAACAGCAGAATACATGTATAAAAAATTCAGTCCAATTCTAATAGCCTAGAATTTGAGATTTAGTGCAATGCTGTGAAAATGTTCCAAAGCATTTTATGGAAAGGTGTTAGTAGCTTTGGACTTTGGGGGTTGATGAGCAAGATTCAAGATTAGCTACCTTCTAAAATAATAAAACACCTTACATAAAAAATTTCAAAGTATGTGTGTACATGAGAGGAAAATAAAAGATCACCTTCAAAGAAGATAATTATAATTCTGAATTAGATAATCAAATGAACCAAAAGCACAAAATACACTGGGATCTATTATGACTTCCTAAGTATTCTGCATTTGACTTAACCCTTTAACCAAATTTACAGTACCTTTCAATGAGTTACTACAACTTCAGCATAACAATTGAATTTAGGTTCATCTTTATAAACATGTTCATCTTGATGCCAAGAATATCACTAAAAGATTTATCCCCGGAATGGCAGCAATTCAGGATATTAGGCCGATTTACAATGCTTGAATTATAAGTAACAATAAAATTATTGTGGTTTTCTCTAATTTTATTTAGTATATGGCCATATACTAAAATTATACAAATAAAAGAAGTCTGTAAACAGCGATTACATTATGCAACTATGTTAGATGGCATTTGAATTCGAGACTGCTACTGGGTTCCTACCATAGGCAAATACTCTCAAGGAGGAAAAATGGAACCAAGTTTAATCAGTGCAAGAATGCATAAAGAAGGCAGATATACATAATATATGGGATATTCAATAACAGGATCATAAAAGAATTACCTAGAGACTGAAAGAGCCAGTGAAATTACTTTTACATGCAGGAACAGAACATGGTTGTAAAGTACATGATTTCTGATAAAAATGTGTGATGCCATCTTTATAAAGTGCACTTTTCAGTTTTCCATGTAGCCATAGGAAATAGAGAATATTCTGGTATTTTCCTAGCAATTGCAACTGAGTCTTCAAGTGTGCTTACTTTGCTACTTAAACAGCAACTAAATTTTCTCAGCTTTGCCCCTAAATCATCCTTGTAGTAGTAGTCCTATTTTACCACTCCTGGGGCTTGAACGCCAGGCCTGGACTCTGTCCTTAAGCTTTTTCAAGGCTAGCCTCTATCACTTGAGCCACAGCACCACTTCTGTCTTTTTTCTATGTGGTACCAATCAAGGAATCAAACGCAGGGTTTCATGCATGCTAGGCAAGCAATCTACCACTAGACCCCACTCCTGACCCCCATAAATAGTTCTAATCAAAGTAAATAAGTTATCTAGTTAAATCTCAAGCCAGGGAGTAGTTTCTCTTGCCTATATTGTACTAGTCTTTTTTTTTTAAGACTTAGCCAGAGATACATCCTCAAATGTGTTACATAATTATGAAGGGTAAGCATTCAGTATCACCTAGCTATAAGAAAGGCTCATAAATTTCCAAATCCTGAACAATGGGATGTTGCTAATTTTTGTTTCTAAGTAAGGAACCTATAGCTGACTCTTTCATGGTTCATGTACCTTCTACATGTTTCCTATCCTGTGGTAATTATTCTGTTGGAAAGGTAATATACAAATGGGTTACATTTATATAAGTAAGACAATGAGTACTTTTCAGTTTTTTGGTTATTTCGAGATAAGAATCTCATGGACTTTCATGGCCAGGATGGCTTTGAACTTCGACCCTCAGATCTCAGCCTCCTGACTAGCTAGGATAACAGGAATGAGTCACTGGTACCTGGTTTTTATTCCAAATAAAATCTTAAGGGTGAGAAGATTACTATTAAATCACTCAACAATTCCCTCATGCTCTTATTTTTTTAGTTATAACATATGGCTTTATTCCTTGCAACTATAGATTTATATTCCCTTGAGGGATAAGGGAGCTGTAATGAATATGGTACAAACATCAGTAAATGTCTCCTTGGATATAAATATGAAAGTATACATTTCAATCTTAAAAAAATAGTTTACATAATGGAAAAATAGACACTAGGAAATATGGATATGAGACTTTAATACCTTTTCAAAAGTTGTCATGTGGGGGCCAGGAGTTTGGCCTAGTGTTAGAGTGCTTGCCTAGCATGCCTGAAGACCCGGGTTGGATTCCTCGGTACCACATACACAGAAAAAGCCAGAAGTAGTGCTGTGGCTCAAGTGGTAGAGCTCTAGCCTTGAGGAAAGCCCAAGGACAGAGCTCAGGCCCTGAGTTCAAGCCCCAGAATTGACAAAAAAAAAAAAAAAGCCCTAAATAGGAAAGGGAAGGGGGGGAAACAAGATGATTGGGAGATGGTGGGGGGAGGGAAATGGGTACAGAAACATAAGAAAGGGTATCAATATGTGAGAAGTAATGCACCTACTATCTGGCGAGTGGTTTTAAATTATTCACTTGTTTGCTTATCTGTCCACTGGAGTAGAACACAACTTCTGTGAAGATGGAAACTGAAATATATAGAAAATAAGTGTGTGGATTACAGTTGTTCTGCTTGTTTGTTTTAATAAGTGAAGATTAAGGGTTCCTTATTTGAAATTCTCAGAAATTTTTACATTTCATTGAACTAAGGGTACACAAAGTAGCATGAAAAATTTTCATACAGTACAAAATGTCATGAAGTTTTTGATATTTTTGTCTTCTTAAGGCATGAGATACACATAGTTTTTCTAGTCTAAAAAGTCATTCGGATTTTACAAGTGTCGGTAGTTAAGGAGTTGTATCCCTTTGCAAAATAATGATTTTGAGACAGGGGCCCATTGTTTCCCATAAATGTGTGCACTTGAAAAATCAAAAAGTTGATACCATTGGCATGAAGTACCTTGAAAAGAAGTCACTTAAAACTAAGTCCATAGTAGAAGTGATGGGACAAGGTAGAGGCTGTGACCAAAGTTAGAAGGACCAAACTTGCTGTGGAAGATACACTTTCTGTGGGATGGCTCTACCCTATATCGGCTTAGACTTAGGAGATGGAAGGAAACTAAATATTCTACACAAAGTATGTTTTCTCTACATTTGAATATCCTGTTGTCATTCTATGGAGTAGACTTCTGTGGTTTTTTTCTCCTGTGGGGTTTTTAATTAAAGAAATTAAACACATTAATAGTTCAAGATATTTCCAAATTCTAGTATGATATGCAACTGTGTATTCTTTCACAACCACTCTATAACCAGAGCATAAAACACAATATCCAGTACAGTGTAGGAACTCATAGAATAGTCTTTGAATGAACAAAGAAATTATTCAAAGATTTTCTAAATAAAATTTGTTTGGAATTCGTGGGTAAATACTTGGTAGCATGCTCTGTGGCAGGAAACAAATCATGAATATTTTGGAGGGAGGTAGTGAGCAGACTAATGGAAAGAATTATAAGATGAGATCAGTATGGTTGCAGTGGTCCCAGACATTTTAGAAAAGAAAAATAGGTTTGCAATAAGCAGGAAAAAAAGAGATTGTAGTAGGGAAGAACAGTATCTTAATGAAGTCTAGCTTTAGTTGGTTCTTGTAGAGGTAATCTACACGAAGTTATATTAATTTTCACAGATACAAGACAGCCCCCTGGAACATGCAAAGCAAAAGATATGGAGGAGTTTATTTTCAAAGTAATTGTTTTTAAAGTAATACTGTCTTCATTTAAATATTATGAAGCATTGTTTTAAGAATCACTTAAATTTGAAAATAAAGGATTGGCAAAATTATGCAATAATTCCATCAAAAAATATAAGTGTTTCATATTCCAAATAATTTTTTTTTGTTGGTCATGGAACTTGAACTCTAGGCCTAGACACTGTCTCTGACCTCTTCAGCTCAAGGCTATCTCATTTGAGCCACAATGCTACTTTCAGTTTTCTGGTGGTAAATTTGAGATAAGAATCTCATAGACTTTCATGCCCAGGCTGGCTTTGAATCACGAACCTCAGATCCTAGCCTCCTGAGTAAGCTAGGATTACAGGCATGAGCCACTAGCACCTAGCTTTTATTCCAAATAATATTTTATGGGTGAGAAGATTATTATAAAATCACTCAACAATTTCCTCATGCTTTTATTTTATTTAGTTATAGCATATGGCTTTATTCCTTGCAACTAACAGATTTATACTCCCTTGAGGGAAAAAGGTAGCTCTATTGGATATGATACATACAGTAATAAATGTCTTAAATGTTTCCTTGGATATAAATACGAAAGTATACATTTCCATCTTTAAAACAATAGTTTATATATTGGGAAAACAATATTAGGAAAGACAGCTGTGAGACTTTAATACCTTTTGTGCCTTGTACATTGGTAGTTTTAAAAAGTTATCATGTGGCTTACTCATAACATAAAATTTAATAGTGAGTTAATCATTTGTATACTAGAGAAAGATGGCTTGATCGATATCAGAAATATAATCTTGACTGAGAGATGTTTTAGTAAGTACACTTTGAATAATCTCCATTTATGAACTGACTCATATTTCTTAAAGCATTAATACCATAAGCATTAGATTTGGTTTGGAATAAGAGTGATCTCAGATTCACATCTGACCAGTACAACCAAAAGTATGTCCATCTATACATCCGTATCTATGCAATAAACCCATCTAATACATTATTAACACAGGTTGAGAAAAATAATGGACCAAGAATTAATTTTTTATGTGCAATAGGAATCCTCAATCTTATACCTCCCAAGAAGCAAATGATTTTGTTCTAAGCTAACTCTGTTTGAAGACAAAATAATACTTTAAAAATATGTAATATAGTTTCTAACACTTCATTTGTTAACATTAAATTAATGAAATGGCTCAGAACAGTAATGACTTTCATGATGTATTCTAAACTGAACAAGAACAGAAGAATGGCCACAAGTAGACCTGATTTGCTCTCTTGAGTAGTTTATGGCCTTGTGCTTTGAGTCATATCTTTCTCAGAATGTCCACTTACTAATACTCGTAAAGGTGCCCATAAAGATGCTGGAAAGAAGCTGAAATATCATTATCTAGATATCTGTTTAGTATATTAAAATCTTGTTTTTGGAAAAACTATTGGTTAGTGTTTGGCAAATCTTTGTCCTGTAGCTCTGTGGAAGCATAGGAATTTGTATCTAGTCCCCGAATCACCAGAATGGGAAGGATCTTCAAGTAGGATTGTTGTTTTGTTTGTTGAACTGAGAGTTAGTTCCACTTTTCAAAGAAGAAAACACACACACCTGTACAAACAATGAAAAAACAATCTTCATATAAATCTAAATAACTATTAGGCAGAGCACAGCTGTTTCTAGGCGGCAGACTCAAAGTCCATGGAAAGGCAAATCTGTGTGCTTGTTGTTCCCTGACGAAATGAGTGGAACAATGCATGCTGCCCTCGTGCACACTCTGGAACTTTGTTGAATGAAGCTTCATTTGTTTGCATAAACATAAACACAGTATGTCTTCAGTTTTGCTTAACCTACTTTATCTAACCCTACTACTGTTTTTGATGAAGTCTATTTCTAATACAATGATATTACAAGAAATAGAATTCTGACAGGCGCTGGTAGCTCAGACTTGTTCTAGGCCAACCTGGAGTCAGAGAAACACAGTCATCATACTTGCATCTCAACACAATTAGCTGGATAAAATTTTGTTTATGATATTCCATCTCAACAGGAAAAGCTGGAGGCTGCAGTGTGTGCTTGTCACACCAGGCAAAGCAGAAAGATCATAGACTAGGTTGGCCCAGATAAAAGCAAGATTACCTCAAAACTAAACAGAATAAAATTGCCTGGTGGTATGTTTTGAGTTGATGGAGTGACTGCTTAGCCCTGAATTCAAATACTTGTAGGGACAAAGAACAATATTTCTGACAGATTATAATGTTGATATAGAAATCAGTTATGATACTGTGTGCAGTCTGGGTGCATTTGTAATTGAGAGTTCCTTAATTTGAAAGTAGCTCTGTCACTTGCTCTGTAATCTTAGGCAAATGACAATGATCCTCGCCTTGATTTAACTCCAGTGTTTTCTTGACAAGGCCTCAAAGTTAATGTACAAATACTTGGAAAATCATTAACAGAGTTGTTATTATTTTTGATACTACCCTTTAGTTATGCTCCCAGCCAATATTTGTTTACATCTTTTTAGATCATCTTGTATTTGGCCCAGGCTGGTGTGTGAATACAATCATCCTAACTCTATTTCTCCGTTAGCTGGAATTACAAACCTGTACCACCATGATTTGCTACCTGGACATATTTTCTAACAGTTCAAGACCACATTCTTAAATTGACCCAATCCCTCCCTTAATGTGTCTGTCTGAGAAACCTCAAGGCTGCCAAAAAGTTAACTGCTGGTTCCAGTTAACACCTCCAGATAGGGCCTCTATCACCAAGTCTCACTTCAGTAATTGCCAGCCAGCTGACACAGCTGTCCTAATTCCATTTATTACCAACTAACTATTGCTAACATTTCCTTTCCCTGAATCTAGTGAGCCTCCACTCGAATGCTCCTTTTAAAGCAACTCACTCATTTCTCTACAATGTGAAGCTCAGTTCAGTTCACATTCAACTCTTTTACCTATCACAATAATTATTACTGCCTTTAATAATGCAAGTACTGGCCAGCCTTTTTATCCTTGAAAGGAGCTGTTATTTCATATTTTAGAGCCTCTATCTTTTTTATCATCAGAATGAAGATACTAATTATTAGTATCTGGTTATAGGAGTGTTGTGGGGGTAGGTCATTCATTGCACCATTTTGAAAAAAATTAACATGGTTTTGCACTTCTGCCATGTTTTTCATCTGTCGTATTTTCATCTGACAATTCGGAACTCAGATTATCATGAAACCAGACAACAAGTAGCATATCAAAATTGCTCCAAAACTTTGGAACAGTACATTGTATACCACCTATTCAAACCATTTTGAACATCCCAAACACACTTTCATATTATTTTGGCCAGGAAAGTAAGTGCTAATCCTCTGACCTTTATGTATGGTTCATAGTACTCTGTATTTTCAGATTTTTATATTCTAGAGCTAATGCATGCATTTCTCTCCTCAACAAAATAAAGATCCAGAAACTGCACGTGTAATATCTTTGGATGGGTACACATTCCTACTACTCCTGGCTCCTATCACTCTTTCACTAACTCGGGACTCTAGTCTTTATTTTCCTCCTTGGGATTTCAAGTTTTAACTTTCACCTCGCTTCTACCCTAATACTCACCCAGCCTTTCTTGTGACAATGCTTTTATTGAGCTTTCTGGGCACAGTGAAAATGAGAAGCTCCATTTCCTAGCATGAAAATATTTCCTGCCTTCTTTGCCAAAGAAGAAAATGAAAGAGGAGTAGGCACAGAGTTTTGATGTCCACAATTGACACCTCCTGGTGGCAAATGTCCCATGCTTGGATAATAGTTCATTATAGGGGAGAGAGGGTAAACAAATATAGTTAGGAAGGAGTGGCACTGGTAGAAAAATAGAAAAATTGCCTGATTGCCTGAACTTTCACGACATGTAGTCATGAGAAGAAGAGAAGAGTATGAGGAGTTTCGCTTTACAGGATTCATTTTTAATTAGGAGTTTTATTATCTTTTAAGTACTTGAACAAAGGAATTGTCATTCAACTACGCAGTTTATGAATACAGGGAGTCTTGGTCAATCTCACCCCTTCCAAATTCATACCCACTCTTCTCTACTCATCATTTCCATCTCTTTTTTTGCCATTTAATAAGGCAGTTTATGTATCCATTGCTTCTTGATATGTGTCACCCCCTCCGACATTTTCATCCCCTTTCCACCCACACCTTCCCTTATTCTTTTTTAATTTTGTGGCATATACATTATCTCTCCTTTCCCCCTTCATTTCTATACACCTCTCCCCTCCTCCCCACATGCTTGCAAATACACATTTCCTGGTACCTATTTTGTTGGGCTTTATTTAGTCTTTCTAAGAATTATAGGAATTGCGCTTTCCATAGAGCTCATTTGTTAATTCATTTGTAACCACTTGCCTATTATCAAGTGTGTTTACTTAGAGATTTATAGGCACATCTTAGCTACACAAATGAAACCATGCAACCTATATTTCTTTTATCTAGTTACTTCACTTAATATATGTTTTCCAAGTCTTTCCATTTCCTCACTAATGGCATAATATCATTCCTTCTGCTGGATGACTAGAATTCCAGTCTGTGTGCATGTGTGTGTGTGTGTGTGTGTGTGTGTGTGTGTGTGTGTGCATGTGTGTGTCACATTTTCTTGATCAATTCATCTATTGGAGGGCATTAGAACTGCTTCTATGTCATTGACTATAGTCAATATTACTTCAATGAACATGGCTAACAAACTTCTATATCATCTTCTTTTTATGCCATAATGCTTTTGAAGTATAATAGCTGAAGGATTATTTTTGCATATAGAAGACAAGGTGCTTATAAAAGACTCACTAGGTCTTTCATTTGGCTTCTGTTCTGACAGTTTACTAGTGTGTTGTGCATGCAGGTGTGTGTGTGTGTGTGTGTGTGTGTGTGTGTGTGTGTGTGTGTGCAGAAAGAGAGAGAATGCACTGGTCATTTGAACAGTGATGCAGGTCAGCGATCCAGTGGAAATCTCACTATCAGAACTAAACAATGAGAACAGAATCTTATGAACAGGTAAAATCATACTATGAAGACAGGCACAAGTTTAAAGATCATTCAACAGCTAATATATGAGTTCTAGTCATTGGGCTGCTGCTCATTAACTTAGTTCCTAATGAAATTCATTGGTAAAAGGCATTTTTAACAAGTCAGTACAATTAGAGGGACAGGCTGTGTTTTGAACAATGTTATTGGCAAAAGATCACATGATAAAAACCCTGCAAATCCTACCAGACCTCCAGAAAGTGCTAAGGCAAATTGTGAAAAGTATGGAAAATCAGGACTCACATGATCTGTTATAAATTACTGGAAGATAATGATAGAATGTTGCAAACTATTAGTATTATTATTTTTTTATTATGCAAAATAAGAAATGAGAAGAAATGGCTTTCACAAATTCAACTAAGTTAGTAGCAAGATATACATGTATGCACACATATATGCATACAAACTCATATTACAAAAATTAAAAACAAGTTCTTTAGAAACAAATATATTTTAAAATTGAGAGTTTGAAGTTAGGAGTATAGTTCAGTTGGTAGACTGCCTTCCCAACATGCATGGGACTCTGAGTTAAAATACCAGTAGGGACAAAAAAAAGTAAGTTTAGTGCAATTAATGTACTTGCAATGTTGGGGTTCCCTGTGGAACTTTTTAACTTTTAAAAAATTATAAATCATTATTTTAGCATGCTGTTTATGTGCAGAATCAAAACCTACAACCTATTTCAGCTATGGGATTTACAATAGGATACAATTCAGGATATTTGTAATATAACAGATAAAAACTAAGATGGAATACAGTTCTATCTTGTTAAAAAAAAATAGTAAGAATTTAATGTGTACTCCGCTCATCATGTTCTCACCAAATCTCACAAACTATGTATGGGTTAAGGATGATTTTTATTGCAAACACAGTATTTCAATATCAAATTCATTTCAATAATGTCAGGTATAGAATGTGATGATCTGGTACACACAGCTACTGTGTAAAGATCAGCAAAATGAAATTAATTAATATTTTCCTCATATCCCAGATTTCTCTTTCTTTGTGTCAGGTATGGAGCCTGAACTCTGGGTCTGGGCACTATTCCCGAGCCTCTTCACGCTCAAGGCTAACGTTCTACCACTTGAGCCGCAGTGCCATTTCCACTTCTTCTTTTTCATATATTTTTAGTGTAATTAATAGAAAGGTTACATTATATTCACCAGATAGAAGGTGCATTACTTCACAAACATTGATACCCTTTCTCATGTCTTGGTCCACATTTCCCTCCCCCCATCTCCGCCCCTCATCTTGTTTTCCCCCTTCCCTATCCGATTTCAAATAACCAAATACGCATATATACAATATATCAGGTAACAAGGTGAATACTGTAACAATGAGATAACCAAGGGACAGCAAAAGAGATGAGAGATAATATAGTACATTAAGGACAACAATCACTCATTATATGGCTTTTATTTCTATATCCTGGAGGTCCTTTCATTTAGCCTCATCTTATTATGGCCTTATGTATCTAGGTTTAGTTCTATTGTAAATCTCTGCTAGAAGAATCCAAGGTTTCTACTGTTTATGACAAATGAGAGAAACCATTGAGCCTCCATTTCCAGTTTTTGAATGGCAATTGGGCCATGGGTGATTGGAGATAGGAGTCTCACAAGAACATTTGAACAGCAGTTCTCAGATCTCAGCCTCTTAAGTGGCTAGGATTATAGGCATGAACCAGTTATACAGTATTTTATAACTGAAATTCCATCCCCTTTAACCAACATCTATCTTCCCATTTCCATAGCTACAACTATTGTAACTACTGTATTGTCTGCTTCTTTTAAGTCCAATTGTTTAAGACACCATGAGTAAGATGAATGTTTCCCTTATTGAGTTTGGCTTTTTTTACTTAGCATAATATCCTCCAGGTTCATTAATATTGTCTTAAATTGGAAACATTTTTTTTCTCATTGCAGAATTATATTTTATTTTTCACAAATACCCTGTTTTCTTTATTCATTCACCTGCTGACGGGTACTTACATTGATTCCTTATCTTAGATATTATGAAAAAATGTTCACCTACATGAATTTTGGGATGCAGATATCTCTTTAACACACTGTTTTGATTTTTTAGTTATGTATACTCAGAAATGACATACTAAATGGTATAGAAGTTCTGATTTTAATTTTTTTAGGTACTGCCAATATTGCTTTGTTACCAATAATACAAGTTTCATTTTCTCCACTTGTCACTAGTACTTGTTAGCTGTTGCTTTTTTGGAAGCAGTCTTCTTAAAAATGAATTAGGAATTGTACTGTAATCCTACCTAATCAGGAGGCTGAGGTGGGAGAACCGCAGATGCTAATCACAGCAGAAAAGTCTATGAGATTTTTATCTCCAATAAACTACTCCAAAAAAAAAAGAAAAAGACAGAGTGGTGCTGTGCCTCAAGTGCAGAGCCCACACTTTGAGCAAAAGATGTTCAGGGACAACACTCACACTCAGAGTTCAAGCCCCAGGATGGGAAAAAAAAAAGAGGAAATAATTCCATTTTTAAATCTTTCTCAAGATTTTTGCTATAACGTTAGCATATTTTTCTAATGTGCATTTCTATGATTATCCAGGGTTATAGAAAAGAATGTTTACATTTACTTATTTTTTTAAACTCAGATAAAATATTATAGATTAGTTTAAAACCTAATTCTCACCCTGAGTATGAAAAAATAAACCAAAAAGTTCATGTTTTCACTTTGTAGTTTATTAATATACAAAATAAAAGTGTTGAAATTTGTATTACATAATCATTAAGATAAGGAACTAAATTATAGAAATATTTTAACTCATCGAGTTAATAAACTCTTCTGTGTTTTGTTTAGTGTTTTTACTATTTCTTTATAATATCCAAATTCTTATCTACCTAAAAGATTTTGGTATAATATGGTGCTAATTTGCTTCTGAAATTGACAATAATTATTCTATAATACTATTTAGATCATACTTCCCAAGTCTGAAAGACTTATTAAATATTCAAATTAACTTATACCTAATGTTGTACTCTCTGCTTATTCAAAGTATATAATATTTACATTTTTGCATTTGTTGTACTTTGGCCATTCTCAATGGTCTTGTTCAAATTTTTTTGATACATTTGAAAGTTTTTATGATAAATTTCAGTACATCACAGTGAATATCCAAAATAGCAAACTAAAATTCATACATTCATTTGTGACAATTTGATATTTGTGTAGCATATTCTTTCACAGAAGAGGATTGATCATATTTCCTGTAAGCATATTATAAAATATATTAATCTTTTTTAGAATAATTTTATTGATATTACTTAGGTTTTGTACAGGGGCTACCATTTCATAAGTCAGAACTTGATTCATAATTATTTAGGATGAATTTCTTTAAATAAATATTTAGGGGTAAAGAATGTGGACTAGAGGTAGAGTGCTTACCTAGCATGCACTAAGCCCTGGATTTGATTCCTTGATATCATATATACAGAAAAAGCCAGAAGTGGTGCTGTGGCTCACATGATAGAGCACTAGCCTTGAGAAAGCTCAAGGACAGTGCCCAGGCCCTGAGTTCAAGCCCTAGGACTGGCAGGAAATATAAATAAACTAATATGTATAAATTATTAAATAAATACATATAATAAATATATATTTATTTTTATATTGTTGACCAGGCTCCTATGTTCCTTAGTATTTTATTTAGTAAAGATAATTTCTAAAAAAAATTAAAAACAAAAGCAAAAAATACCTATTTGTTAGAAAGCAAGTATTGTAATATTTTTGGACAAATGCAATTGTCCCTATACATTAAGAAAACTAAAGTTACATTAATGAACTAATTAACTAAATTAATGAATTAATTTTACGTTAAGTGAATCAGTTAATCAGTGTTGTTTAATATGTCTCATGAGCTTTCTAAAATTGAAACTTTGAATTCCTGCCTTATAAAAATGTAAGTTTAATGACAGAAATTTTTACTGCATCTTAAGATGCATTCTTTTTGCTAATTTCTGACCACTGATTGAAAAATTGGTCTACAATGATTTTAGATGTAGCTCTTTTGGTCTGATTGATGCGCTAATGATCTGCCTAGTCTAGAGTACCTGTAGTAAGGAAAACCTCCTATCATTGGCTGAACATAAGACTCTCAGAAGATAAGAATGTTCAAGATGTACCCACTACCTGATGAATGTAACTGCAACCCCTCTGTACATCAAAATAAAATTTTAAAAAGATTAAATATAAAAAGAATGCTTTCACAGAAAAGTTAAAGTATAAATAATTCATAAATGGCTTTATCAGAGTATTTCAGTAGTCATTTAAAATATGAACTAGTGCATGTGTGTGTTTGTGTGGGGGGGGAGAGTGAGCATATGCATTAAATGGTGTGGCTTGTTGTTATGTAAAAGATATATATCTGATAAACTACACATAGGTTCTGATATGAGAAAAGCTGGTGATCTTGAAGATGTATCAATTCATATACATATAAATGCATGCTTATGTATATATGAATTGTTTTGAAATACTTAGTACCTAAATTTTCGAGACAGAGTTTCCTTTTCTTTTCTTGCTTTTCTGGGCTTTATCAATAATTCTCTTTGAATTCTTCAAATAAATTCTTGACATTAAATAAGAATAACACTTGGAGAACCAGACAACCCCATTCCCATACTCCTGTAGTATACTTTGTAAGGCATTCATAAGTAGATGTAGCTGACTTAATCTCAAGTGTTAAAACCAATTGTATATTCCCAATATCTGGTTACTTAAAAGGGTTGTGTGAAGTAATTTTCTTGCTATAGACAGAATTCATCAATCACTAACTTCCACTACCACAAACTGGTAGGATCACTTCATAAAACTCATTCAGCTCCATCGTTCCAATAAAGATATGACAAGGCTGTTTATCGGTAGGTAATAAGACAGATAATTTAACTGTACAGGCTCTAATTGGTCTAATTCACTAACTGACCTCTCACCACTTGATTCACTAGTACAATTGAGCTCTGATAAAGCCTTTAATTGTAAATTGCACACAGCTGTGAGCTGCTTCTCACGCTGGCACAAAAACACTATCATCGACTGTTTCATCTCTGCGACCTGCTAATTTGGAGCATATGTAACTGTTTTTAATGCTGAAGGCTTGACATACCACAAACAGCAGATGTTGCAGCTGCCCCTGAGACGCTTTATTTAATTCAATTACGTCTTTTGGAGATATGTAAAAAAGCTAGGCAAGATGAGAGAGGGCAGGAGAATGTTAAAAATGGAGCCCCTGGTTGAGGCCCAGGTGGCTCGATAGGCAAATGATTGGGTGAATGTCTAAATGATCTTTTTAATTGAGTAGACTGACGGCTAATCAGGGTCATGAAGTGGCATCACACTGATGAGCTGAGTGGAGCCCTGGGCTGCTCTGCAATTAATGCCGCTTTTGTGAAAGGAGAAAAAAGAAAGATAATGTATACCATCTGGCAATTGTTTATGATAAAAGCAGCAGTTTGCTACAAATTCAAGTTAAATGCTATTCATAACATTATTTTTTTGCTGCTTCTGAGGGCAAGGACAGGGATCTCGGGCCTTTGTCTGACTTCTCATTCTTCTTCTCAACCAAAACATTCATTTTCCTCCACGTGTGTTATTATTAATTACTTGGCTGCTTGCAAATGTATGGCCTGACTGATGCTCTGTTTGATAGGCCAATAAAAGGCTCAGCATATACTTCTTGGATTCTACTTCAACTTTCATGCCAATGTATCTGATTATAATAAAACAAAGCAACTGGCTAAAGTCACAGCCAAAAGCCCAGAGGAAACAAATTATTTTTTTTCTTTTTCTTTTTCTTTTTTTTTGGTATCTAATGAACTAGTCTTTTTTATATCCCTGGGATTAAAAAAAAATAAGAGCTGGAGTTCATAACAGTGACAAAAAGTCTGCATGACATGAAATTTTTTCCATGGATTCAAAGTTATTAGCAGTTGCAAACTTTAATAAATCCTGATTATTAAAAGGAAACTTTCCAAGAATAACCACGTGTGAAGATTATCATCGAATCCCATCATTGGGATGGATTTAAAGGTAAATTTAAAATGATTAACTTGTTGACATGAGGCTTCTCTAGAATTTGTCAGACATAACTACACACCAAAAAAGAGGTGCTATTTTTTATCAGAGATCACTGACACAAGAACAAAAAAATAAACAAAAAGAGAGATGAGCTTGAAAAAGCTCAATTGTGAATTAGAAAGGAGAGGAGGGAAAAATCAGGTCTTTCAGTCACAGAGAGCCAAGGATTTGGAGTCACTCTCATTTTGAATCAGCAAAGGCAAGGACACACATACTCAGCAATGTGGAGTAGAAAAATAAAGCGCAGCCTAAAATCAAGAAATGAACTTCAATGGTAAATCAAACTTAGAAGTCAAAGATGGAAATATGGGGCATGCATCCAGATACCATTATTTTGAGCTTTGAGAGAGTTAGTTTCAGCGCAATTGAGATGAAAACTGGCTCTATTTGTAATCTCCTTCAATGGAAGGGAAAGAGAGGAGCCTGGCCTAGAATCTACTTCCAAAAGGACATACACATCATCAACTATTATTAAGCAATCATTTACTGGGGTATACTACCACCTAGTTACCATGCTAAATTTTGGGACTACAAAGATAATAAACACAGAAACATTCAGGAAGTTAAAATTTGTTCAAGGAGAAAGATACACACAACATTAACCATGGTGTACCAGCAAAATTAGAGACAGAGAACCCAAACATTGCTAAGGAAAGAAAATGCTGTCAAAACTGAGTGAGGAAGGCTTCATTATAGGATGAGACTAAGCAAATTGAAATCTAGGATATGAAAACAAGAGGTTTAATCTTTGTGATTGTTGTTCTTAAGGTACTATGTGGAGTTATTTCTTTTCTCTTTTTTTCCCTTATGATTAATCTCATGTGGCTACTGTATCTGACTTTGTTACCTGGCTTGTTGTATATATGTTTATTTGTTTATTTGAAATAGGGAAGAGAAGGGGGAAAAAAGATGATTGGGAAAGGTGAGGGGAGGGAGAGGGGGAGAAAAATGTGAAAAGGGATATCAATGTTTGAGAAGTAATGTTCCTCATCACCTGACAAATGTAACGAAATCCCTCTAAACATTACCCTAACAATAAAATACAATAAAAAACTGTATATTTTTATATATTTTTATTGTAATTAATAAAAGGGTTACATGATATTTGCCAGACAGAAGGTGCATTAATTCACATACATTGATACCCTTTCACATGTCTTGGTACCCATTACTCTCCCCCCCACCACCCCCCCCGTCTTGGTTTTCCCCCCTTCCCTATCAAATTTCAAATAACCAAATACAAATAAATTCAATATATCAGATAACAAAGTGAGGTACTATACCAATATGAGATACCCAAGGGACAGCAAAGGAGATGAGAGATAACATAGTACATTAAGGACAACAATCATTCATTATATGGCTTTTGTTTCAATATCCTGGAGGTCCTTTCAATTAGCTTCATACTATATGGCCTTATGTATCAAGGTTTTGCTCTATTGCAGATCTCTGCTAGTAGAGCCCAAGGTTTCTACTGATTATGACGAATGAGGGAAACCATTGAGCCTAAGTTCCTTTGAGTCTGGCTTACTTCACTTAATATGATTTTTTCTAAGTCTTTCCATTTCCTAACAAATGGGGCGATGTCGTTCTTTCTGACAGCAGCATAGAATTCCATTGTGTACAAATACCACAACTTGTTGATCCACTCATCAACTGAGGAACATCTAGGTTGTTTCCATATCTTTGCTATGGTGAATAATGCTGCAATGAACATTGTTGTGCTAGTGGATTTATTATGCCCTAGATTCTGGATGGTTGGGTAAATGCCTAGTAGTGGAATTGCTGGGTCATAGGGGAATTCTATGTTTAGCCTTTTGAGGCACTGCCATACTGCTCTCCATAGTGGTTGAACGAGTTTGCACTCCCACCAACAGTGTAGTAGTGATCCCTCCTGGCCACATCCCCTCCAGCATCTGTTATTATTCGTTTTCCTGATCCTGGCTATTCTAACTGGAGTGAGGTGGAAAAACTGTATTTTTTTACATATTTTTAAACAGAAGGCTTCACTGTTCTTCATGCTAATCATGTATCATGGAGTGACAGGAAGGTCCATTGGGCAGCCTTAGAAATAATAATTATTTCCTGAAGAAGCATGCACAGTCTTTATGTAGATTAACTGGATGTAGGACTCATCAGAGAAGTATTTATACAAACAGTTTTCATCACAATGTATGCTTCCAAAGTATGATAAAGCAGGACAGTAATGAAAAAAATGACTTTGCAGATGTGGATGAAGTAAGATTTGGGCTTGTCTGCATCAATCTTTATAAATCTGAAAGCAGGTTGTGCCTTGAAAGCAAAAATATTTAGCTTTTTTTAATCCCATTTTTCCAATTGCCTCTAAAAGAACTTCTATGCTACTGAGATGGTACTCAGAGTCTAGGTGGAAGTCATTTGCTTCAAAGGAAGGATTTTTCTATGATACTCTCCATGAAGAGGAAAACAGAATGTAGCAATAGAAAAAAAATCACAAAACAGTCCCAAGATCTGATCTGCTGCTGTTTTGTAGAGTTGGGGATGTAACTTATGGTAGAGCTTACCTAGCATGTGTGAGGCCCCAGCTTCCAGCTGGAGTTCTGAAAACAGCAACCCAACAGAACAAAACAACCATTACATCAGCAACAGAAAGTCACTTAACACTGTCATATGGTATTTTATAGAAACATCTTCCCAGGTGAAATTTGACAAATGAAACATACATATGCTAATACACTCAAAAAATATCATTTTAGGTTTAGGGATACATTAAATCTACCATATTATATAAGATGAATAAAAAACTGAATTCCTTCCAGGGAAAATAAGATGAGCTACTATAAGCCGGTAGATCTGGATGGCTACTTATCCCTCAGAACAGGAAAGATAAATAAAGCTTGTCAAGGTCAGAAGCCAATCTCTAGTGTCTGAAATTATGAAAGACTACTGCATCTCAAATTCTTCTCTGAAAATATAATATTAATTCTAAAAAGAACCAATAATTAACAGGCCCCTCTTATTTTCTGGGGAGGTGGTAAATGCTTTATGTCCTATAATTGATCTTTACAAAGCCTACCATGTGGAACTTTCTGGAAAAGGGAGACGGAAAGGTTCTTTACCTAACCCAGATTATTTATAAAAGTAAGGAAGGAGACTAGATTTAAACCAGTTTCTGACATCAAACATTTACACACTTCACCATTATTCTTTACTACTTATAATGAAAGGGAAGAATATAGGGGCAAGAGACTTATTCTTGATGTAGAAGGGGGTTTTGGTCATTTTGTACTAGCTAATCATTTATTAGCTAATGTTTATTCGTTGAGTAAGAACTATAGTTTTTCTCATGCCCAAAAGTTCCCAAACAAGGTGAAAATGGTCAGAACATGGTATTAATCTTGTTTCCTTTGTTTTTATTCTTTCAAGTAGTAGTTCTTACATGGATGATGTCTAATAATTTATTTGCCTTCTTCACACTATTATACATTTATAAATGTATTAGGTTCTCTGTGCAGAGTATAAGGAAAGAAAGCAGCTATTTTCTTCTTCCCCTAATTAAAGGGCTTCCAGTATGATTGAAAAGACGAAGACTGGAGTGATAACAATAGCACAAAGTTAAATAGTATTTCCTGCCTAAGCTCTTTTGAGACTCTATAGAGCACCTGATTCTCACACGAGCTCATCTTGCTGCTCCAGCTAAGCCCCTGACCACGCTTGAGGGACCATCAGGCTGTGTTCAAAATGAGCATATCAAACAATCAAGGGGACACATTGAGAGGTACACTCTGGGGACCAATCCTAGAAAAGCCTTGGAAGGCAAATAAAAGACCAGCCCAAAAAGAGCTGTATGGGAAAAGCACCCGAAAACAGACTTCCTGAATCTCAAGGTCAGTCAACCAAGTGATAGAATGAGGGAGGAAATGGCAAGATAAAATTTACACAACATTTTAATGTTATAGGTCACTGGAGAGCATTGACAGAGAGCATAATACTGAATGTTCCAGTGGAATGTCAGAATAACAATGGAGAGTCTATGAGAAAATCATCAAAGTTAGAATCAAATGACAATGAACCTCTTCCAACCCTATGTTACCTTCTTGGTATTATTAATGTTGACTTGTCAGATGGTAAATCAATAAGTACATTATGTTCAAAGACAACCAAGTAGATAGATAGATGATAAATTGGATAGATGTGTCACTTTGCTTACTCACCTTTGTATAAAGCTAAGGCGATTCTTCATGACTTGTACTTTTGACTCCTAATGAGTACTGTGGAAACGAAGACTCACTTCTGGTGAAATTGTATTAACATTCCAGGATATAGGTGATTATTTTTAGGCTATGTCAAACACAGAACTTTTTAACTGGAAAGGAAGATGAAAAGAAGAATTCCTGCTAGTGTAGATGAAAGCCCAAAGGGAAGGTGGGCTACAGGTGATCTTTGAAAATTGGTAACAGAGTGACCAATAAAGGGCTTTGAGATATATTTTGCCTAAGCTCACACTGGTCCTGCCACATATCTCCTTGGTAACCTTGAACCACTTATAAAATCTCTTTTGTCTCAATTAATACTGCAGAAAAATAAAATAATCTTTCCAAATTTAAAAGTGCTGAGCTATTAGAGCTTCATGTATGTAAGGGGTAAACATTCTGCAATAGTAGGCGTCTATTTTTATCCTCATAAAGATTTACAGAAAGAGGCTGGTTCAAGAAGCACAAACTACATGTGTGGAAATATTAGTCTATAATTAAAATAGAACCATGAGCACCAGAAAGAGGCCAGGTAGACTAGCAAAGGGACGTTATTCTCACTGACAAGAAAAGTAAGCCTAGTAAGGCCATATTCTAAGTGATTTTAAGATTACAAAAGTGTCAATAAGAGCAAGGAAGCCACAGTAAAGTTCCAAATGGTACAGCACCATAGAGAGAAATAGAAGTTATTCATTCACACATTTATTCATAAAACATGTATTCAGAGCCACTATTCATTAAAGATTTAGAGATCAAAAGAAGCTACTTAGGCAGGTAGGAAAACAAGATGCTTTGAGGGTATTTGGCAATAGAAACAATGGCCTAATGAGAATTTATCATCAATATGTTAAACCTTTTAAGTATCTTTTAAGTGTATTACTTCTAAAGATCGAGATAGCCAAGAAATTGTCTGTAGGTAGCCAGAAATTGTTCATATGGTGAGGCTTGTTACAAGTAAGATGACGGGAACTGTGTTGATGTCATTGGATGGTGATAACACCACTGACAATGAATATTTTGATGACTAAGTGTCCTCTCAAGCCTCAACACACACTGAAAGTAAGAAGTAAAGGGGTGAAGAATAGGGATACAATTGTGAATACATTAAGTTGAGTGATCACAGGGAGTATGCACACTCATAGAAGCAAAGGAATAAAACATTATTCAATGATAGAATGATGATTAAAATAAAATGCAACAAATAAACACAAAAGAGAGGGGCAGGAACTGAAAGATCATTATATTTGGAAGTAACGGAGGAAGATGTAAGATTTACAGGGAAGTTTCTCTAAACAGGAAGCCATGATGTTTCCGACAAAGAGGAACTAATAGTAATGATTTGTGATAGTCTTTGAGGGCTATCCTGTTTGATAATTCCTTTTTCCTGGTACAATTCACAGTAAGACAGGGGTTTCCTTCTTTCCTATTCTATCCCAATCTCTTAATTCACTGTTTCATTTGGCAAAGAAGTTAGCCTGTAAGTTCCTGGGACCAGAGGCTGTGTTTATTCGTCACACCTGGTGCATGTGCTAGGCATTCTCTCTGATTAATGAATCAACCTAGAGGAAATTTTCCCATGCAAAGAAAAACTACCTTCATGATCTTTCCTATATCATTTATCATTATGAAGATAACTGTTCACCTTGACAATGGGCCACCTGCCAAACTACAACAATCCAAACTTTATCTTTACTGTGTAGTCCACAGACTTACTGCAGTTGTAAAGGAAGTAAATGTTAGTGATATGTTTTACAGATGTTGGAAAAGTAAAGACAGAGTTTCTGCCCAAGGAAGGACATTAGACCATGGAGTTTGCTCTGGTTTCTGCTCTTTGCTAGCTTCCGAACTCCCTAAGGAATAAGCAGTTGGACCCTAAGAATAGAATTTCCCTAATGTTGTCTTTTACTTATGAACTAAGACAGCCTAGGGGTTTTTTAAGCCATTTCCTTAAATTGAAGCAGAAGATAATAATATAACATAGATTTTTTTAAAATATCTGAAGTTGTAACATGACCTTGAGAATAAAGCCCTTCGCAAGAATTTAGGTTTCCATAGATAGTTAGACTGGACATTATAATATCAGCTTTACTTGAGGTTAGATCAGAGGTCAAGAGAATCTCAGTAAGACTCAATGAGTTTCTATTTGGAGAGGGGGAAGGGACAGGAACATGACCTCAGCTTCCTGCAATCCAAGACCTTACAGATACTGTGCTTGGCCAATCATGGGAAGTATTTGACAATGAGGGGACCACAAAAGGGATATACACAGAGGATTCTGTACTCCATGGAAGCACTGCCTTATGAATAGAGGCAGGAAGATGAAGAATTCATCAATACATACATGTAATAACCATCACAAGGCCATGTCTTATATCTACCTTAGTGCATAAAACTTTGAAAGCTAGGTTTTTTTTTTATTTTTCTATTTTAAATAACTGAATTTTGGGAACACTTCTTGGGCAGCAACACTCATAGAAAAATGGATAACTTAGGATGAACTAAAAAGTGACTAGGTAAGAAATAGCTTGGCTGAAGTAAAGCTAGATAAGATAGAGAGGTCTGAAGAGATAGTACATTCCAATTTAGATTGAAATGTGACGGAAAAGGAGCCAGCCATAGAATCATTTGGTGGGTGAAATTTTTGTTAAGAAGAACCAATATGAGGGATTGGATTTTGTCGTACACATCCAGCTCCTTGGGAAGCAGAAACAGAAGAATGATAATTTGAGAGTAGCTGAGGCAAAACTTATTCAGAAGGTAGCTGGGCTTGGTATACATGCATGAACTCATAAAACAACTCGGGAGAAACAGCATTGCATTCTGATGCTAGCCTGGGAAAAGTATAAGACTTGATATGACAATCTAAAGAAAACAAGGACTGGGAATATAGTTTACTAGTATTTTTCCCTTCAAGTACCTGAGTACAAACCTCAATACATCAAATATAAATAAACAAAATAAAAGGAAAAGAAAAAGCCTGGAGGAGAAAAGCAACATTGAATGGCATAAAATAACAAGAAACTAGTTCAGGTGCAACTAATATATCATATTACATAAAACATGTATATATAGTACATAGATTACATATGCTTATAGGTGGTACTTTAAGCCTTTTAATGTAACAAGGATAAGGAAAGAATACATTTATTCTATGTCTTGATCTATCTTCATCCTAAAAGCCAATCTAGAAATTTTTTCCACAGGTTAATTCAAGTACATATCACAGAGGCTCTATGGCAGAGTGCTATTGTCCTCACTTAATACATGAAAAAATGTGAATAGAGTAACAGTGAATCTTTGAAAGCTCACGTTCAACTCCACATCTATTTTTCCAAATTGAGTTAGTTGACCTGATCCATATACAAATGATAGTGGATTTCTATTTGCTAGCTAAAAAATATTTCCATTTTCTTTCTTTTTTTTTTTTGCCAGTCCTGGGTCTTGAGCTCAGGGTCTGAGCACTGTCCTTGGATTTTCTCAAGGATAGAGCTCTACCACTTGAGCCTCAGCACCACTTCCGGCTTTTTATTTCTATATGTGGTACTAAGGAATCGAACCCGGGTCTTCATGCATGCTAGGCAAGAACTTTAACCACTAAGCCAAACTCCCAGCTCCATTTTCTTTCTTCTGGAAGTCTACTCAGGCAATGTAAGTAAATCATGAAATTTTGGTGTGGTTATGAGTTTAGGGAACATAGTGATATGAATGACATATTTTTTGTCAATTGTCACAAAGGTGCAAGAAACAACCTATCAATCTCAGGGGCCTAATCACAAAGCACCTAGGCCTGTTAAAATGCCCAGCCCTTCCAATTACCTATCATAGCACAAGTTACCTATCATAGCACAGACTCCATGTAGACAATGAATAATCTTTTTGTCAACAAAGCAATGAAGAATTTACTAGTTTATCCAGTCTAGATTAGTTTATTTTTGGCCAGAACATATCAAGTTGATAATAAATGTATTTTGAGTTTTCTGACTAATAAATGATAGAAGTGCATATAAAAAAAGTCTTTATATCAACAGCTAAAAAATGAATCATTTCAAAACTAATCTTCAAAGAAACAACCATCCCATTAAAAGATGGGCCAAAGACTTAAAGAGAGTCTTTGCTGAAGAAGAAATAAAAATGGCCTATAGACACATGAAGAAATGCTCAACATCTCTGGTCATAAAAGAAATGCAAATCAAAACAACTCTGAAATTCCATCTCACTCCAGTTAGAATGGCCATGGCCAAGAAATCTAATAACAACAGATGAGTGTTGGGATGTAGCCAGGAGGGATCACTACTACCCTGTTGGTGGGAGTGCAAACTCCTTCAGCCACTACAGAAAGCAGTATGGCAGTTCCTCAAAAGACTAAACATAGAGTTCCCCTATGAACCAGCAATTCCACTATTTGGCATTTACCTAATTATCCAGAAGCAAGGACATACTGAAGCCATTAGCACAACAGTGTTCATTGCAGCACTATTTACCATAGCAAAGACATAGAACCAACCCAGATGCCCATTCGTAAATGATTGGATCAACAAGATGTGGTATTTATACACAATGGAATTCTATGCTGTCATCAGAAAGAATGACATCACCCCACTGGTAAGGAAATGGAAAGACTTGGAAAAAAATCATATTAAGTGAAATAAGCCAGACCCAAAGGAACAGAGACTCAATGGTTTCCCTCATTTGCAATAATTAGTACACCTGTAAGTCTCTCCTAGTAGAGGATTACCATAGCTCAAAACCTAGGTACATAAGGCCATATAGGATGAGGCTGAATGAAAGGACCTCCAGGATATGGAAACAAGACCTATATAATGTGTGATTGTTGTTCTTAATGTACTGTTTTTTCTCATCTCTTTTGTTGTCCCTGGTTATCTCATATTGTTACAGTATCTCATCTTGTTATCTGGTATATTGTATATACGTTTATCTGTTTATTTGAAATAGGAAAGGGAAGGGGGAAAACAAAATGAGGGGAGGGGTGGGGAGAGGGTAATGGGGACAAAAACATGAGAAGGGTATCAATGTGTGTGAAGTAAATCACCATCTATCTGGTGAATATAATTGTAACCTCTCTATTAATTACAATAAGAAATATGAAAAAAGCCCTTGAACAATGAACCAGAGGACTAGATTTCTTATTTGACAATTTAAATGTTATATAAATATAACTGAATCACTTAAAATGAAATATAATATGCCAAAATTACTTTTAGGCCAAAATTATTTAATTTACATCTCAGTTATGAGGAAATAATTATTGATTATCTAAACAATTTAAGTATCTCTGAGGTTAATTGATTCAAAGTCAAAGATAATAGTTAAGAGCAGTCTGAGTTTTCCTGAGTACAAATCACATACACTTTCTTTTTTTACCACCTTATTGAATAAGCTGTTTCCGAACCAAGTAGAAATTTTCTCATCATGCTTTTGGCTCTGTTGTTGTTGATTTTAAAACCTGAAAACAAAAATTCCTTTTGACTATTAAGACCCCCCAAAAAAGGTGCATTTATTGATCACTTAAAGTGATTCTTGGATATTTTACTAATGGTATCTTGGCTCTAAATTTCATCCATTTTGTTCACTCTGTAGAAATAGAATGGGACCTTTTAAGAAACAACATCAGCTGGCTCACTGTTCATCTTTGTCCACAGAAGGCTGTAAAGAGTTTGTGAAAGGGAGGGTTTTCTTTCTGGTTCACTAGACAAGTTCTGCCTAGCTTGGCTTCTCCAATACCAGGCCCTGGAATTCTCCACTGCCAGAGGGTTGAACCTTCCTCAGCACCCACAGCTCCTGTAGTACTTAGCAACCAGTAACACCCCATATCCAGAATGTCTCTAGTCATTTCCAGAGTGATTTGTTTCCTGGTACTTTCGATGACACAACTCCTGGTGAATATTTTTTTAATATCCAGACCATGTGTGAGCAAAATTCCACACAGCATGACAAACCTATGCTACTGTAGCAAAATCCCTATCATTGCCCTTGGGCGGGCCCAGGGTTTATCGCTAAGGTTGGTCACTACTTGGTAGAGGTATTCCATTTTGTGTTCTCTCACTTCTGCTTCTTACTAATCAGTCTCTTATTATTTTAATCTCATTTGTACTCATTAATTCCTTATAACAAATGTTCTGCTAAAATTTCTACATGATTTCTCCATCCTGGTTCAACTCATATTAATGGAGAGGCCAACATATTTTTTACACAATTGGAATATCAATGAGACTTTAAATTTTCTTTGTAAATAAGCATGTATATCACTATTATGTTTTACTAGGTGTCATATTCCTCCTTTCATTACTGATAAAGTATTATGCACAACGTAAGCATTGCAAATAAAAAAGTAGCTAAGATATTCTTTAATTTCCAAGAGGTCACTGGTATATCTACAAATCACAATTACGTAGTATTCAAATTGCTATGCATTATAGTGATAATAGTTGTATAGCTTGCTGGACATAAAAGCATACTGAACATACAACACACTGGATATAAAAAAGAAATGGAATATAGAAGAAAACCCAAGAGTTGTGGGAGAGTAGCTGAATCCCAACACCTTATTGTTTGAATTTACATAGGCATCCTTGTTGTCCTGGGCTCTGATAATATTTTGAGAAAAATCAAATGCAGTATCATATCATTATCAAATTGAAATTGCCTGCCACAGCATCTGTCTATGTATTTAATAAGTGTTAAAAAATTTTACTATACCCCCTTAAAACTATAAATTTATAGAAATTGAACTAGAAAATGATGGTAATGTTACATTTGAAAGATGCACCATAGAGTATTAAATGAAGGTAAAAACATTGCTATCACATATTTAATCTTAAGTAAAATGCAGATGCATCATGGGATAGACAGGACCAACACAGAGGACATAGGGCAGCAAAGAAACCTGGTAAATACCACAGGGCATTTAAAGTTGAAGTGTCTTAACACAGAAGTTAAGGAGTGCATTTTGTCTGCCTTCAGAGGTGGCAGAGTGTGAGGAACCAGAGAAATCAGCAGCCTGAGCATTCAGCCCAACCTGGTATTTGGCAATCAGTGACGGGTGACTGTTTGAGAACAAGGGCTCTGAAAAGAGCATGAGGCAGCAGCATAAATAGTGCCAGGATCTGCAAATAACAGCTGCAGCTGCAACGCCATGTGCACTGTGTGGAAAAGACTATACGTCACATGTCAATCTTGCAAGCACACGTGCTTGTCTGCTACCCTCTCCAGGTTTAGCCCTAATGTGTGTCATACATGCTTTTTATGATGTATCAATTGTATGGTTTTAATGAATTAATTTTGGACTTTTCGGGGAGAACTTGAGTCAAACCTTTTAAATTAAATCATCTAGTGATTTGATTCATATTGAGAATTTGGGGTACGGTAAAAAGTGAATAATGATTAAATGTTTGTTAGTGTACTTTGAGAGTCAGTTAATGTTTTTCTTGTTGAAATAAATATATGCTAAACTAATATTTGTTTGCTATATATTTAAAACAATTTTGTGTTGAGAAAAATGTGCCAAAGGTCTTTGTGTCATGAAAATATGTAATTTAAGATGTTTACACCAATGATCCAGACATGTTTTTATATATTAAAAATCATAAATGTATGCCTTAAAGCTTCTTTTATTTGTTTTTGTTTGCTTTAGTTTTTACCAGTCATGGGACTCAAACTCTGGACCTGAGGCTCGGTCTCTGAGCTCGTTTTTGCTTAAAACAAATGTTTCACCAATTAAGCAGCAATGCTACTTCCAGGTTTTTCTGTGATTAATTGGAAATAAGAGTCACAGATACTTTTTCTGGCTGTCTTCAAACCATGATCTTCCTATCTCAGCCTCTGAGTAGCTAGTATTGCACCTTTTTATGTTTGATTTGTGCATGTAGATGAGTTAATTGTTCACATATGTACATTAGAATATACAATATACTTATGCGTACTGCATCAGTTCTCTTTGTATAAAAGGTAATTTAAACAAAATCAAAGTTATCCTTATATACAGGCTACATGTATAAAGGCAACAAATGATGCTTTAATTTGGTAGATCTTGCTTTCATGAATCTCTGTATAAAATTTTCTACTAAAGCTACAGAATAAAAATGAGTTTCCTGTATTGTATCTAACAGTCTTTTTATTTATTTTGATTATCAATTTTATTGTCGGAGTATAGAGGAGTTACATTTACATTCACCCAGTTGTAGGTACATTACGTCTCACATATGATGCCCCTTCTCATGCTTTTGTCACCAGTTCCCTCCCAATCATCCTATTTCCCCTTTCCCTTTCCTATTTCCAATAAACAAATAAACAAACGTATATACAATATACCAGGTAACAAAGTCAGATACAGTATCAATATGAGCATTTTATTAGCTTTAAGTACTGTACAAAAGTGTTGTATTTAACATATCTTAATCAATGTCACTCCTTTCAACATTCTCACCCATCCCTCTCCCTCCCCTACTGACCTTTTCCCTTCTCTTCTTCCTTCTTTTCTTAGTTGTGTAAGGTACACATTAGATTTTTTTTTACTGCATTCTCCCCCTCTTCTCTTCATTTACCCATCCCTTTTCTCCTTCACTCATCCAACCCCTTTCAAGTACCTGCTTCCTAGTATTTAATTTGTTGAAATTTGACTTTGTCTTATAAGGAATTATACTACTTGAGTTCTTCCTAAAATATATTGTTTCAATTAATACATTTATATACACTTGCCTGCCACCCAACATATTTACTTACCAGTTTCTAAGCTAAAACTAGTTTCCATGTAGAAGGAATAGTAAAAACACATCCTTTGTGTCTTAAGAGCCTGACTTAGCTCCCTTGACATAACATTTTCTTCCAGGTATTTTCCATTCCTTTACAAATGGTTCAACATCATTCTTTCTAATGGATTAGTAAGATTACATTATGTATGTATTCCACGTTATCTTGATCCAGTTGTCCACTGACGGGCATCTGGGCTAATTCCATATCTTGCAATAACCATGGGTATGCTGGTGGCTTTCATGTAACCTGGTCTATAATCTCTGGGGTAAATGCCCAGAAGTGTAATGGCTGGATCACAGAGTAGTTCAAGATATCTTTGATTAAGCAGTATTGAGCTCTTCAAATGGAATCACCTCTTGCTTTCCCACTCAGTGCAGTAAAGCTGTACTCTCAAACATCCTAGAGAACTCTAGTAAAAGCCCTAAAATGACTCAGTGATTTATTTCTCTGTCCATCTGTTACATGAAACATCCCTGATATAAAACCATCTACTCTTCACTGCTTCTTCCAAGTCTTTATGTGCATGAACTTTGAGGTTGGCTTTTCCCAGTTTTCCAAAACACAGAGTCTGAACTAAAACTTTTATTCTGAGTAATGCTAAGTATAATTATAGAAAAGACAAGTAAGAAAGAAGAAATTAAATGAGTCAGTAAGTGAAGGAAAACTATGATGTTTTTTTCAAGCTAGTCGCTGATTCATTTAACACAGCTGACTTCTAGCCCCCCTCGATGTCACTGCAGTCTTGACAGGACCTCTACATCTTAGAGCAGTGCAGCAGCAATGGAGGAGTTTTGAGCATGATAGATTATTTCCTGTTTCTTACTAATGAAAAGGTGTTCTACAAGGACATTAAATCACCCATACTTGTATAGCTAACTGTTCTGCTTCCTACACACACACACACACACACACACACACACACACACACACACACACACACACACACAGAGCAGCTGCTGAGCAAACCAGATCCCACACCTCAATAGAGCTGTAATTCAATATGAGTATAAAAGTGGTGGAGGACATTTCAGTTAAGTTGAGACTTCATTGGAGCTAGTCAGTTACTTCTATGATGATTGGAGTAAGGCTTTATACAGCCAGACCAAAATAGTAACTGATGTTAAAACTAGCTGATGTTTGGGCAGCCCAAGAACCTCCCAAGGAGCAAATGGCCAGTGGTGTAGAGGTAACTTCTTCTAAGAACTGGGATAGGTAGAGAGGAGGATACACATACTTAGGCAAATGTATTTTATCTCTAATTGGATTTCATCCGCTTTGTGGAGGGTGGGGGCTTATGTGCATGCCAGTCCTGAAACTTGAATTTAGGGCTTGGCTCTCTCCCTGAGCTTTATTTTGATCTACCAGTTGCGCCATAGTCCCACTTCTGATTTTATTTGTAATTAACTGGAGGTAAGAGTCTCAGGGACTTTCCTGCCTGGACTGGTTTTGAGCCACAATCTTCATACCTCAACCTCCTGAGTACCTAGGATTACAGGCATAGCTACTAGCACCACTCTCATTCTCTTTTAAGGCTTTTACAACCATATATGTACAAAAACAAAACAAATGAGAACAGCTACTATAAAATACTATTTTAACTTTAACTTTTCAAACAGATTGAAATCTCTATAAGGATATTTAGTAAAACTATTAAATTTCTCCAATGGTCTAACACACCATTGCAATGAGTATAAATGTGCTTAGAAATGCTTTTGGTTTTAAGTGGCATAGAAATTTTAAAAATAATAACACCAAATAACACAATAATATGTACTTTTCCTTTGAATATATTCTACAAAATAAGTCTTTCTAACTTTTATACAGTAATTCTACTTTAACTGCGTATTGATACTTTATATCAGCATTGAAAAAATTCAACCTAGAAACTTAACCCACTGGACCAATGAATGGTGATTATGGTGATAGCAAAAGCAGGATAGGCAAATGCTATGGAATTCAATCATATTTGTAGACTTTTCATCAATTTCTATACTGTTATTTAGGTGGCCATTATATAAACTAAGGAAGAAGATATTGAAGAGATGAAATAAATAAGATTCAGTGATATGTGACTATGTGCTATTTTCTATTCAATTTAAAGAGATATAACTTGTGAAAAATAGTTTTTCTTTTCAACCAGATAGAGAATGACTACTTTTCTGCACCAGACATTTGTTACAAATATTATTTTCATGGGTTAAAAATGATTTAAAACATTTTGTTCAAATGAGTGGGCCAGGCAACAGGGGCTCACACCTGTAATCCTAGCTACTCATGAGACTGAAAATCAGAGGGTTGAAGTTCAAAGCCTGCCATGTAGAAAATTCTAAGACATTCCATTTCTGATTATTTCAGGAAAAAAGCAGGCCTGGAAGCATGGTTCAAGTGCTAGAGTACTGTGCGTGAGCAGTGAAGCTGACTGAGAGTGTGGGCTATTGTGCAAAGTCCCTGTGTGACTCTATGAGCCAGATTTCTCTAGCTAGAAACCATCAACCAACAACAGTTGACTCCATAAAACTACAAAACTAGTCTCATTTGCCACCTGTATCACTTGCCAAGTGTTGTCATAAGAGATGACACATTGGGCTAATGACCTTCAAAGTAACCTGTCAAATATGATAGGATGATACCTGTCTGGTTTTGCTATAAATAGATGATTTTAGACTCTCAAGAAGAGTCTAGTAGAGGTAAAAGCAGAAGTCGGGGAGGGGTGGTATGTGGAAGGGTAGCAATCAAACCTCAAAAAAAAAAAATCCCACAAATCCCTGAGTATTTGCCTTTTTCTCTCCTTGTCACCTACTTGTCTCTTATCAGTTTGTTCTGACCACAGTGGTATTTCTTTTATTCTCACTCAATGTGGGGTTTTACAATAAACATTTGTATTCAGAAGTCTATGGAAATGACATTCTAACTGGTAGAAGAGAGTTTTTGCCAGATTGAGTGGGTCAAAAACAAACAAAAATTGGCTTGTCTACGTCTTGGACCAGTGGCTTCCTTTCACTTTGCCCCTTACAGAGAACTTCTGTGACCACAACACTGATGGGCATTGAAAAATAGTGAAAGTATTAAAGACAAGTCTATATTCAAATCAATCCTTTTGCTTAGAATTAAGTTTTTCTATCCTTAATGCTACATCCTTTGATGAACAGATGTCTTTTGTATGATCACACATGAAAGATTGTCAGCCTGTTCAAAGGAAACAATGGAGCTATCATCTGAGCAAGAACACTGTCTCAGGGATAATGTTCATATCAGATCTGATTTCTGTGTAGTATTCCCTCTGTTCATTTTCTCCTAATAAGCAGTGAAAGCCAAAAATCAAGCTATCCTAACAACTCATAATGTAGATAAGATATACAGTTCACTTAATTGGAAGCTGATTGGCTTATTATTGAAAACTGAAAATAAAGTTTTTTGAAGTATTAGCAAACCACAGCAAGCATTAATACTGAATTCTCAATGGTATCCATTCAGAAATTTGGAGTTTGTATTATAATTAATCTCCTCTCTCTTTCATTCCAAATATTAAACACATCAGGAACTTAGTTTAAAGCTTCAAATCATATCATAGATTTTTCTTTATACATTCCTGGTATTTGTCCACTTATGTATATAAAATATGTCACAGTGAAAGTAACCACTGTAGAAATTATGTTTATCTCTGAAATCTGTGGTTGTATCACAGGTTTACTGAAAATCTAAATCTCCTGTAACTCATGTTGGATTATGCTGAAATGCATTTTCTAAGAAAATATTTACATAAGCACATATTCCTTGTAAAGTTTCAAGGAAAATAGATATACCACTTAATAAAGTTTAATATGAAAAGTTTCAGTTACTGTATCTGACTTTGTTACCTGATATATTGTATATTCATTTATTTGTTTCTTTGAAATAGGGAAGGGGGAAAAATAAGATGATTGGGAGGGGTGATGGAGGGAAACGAGGACAAAAACATGAGAAGGGGTATCAATGTACGAGAAGTAGTGCAGCCATTACCTGATGAATGTAACTGTAATTCCTCTATATATCACCCCAACAATAAAATTAAATTAAAAAATGTTTCTTAATACAAAATGAAAATATTATATTTGAACATAGAGCTTATATATCTCCTGAATGTCAGTGATAAAATTCTTGCTTGTAACTTAAATTCATTGGACTTTTGTTAATTGGATAATGCTTATGATATAAACTTTTCTGGGAAGAGAGAATTGTTTCTAGTCAAATAACTAGCAAATATTTATCATTTCCAGTCATCCTGATTGAAAAATAAGGCTGTGAATTTTAAAGTGTGATCTCTATAAATCTTAATAATTTGAATACTAAGCTCTCAGTTTGTGGGGATCTAAATCATTTTCATTTCTTTTTAATGTATTTTTATGGCAGCAGTAATTTCAGCAAGGAAAAAAGTAAAATATATTCTAGAATGCTTACTATTCAGGTTTACTATTCTTAAAATATAAAGTAGAATGAATCTTCTTTTAATAAACTACTTTTACCCTATAATGTAAACTGACTTATTAAAAACAATAATAACAATATGCTATCATGGTTGACAGAGCACATTAACAAATGTTGCTTTCAAGGCAGACAGACATTGAGGCACTCTGAGCAATCCTTATAATTTGCCATTTCAGTTTACTCTAAAGGAGTCATTGGTGAGACTGGGATAGTTTGAAGTTCAAACACCTCTTGGTTTGAAACAAGGAACATAATTCAGTTTTTCCCCTTACCATGCAGTTTTAGGAGAGAGGAGAGAAAGGTTTATGGTTTTATTTTCTATTTTTTATTTAATTAAAATTTGAATTTATAGTGAGAATAAATTTTCATTTTACCTTATTTTTGGTACTGCCCCTGGGGCTTGAACTCAGGGCCTAGAAACTATCCTAGAGCTTTCTTTGTTCCAGGTTAGTGTTCTGCTACTTGAGCCACAACTCCACTTGAGGGGTTTTAGGTGTCTAACTGGACTTGTGATTTTTCCTCTCCAGACTGGCTTTGAATCATGATCCTTAGATCTCACCTTCTGAGCCTCATCACCAAGTTTGTCTAACATTAACCCAAGCAACTCCTAAATAGAAAAAAAAAAATCTACTTCAATGAACAATGAGTTCAGAACATAGTTGTATTTCCTTCCTTTATTTTCTTCCTTAGTACCTTGATCTTTTGATTTTTTTAACCCTTTAAGGTGAGCAGTGCTAGTATTTTTTTTTAATGGGTCATGGGGCTTGAACTTGGCCCGGACACTGTCTCTGAGCTCTTTATCTCAAGGCTACTGCCCTACCTCTGGGCCTGGGAGTTGTCCCTGAGCTCTTCAGCTCAAGGCTACAGCCCTACCCTTGAGCCAAGCCTCATTTCCCATTTTCTATAGGTTAGCTGGAGATAAGAGTCTGAGGTCCTTTTGTGCCTGGGCTGGCTTTGAATCTTGATCCTCAGATCTCAGCCTCCTGAGTAGCTAGGATTACAGGCATGAGCTACCATGCCCAGCTGCTAGTATTTAAAAAAAAAAACTTACTGAATAAGAATATGTATGGATATGCTTTCTTTAGGCAAATAAAAGGTAAGCTGAAATTTTCTCAGATCATCACCAGAAATACTATGACATGATGTAAAAAAATAACTTGAAGCATTTTATGTGTACAATTTAGATCTTGTAACTCAGTGACACACAAAAAAAATGAAAGTTAATTATCTCAAAAGCATATTTCTGCTTTGATAAGATAGCCACATAGTAATTGTTAGGCAGTAACTCTGGGCATTCAGAAAATTTATACTGTCTAAAGAAGCTTTAAAGGAGAAGGAAATAAAGGTTGAGTGGGCTTTCAGACAGAACCAAGACCAAAATAGTCATGGTTTACAATCCATCATTAGATTAACACTACTAAAAAAACCTAGTATTTGCTCTAAATGTATCAGAAAAAGTGTTTCTACATGGACCTGGGAGTATGAGTAAAATATGATCCAGGCTGAGTACAGAGCTACTGCTGAAAAAAAAAAATCACATAGCTTTTGAGTGTCTGTAGATTGTTGGAAGACATTTGGTTGAGATAGATGGGGAAAAAGGTATTAGAAAAGGTAACATTGATTGAGACACATTATGTTCATAAATTGATATGACTTGAAACCCCTTTGTACAACTTCTTAAAGATTAAAAAACTGTTTTAAATAAGCAAATGTGCAATGTGGACTTTAATTCAATATTTAAAATTATATATTGATTTAGTAATGGATACCTAGATTCTGATCCATGTATGTATTTAGTTTTGTAACTGTATCTACAATTATTCATATGTATTTTTGAGAATGGTTTGACTGAGCAAAAAGAAAGTGACAATAAAGAATTAATAACATTTCCCTGATATTCTGCATCTGAGTAGGAAAAAAAATCATCACCTCCAAATGACAAGTATTTCCTTTTTTTCTTTAATCAGCGAGTATAGATTTATATAATCTTGTAGCCACTCCTTCAGTTTAGACTACTGGTATCATTTTAAAGATTCCTAAACTTGGGGCCAGGAGTTTGGCCTAGTGGTTAAAGTACTTGCCTAGCATGCATGAAGACCCGGGTTCGATTCCTCAAAAAAATCCAGAAGTGGTGCTGAGGCTCAAGTGGTAGAGCTCTAGCCTTGAGAAAGCCCAAGGATAGTGCTCAGGCCCTGAGCTCAAGCCCAGGACTGGCAAAAAAAAAAAAAAAAAGATTCCTAAACTTGAAGACTGCTTTATTTTATGGGATCTATATCTACAGTTTAAATGTTGGTCTGAAATTCAATTTGGCTGCAATCTTCATCTACAGGACCATTACTGTGCAGCTTGGAAGCATCATGCCACATAGGAAGTATTGCAAAGTATTGCAAAGGCAGTGCTATTTTAATTGCAAACACATTGCATGATTCGTCAGCACAGACCCCAAAGGCACAGATGTCTTCTGGCTGGACCTCCTGGGCAGTTGGCATTCTGACCATTTACATGCCTTGCTGTGAACAAGAAGGTCTACCATGGAGTTATGTGTCTCTGCTACCCAGTGTGAGAAAATTGGGCAAACTACATTTTATTTGCATCCTATATTTTCAAAATCCAAGAGAAAAAAATCACTTAGTTATGAAGGATATTTTTAAAGAAAAATAAACAAAAAAATTTACAAGTCAATGTTATATGGTACATTAATACAATAAGCTCTCAGGTGTTTCAAAAGCTCCATTTTATGCCATACAGATGTTTTTTTAATAAAGAGAAAACATTATTAACTTACCCAGCTGGAAAGAACATTGTAAAGCATATTTTTGTATATGGGAAACTCCTAAAACTTTCCTGGTACTATTGCTACCTCAGACTCCAAATGAATTTTCAGAAAGCATTGTTGATTAAAGAAAAATATAAACTGATAAATTAAGAGCAGGAAACTTTTGCTATTCTCTTAAATTGAACTAGTTGTCATAATATTTTTGTCTCTGCAATTCTAAAAGCTGTATGTAATTTTAATAGACATTTAACTGACATTAATTACAAATATTGTGGCAATCATGGTTTTGTTGTATAAAAATTTAATTATTCACTCCTATATATACTTATTTAAATTAATTTGAGTGATTATGTCACAGGAGTAAAACCATTTCAGCATGTTAGATAATGACCATCACTACTGGTAGTTGACTGAAAATACTCAGGAAGTTGGAGAGATTTTTTTCCATATATTTTTATTGTAATTAATAGAAGAGTTTCATTATATTCACCAGATAGAAGGTGCATTACTTCACAAATATTGATTTTCTTGTGTCTTGGTCCCCATGTTGGAGAGATTTTTACAAGAATCCAAACTTAATTCTTAATAGAGCTGATGCTGTGAATCGACTCATGTCCCCAGGCTTCATTATTTTAACATAATCTACCTTACTAAATGACATCCTTGTCAGACAATACAATATAAAACTCGCTGTATTTGGACATACCAAAAGGAGATATGATTCTTATCTTTAAAGATATAATGGTGTATTTGAGTACATAGAAACTTAAAGAATACTAACATCTAGAGTGATCAATGACAATAAGTAAATATGCCAGTAATAGCTACAATCGGAATAAATTCCCATAAGGCTGGAAGGATACTGTTTGTTGGAGGGAAAGCAGTTGAACAAGAATGAATTGACATGTCTGCCATGAAGTAAGCAGAAGGGATTTTTATTTACACAACAATTAATTCTTGTGCTGATGAGGCACACTGAGGTCCACAGAACTGTCAGCAATGCTGTGTGGCAGAGTGGGCAAAGAGGAAGGTTGAGTAAGGAAAGGTCTTCTTTCTTCCAGAATCATGTGAAAAGTAACATGCTCAGGCCATTTCAGAGCTACAAGTCAATGACACTGAAGAGTTCAACTTTATTATCATTATTTTTCACCATGCCCATGAGGAAATCTAAGCTTCTTGGGGGGAAAAAAATGAACCTATCTAGGATGAAACCAGTTAGAGGAAAGGCTAAATGGACCCACTCAGCAAGGAGAAAGAGGACCCACTAGTCTAAGAATCAGACCTTTGCCTGTCAGATCTATAGGCATACAACTAAGGAGATGAACAGGACAAAATGATTTAAAAAGAAGAAGAAATGATAGAAATGAGAGCATGAAATCAAAAAATAATTCAGTGATTAACTTTGAATTCTTTACTACTGTTAGGGAAATAACTAAGCTTTCTGTCTCCAACAGAGGACCAAGGTCTTAACATTAATGAGATCAGGTAGCAACTATTTAAGAGAATACACTTCACCCCACATCTAGAGAGGGTTCAACAATTAATTCATGACCTAAAACCACTCCATCTCTAAATCATCTTGAATACCTTGGAGTGCAAATCAGTTGTTGGGAAATCTCAAGATGCCATTATTAACATGATGCTGAATTATTTACTAAGTTGTATCAAAGCACAAGATTAAATTGCTTTGGTCTTATGCAAAATTCCTCTGATCTTTGGCAATCATTACTTATTTACAGCTTGCATAATTCTTCTCTTTAAAAAAATAATAAAAGTTTCCTTAATTGTAGCTAAAAGGCACTCTTTTACAGGAAAAACTATCTCTAATATGAGAAAAAGTTTAAACAAAAATCTTTGATATTTTTGGAATTAAAAGCAGGATTTATCTATGTGCAAAGACTAGCTAAACAGTTTCTTTTCCTGAGAGAGAAAATTATAATATTTATTGCAATATATAAATATTAGGATTCTTGCTTAGTGTGAACTATTTGTAGGTATAGTAAATATAACTCTTTTAGAGCAAAAGTAGGATAATAGCAAGTTAATGTTTACATTTATTGAAACTCATGTAATGATTACCTCAAGAAACTATTAGTAAACTAAATAAGAATTTCCCTTATGACTGGGGAAAAAATTCCAACATGTGATCTTGAACTGAAATTGACAGCTTTTTCATATTGTGGCTTTCAATAGAACAAGTTTATGTTTAATGTGGATCTTTTTCTAAAACCTGGGCTTAGGTTAATTTACATAAGACAAATGATGTTGAATATTTTGATTTAGTTATTGGTCCATAGAAATCAATTTATCAAGATGAAAACCAAGAGAGCCTTAAGCCTTAAACAGCATTTTAGATACATAATAATGAGTTTTATTATGCTTACATATTTTGTTTTCTCTCTTGTGCTTTTTCTCTATTGTTAAAAGATTCAATGAACAACTTCATAAGATTTTTTTAATTAAATGATTATATAATTAACAATATAGTTTAGAATCCCTTGTCTAAATATAATTACTCCAGAAATTAAAATATTTTACTATTTAATTCTTTGTAAATGAATTTTTAGACCACCAAAGCACTATTACCCAAAATGTATTTTGTTACCAATTTACTAAATTCATATCAATTTTTAGCTGTCTAGACAAATCTTCTAACCTCAAGATATAACAGAAATATGTGGTTAATTTTTGGATGTCTTAGGCCCAAGACCTCTTAGAAATCAGATAACTAGCTCATAAGAAATATTCAATATTTACACAATGTAATTCTATGCTGCCATCAGAAAGAATGACATCGCCGCATCACAAGGAAATAGAAAGACTTAGAAAAAATCTTATTGCGTGAAGGAAGCCAGACCCATGGGAACATAGGCTCAATGACTTCCCTCATTTGTAATACTCTAGGACTTTCCTAGCAGAGGATTACAATAGCTCAAAACCTAGATACATAAGGTCATATAGGATGAGACTAAATGAAAGGATCTCTAGGATATGGAAACAAGTTTATCTTGTGTGATTATTGTTCTTAATATACTATGTTATTTCTCTTCTCTTTTTTTGTCCTTATGGTTAAACTCATGCTGTTACTGTATCTGACTTTGTTACCTGGAATAATATATATATGTTTATTTGAAATAAAGGGAAGGGAAGGAGAAAAACAAGGTGATTGGAAGGAGGTGGGGGAGTGAAATGGGGAGAAAAACATGATAAGGGGAATCAATGTTTGAAAAGTAATGTGCTTACTCCCTGATGAATATAACTGTAACCCCTCTATACATTAATCTGAACAATTAAAACAAAAACAAAACAAAACTTATTTGTTAGAAGGAAGGCTTGGTCTCCAATGTAGCACTGCTCCAAAGTACCAACTTTAAGAAGTTTTTGGAAAAGTGAAGCAGTGGAGTGCACGGGACATTGATGAAAGTGAATTATACAAGTACAGGGTGAAGGAGTGGAAGAGAATAAGGGAACAGATGCCACTGCACAAAAGGAGACATACAAAAATATTTTTTAAAAAATGTACTTATTACCAGTAAACGTAACTCCTCTGTAAATCATCTCTAAAATAACAATAAATACTTTTAAAAAGAAAAAAAGAAAGAAATATTCAGTATTTAAAGTAAATTACTATGAATGCCAGGTAATGATATAGCATTAAATTTCTCAGTAGTTCATTTTCACTAACAAAAAAAAGCAAAAAAAGGTGAGAGAAGTAAAGATTTTTATACAAAGAGAAAGTTTAGAAAATCATTTGTGCTTGAATACATTCTTAACGAATCTGCCTAATTCTCCAAGGTAAACATTCTGAGACTTTTGTAAATAACCAAGGAGTCTCTGATGCCCTGAGTTGATCATAACCTCAGCTATGCAAATGATCCTGCAGAACTTTAAAGAGAACAGTAAATTAACAACTAATCTCAGGACACATGTTTTGAAGACATATCTTCCTCCCAATTGAATTGTAAAAGGTGGCCCTTATTTCATTGCCCATCTACAAATGAGATGGCAAAGACCAAACAAGCAATAGATATGGAAGTTGCAAAAAAGTTTTCTTTTCCTTTTCCACATTAAAATAGACAGCAGAAAAAAGTGCTGATGAATATGACTTTTAAGAAAAGCTATCTCATTTCCAAATTAATTGTCAATACTAAATTATGCGTCCTTTTGAATTTACAGTAAACATTGCGTTCTTGAGATTACCAATACTTAGTAATGATAATTTATCATTTTTTATACTGACAGATTTAATTTCCTAAAAAATTATTTGGGTATGTCAATGTGAGAAAATTCTGCTGGAGATTCTGTCAGGCAATTGGTGCTTAGGATGATTTTCTAGGAGATACACTTGAACTTCCCAGACCTCCTCACTGTCCTCAGGAAAAGAAAACACACTGCGCTGCCAAGCTGTTCCACTACCGAGCAATTATAGTTTCCATTTCTGTATTGATATCTTCGTTTTGGTTTTGAGTAATTTTAAGAGACAAGAGATGGTGGAAACAAAAATAAAATTCTATAAGAATGTTATCAAGAGCAACCTGTCCACCTTAATTCCTGGAGATTCTCTGAGGAAGACCTCATATTGTGTCTCCATACCATTCTTTAGTCTTTGATTATGCAAACGTTGTACTGTAAGTACAGAATCAATTATCAGTCTTTGTTAGCTCAAATTCATTCTGCAAATTACAGCTCTCTACTTAAATTAGACACCATCTCTGGACCTTGAATAAAAGATAGCTGAATGAAAAAAATTATTTGCATAAGGAATGTTTGTATATTATTTTTGTAGGTTTGGTAGTAGGGTCGTGTAGCATGTGTAGTGATTTGAGAGTGTTGCACAATCTATATTCTGTAAATTTGAATATGAAGGTATTATCACTTCTAGAATTCCCTAGTTGAGCTTAGAATTTATTTTGTATTAAAAGAAATAGAAATTTTGAAATGATATGCAACTAATAGGCTGTGTGACCGCACCTGGAAATCAAATCAAGATTTGGAAATCATATTATAACTTTTTTTTGCCAGTCCTTGGGCTTGAACTCAGGGCCTGGACACTGTCCTTGAGCTTTCTCAAGGCTAGTGCTCTACCATTTGAGCCACAGCACCACTGTTGGCTTTTTTTTTCCTGTGTATATGGTACCAAGGAATCAAACCCAGGGCTTTGTGCATGCTAGGCAAGCACTCTTCCACTAGGCCACACTCCTGGCCCTCATATTACAACTTTTTGAAATACAATGTGTATATTTATATGCTTCTCTTGATGCAGCCGTGAAAGCAGAAGAAAGAAACATGTGATGATTCAAGATCTCTCCTAACACAATGTCATTGAATAGTCTCAAATTCATCCTGAATCTAAATACTTAGGTTAAACCAATATATAATATCTAAATGTCTAAATATTTAGATTGAACTAACTATGCCACTATTGTATATACTGATTGATAAATGGCTCAGCAATCCACAGCCTGCTGGCTAGATTTAATGCACTACTATCTTTTTTGGTTTTTGCAAATAAACTTTTATTAGAATGTAGTAAAAAAAAAAGAAAAGCTATCTCATTTCCAAATTAATTGTTGATACTAAATTATGTGTCCTTTTGAATTTGCAGTAAAGCATCAACTGACTTAAATGTATAGTATTACACTATTACAGGTTTTGTGTCACAAGCTAAGGGAGAGAAAGTAATACTAACTTAAGCAAATGACCTTTTTTTTCCAAATGTGGGGGTGAGAATAGGGTTTAAACTCAGGGTCTTGTGTTCACTATGCTTGCATTCTCTATGTAAGCCATGTCACCAGTTTGGTTTTTTGATAGCTATTTTGGTGACACAGTCTAGCAAACTTTGATCCGTTAGTCTTGAACTGCAGTCTTCCAGGGTCTCAGCCTTCTGAATGCTACACTTAGAAGTATGAACCATCAGCACCCAGTTAAATGAACAAATATTACTGGTAAGATGTAAGTGAATGACAAAACAATTGGACCCCAAGGTAAAAAATGGCCACACACAAGCAGCATCTATCTAGAAGCTTTGTCACCAGTGTGAACCACCACAATGAATATAGAACAAATTGTTCAGAATCCTGCATGTAGGATCAATACCTCATCCCTAAGAAGCACTGTTTCTTTCACTGTCTTGACTTGGAGAACATGTCCTATTGTTTCCACTAATGGTAAGTCTTATCTCTGTGGATGAATTAATGCTTTGGAATAAGTTAAGCAGTTATCCAGTGCATTCTGCTTCTTTGCTTACTAAACTTACAAACCCTTATCTACTGTTTGCATTTACAAAGTGATTCTGTTCCACTTTCAATATAATATTTAAAAATCAGAATAACAGCTAAGAATGTACTTGTGTCACCTCTTGCTACCCTACTGCCAAGTTATAGGCCCTTCCTACCGTGAATACTTGTGTATCTAGTACTATTATGCACGTAATTAGATAGCCCTTCTGCTTTAGTCAACAAGAGCAATGAATATCCAGTTTTGCCATAAGGAGTAAACCTGTGAATGCCAAAATCCCTGAAAATGTATTCCCGTACTTCCTTGTTGAAGAAAGAAAATTTTCATTTATAGTCTATAAAATGAATATTGTTAAGTTAAAGGCATTTTCAAATTTTTAGCCATACATATTAAATAAAGTAAGACTCACATTCCAGCATAGCTATTCCATTTTTCCTGTTTTCCACATAAATATTGTAAGTGAAGCCATCATCTGTTAGTATCATTCACTTGACTATCTTTTTGATAATTAAAATGTCAACCATTGATCATGAATGATTGGAATCCAAAGATATCTTTACTTTCTATCTTCTCTCATAAAAACTCACTTGGATAACCTCTCTTATCCTTAAAGAGCCTTCAACATTTGAGGATGATAGTTTGATTCAGGTACCTCTATATTTGTTTCTGTTTCTTCCATAAGTGAACATTATTCAATTGGAGGTCATTCTCAATGTATGTATGAGTGAACAAAATAATACTAATCTCATCAGATTAATGTTCTTAAGCCTTTATAAAATTCTTACAAGCATACCACTTATCATCACAAGAAGATTTATACATTAGTTGACCATAACTTGTATCTATCTGAATATGAATGACCTTACTGATTATAATATCTTTCTTAAAACCATAGTATTTCCTCTGACTTCCAGATAATACTTCTCTATCTTTTTTTTTTTTTTTTTTTTGGCCCCTTTCTAGCTCAGGCCCCGCTCGCTCCGGCCCGGCCAGCTCTCGCTTGCTCCTGGCTCCGCTGGCTCTGGCCCCTTCACCCTCTGGCTCTGCTCGCTCCCGCACGCTCCGGTCCTGCTCGCTCCGGCCACCACTCGGTTGGGGTTTTTTTGTTCACTCTCTGTTTTGTTCGCTCTCTGTCGCCGTCGCAGTCTCGTCTCTGCCACTTCCGGCTTGGTTGTGTATGTGGGATACCGAGGAATCGAACCCGGGTCTTTGTGCATGCTAGGCAAGCACTTTAACTGCTAGGCCAAACTCCCGGGCCCTACTTCTCTATCTTTTAACACTTACTGTCTTTCCTATTTTTAACAATAGTTTGTTTGACAAGTGTGAGGCCACACCTCATTTTGAGTCTTGATTTGAATGTTCTTTTTTTTTTTTTTTTTTTTTTTTTTTGCCAGTCCTGGGCTTGAGCTCAGGGCCTGAGCACTGTCCTTGGACTTTTTCAAGGTTAGAGCTCTACCACTTGAGCCTCAGCACCACTTCCGACTTTTTTCTATGTATGTGGTACCAAGGAATTGAACCTGGGCCTTCGTGCATGCTAGACAAACACTTTAACCACTAGGCCAAACTCCTGGCCGATTTGAATGTTCTTGATTAGCTTTGTTGAACAACTTTTCATCCAACTACTGGGCATTTTCATGCCTTTTTTTAGAGAAATGTTTATTCATGCCATTTATTTCTAGAAATGAAGGTTATTCATCTGCTTCCTACTGATCCACAGAAATTTCTTAAATATTAACATATTACCAAATATTTACAAATATTTTCATACATTCTATAGATGAATTTTCACTGGATTACTGCCTTTGCAGCAAAGAAATTCTTAATTTTATATAGTCCCACTTATTTGTTTTTGTTTTTGTTCTACACGCTTTGGATAGCACATCCAAGAAACAACTATTGCCAAGGATAATGTCATGAAGAATTTTTCTACCTATGCTTTTTCCTTTTGGGAGGGGGATTTTATTTTATTTATTTTATTTTTCATATTTTTATTATAATTAATAGAGGGGTTACAGTTACATTTGCCAGAAAGAAGGTGTATTACTTTATACACATTGATGCCCCTTCTCATGTTTTTGTCCCCATTTCCCTTCCCTCACCCCCTTCCCTCATCTTGTTTTCCCCCTTCCTATTTCAAATAAATAAGCGTATAAACAATATACCAGATAACAAGGTAAGATACTGTAACAATATGAGAATAACCAAGGTACAACAAAATATATGAGAAATAACATAGTACATTAAGAACAACAATCATACCTTATATGGCTCTTGTTTCCATATCCTGGAGGTCCTTTCATTTAGCTTCATCCTATATGGCCTTATGGACCTAGGTTTTGAGCTATTGTAATCCTCTGCTAGGAAAGTCCAAGGTTTGTACCAATGAGGGAAACCATTGAGCCTATATTCCTTTGGGTCTGGCTTATTTCACTTAATATAATTTTTTCCAAGTCTTTCCATTTCTTTATAAATGGGGTGATGTCGTTCTTTCTGATGGCAGCATTACCTATGCTTTTTCTATGAGTGTCAAAGTTTTGAGTCTTATATTTAAATATTTACTTAATTTATTTGAGCTGATTTTTATGGAGAGCATAAGATAACACATTAAATTTCATTTTCTTTGCATATGGATATCCATTTTCTTCAACATTACTGAAAGTCAGTAAAAATGACTTATGTCTCCATTCTACATTTTTAGCAGCCATGTTAAAAAAATCTGTTGACTGTGGTTTTCATCCTCAGAACTTTATTCTTTGCAATTGATTTATACATTTGTTTTTATGAAACTCACTTTGATAAAAGAAGGCATAAAGGGACAATAAATGACCAGAAACTATGTGTCACATAGTCCTAATCATTCCATTCCAATGGAAAGACAAGCTAATCTGAGACAGCCAATAAAAGGCCAATAAAAGCTATACCAGACTACAGGAAGTAAAGAAGTAAATTTCAGATATTTGGAAGAGAAATATCAAATGTAAAATTCTAGAAACAAAGATTTAACTTTTCTATCAAGCATCAAGGTAAGTGACATCATTATGTTGTCAAAATGAGAAATCTCAGCTTTTATGGCCATAACTACAAATGTAGGTCTAGAAATTTAGTATGTTCTGCCTATTGCTCTACTTAAAAATAGCACCTGACTCTTGGAAAGTGATCGAAATGAACTCATTAGTTAATGATAGCCAGTTTATTCAATGACAACCTGGAAGAATTAATCATTGCTAACTCTGAAGAGGAGATATACGAAGCCTTTCTTCAAAGAAATGAGTGAAAACATGGCAGAACTTTCTAAGTATTGCGTTTAAATGTTGCTTTTCAAGGTTTTTGTTCATTTTGTTGTTTTTGTTTTGCTTTGTTTTTTGCTTCTGTGTGGAGATGTTGGGAACTCAGGTTGACATGGAAATACCAAAAGACCGAAGCAGCCTGGAATGCTGAGTGTACACTTGAGGACAGCTGTTCTGGAGAACTGCCCAGAATTAGAGTGGATCTGCACCACAGGAAAGTAAGCGTGTGGCATGCAGCCATGGAGGGTTAGGGAGTTTATGTTACCACAGCATAACCCAACCTATCTTGACAGGTGTAATAATCAACAACTATGTGTTGAAGGGAAGAATAAATGATCCATATTTTATGGATAGGGAAGCAGAGTTACAACAAAGGTATGTAATTATCTTAGGACTGCTGAGCAAAACGTGGAATCAAAGCCAGATTGCATATAAGATTTGAAATATGTAGCAATAATTTTTAATGAAGTGAGATAAACTGTTTATTTTACTGTTTCATCAATCATAAACAGATCATAATCCAGCAATGACTAAAAGTAATGTTAACAGAGACTTGTTATTTAAAAAAAAGTATCTGACTTTCCCAAGATTTTCCCTATCCCGTCATTCAAAAGTAGGCCTAAGACCCTAACACAAGTTTCAAAGTATGTCAGTGCTAAGTTTCTTATCTTTACATGTCAGTACAAGACTCCTAAGACAGTGCTTCTATGTTTCTTCCACTCATTTCTTACTCTGGATTGTGATGTGCACTTTACATAATCACTCCTCATATTAGTAGTCAGTTATTGGTTTTGAGCTTACTTGCAAGGAAATGATTAGAGTTACAAACCAAAATATTTGCTTTTTTAGAAGAAAATAAAAGGTAAGAGAATATGTCTCCCGACTTTGACTTTTCATTCTTCAAGTCTTTTTCAGTAGGCCAACACACACACACACACAAAGCGTAGAGCAGCATACTGATATTTACTATGCTCTCAGTTTGAGGGCACTTCTTAAAAGCATTAGTCATTGCTGGAATTATGGGCTTTTCTTTAGAAACTAGAGCATACACATTCAAAAAAACACAAATAAAGAGAAGGAAACAAAAATCAAGTTTCTGATATAACCCAAATATTAAAAAGGCTATATTTGGGTATGTTACAAACTACATCTCATGCCTACAACTCCAAAGTATTTTAATATATCAGTAATTATTGAGTATTCTTTGCAGCATTATTGAAAATGTTATATATTTATAGTATGTCTTATTTCTCCTCTTCAGATCAGTAGATACTGGGTGGAAATTTTAAGATGGTAAAGTAATAATACCTTACAAATTTAAAATACAAAAATAAACATTAATGATCACCTCTTGATTTGTATATATTAGATACTTTTACAGTTTTTAGGTTGAATATATGTGTGCATATGTGCATACATGCACAGACAGGCATATATATACTATATATGTATTTGCAATAGATGTGTGTTTATAAAATGTCAAACTCCACATTCCATATTAAACTCAGAATCTATTCTCTATAATCCACGATCAGAAACTTGTCTTTTTTTTTCTTTTTGTACTAGGGCTTGAACTCAAGCACGTCTTGCACAGTGTCTTTGCTCATGGCTAGCATTCTACCACTTGATCAGTGCCTCCAACCCAGCTTTTTGCTGGTTATTTTGGAAAAAGAATCCTAAACACTTTTCTCCCTAAGCTGGCTTAAATCTCAGCCTCCTCATTTGTTACAATCACAGGTATGAGCCAATAGCACCCAGCTCAAGTTCTTGAGGGAGGAACATCAATCAAGATAAGGCAAAGGAGGAAATACTAAATATCTTCTTCAAGAATATATTGCACAAAATTTGTCTAAAATTGTTAGATGTATAATCATGTAGAAATGTTCAGTAATCATTTTTACTTCTTGAAACGTTAAAGATATACTAGAACAGTACCTTGAGTGAGTCAGCTGGATTTAACTAGATTACTTTGAAAATGCAACTTATCTAAGTCAAATATATCACATTTTATTTTTAAAAAGTGAAATAAATAAGAACCACTTTTACTAGCCTGCTCCATGTCACTGTCACCTGGAATTCCTCCTACACTTCCTTCCTCCTCACAGTTTGTTCCATTGAAATCACTCGAGGAAAAAGGTGCTATACTAGATCTTTTATATATACTTGCTATAGGGGCCAGGAGTTTCACCTAGTGGTAGAGTGCTTGCCTAGCATACCCGGGCTTGATTCCTCAGTACCACCTACATAGAAAAAGCCAGAAGTGGTGCTGTGGATCAAATGGTAGAGCTCTGGCTTTGAGCCCAAGGACAATGCTAGGGCCCTGAGATCAAGCCCAGGACTGGAAATATATATTTGCTATAGATCTGTTATGTTGACTTTTACTTTATTATTTTATTTACTTATTTTCTTATTTAAGTAGTTGTACAAGGAGTTTCAGTTGAGCATGTCCATCAGTTTATGAATACAATGAATTCTGATCAATGTCACCCCTTCTGTCATTCTCCCCCATCTCTCCAACCCCCACTTTACTCTCAAGTGGCTTGGTTCCATTTTTACAAGTACACTAAGTTGTTTTTTTTCTTTTTTCTTTTTCCTTCTATTTATTGTAGAGGTAATGTATAGAGTGGTTACAGTTACATTTGCCAGGTAGTAGGTGCATCAGTTCTTACACATCAATACCTCTCCTCATGTTTTTTCCCCCATTTCCTTTCCCCCACCCTCTCCCAATCATCTTACTTTCCCCCTTCCCTTCCCTATTTCAAATAAACAAATAAATGTATATACAATATAGCAGGTAACAAAGTCAGATGCAGTAACAATATGAGATTAATAGAAGGGCAAAAAAGAGAAGAGAAATAACATAGTACATTAAGAACCACAATCACACAAAATAAAGCTCCTAGATCCTTTCATTTAGTTCATCCTATATGACTTTATGAAGTACACTAAGTTTTATGACTGTATTTACCCAGCATTTCTCCCTCCATTCGCATGTAGACCCTTGGAAATTTAAGAGCTTATTTGACACTAAACATTATAGTATAATATTTTTATCAGCAAAGATTTTTTTCATATATTTTTATTGTAATTAATAGAAGGGTTACATGATATTTGCCAGATAGAAGGTGCATTAATTCACATACATTGATACCCTTTCACATATCTTGGTCCCCATTTCCCTCCCCCCACCCGCACCCCAATTTTAAATAACCAAATACAAATATATCCGATATATCAGGTAACAAAATGGGACACTATCAGCAAAAATTTTATGAAGTCCTTGAACCATTTATAGATAAGTTTAAAATATTTTACTCCAAACAAATAATACTTAATAGACATCTAATCTCTGTGTGTATACCCTAGTTATTCATATAAATCTATAAACTCTTAATTTTCATATATGTAAAATATATGTGCATATAGACACTTTTAGATATTTGTCTCAACTATTTAATTTTAGAGCATCAACAGCATGGAAATACTAGCTTCCTGTTCTTGCCTCTGTTCAACTAATATAACCTCTTTAAATTTATTCAATAATCACCATAAGTTTCCTGCTAATATTTCCTAATAATTGATCCCTTAATAGGGAGCTTTCCCTTTGGTAGACTTCTCAAGATCATTCATGGATACAAAATTTTCCCGGAAATGTGTATGTTTGACAGTGATATGTGTGCATGCATATTTGATCATTGATTAACAGATTGTTTATGTATAAAATTCAAGGATTATATTTTTCTTACATATGTTTAAAAGATTGCTGTATTCTTTTCTTGATTAAAATGTTGTTACAGAAATTTTTGATGTTGAGCTGGGAGTATGGCTTAGTGGTAGAGTGCTTTCTTAGCACACATGAAGCCTTGGGTTCAATTCCTTGATACCACATAGAAAAAACTGAAAGTCGTACTGTGGCTCAAGTGAGAGAGTGCTTGCCTTGAGAAAGTTCAAGGACAGTCCCCAGGCCCTGAGTTTAAGCCCCAGGACTAGCAAAAAAATAAAATAAAAATAAATCTTTGAGCCGGGCGCAGTGGCCTGTAATTCTAGCTACTCAGGAGGCTGAGATCTGAGGATCACGGTTCAAAGCCAGCCTGGGCACTAAAGTCTGCGAGACTCTTATCTCCAATTAACCACTAGAAACAGGGAAGTAGGGCTGTGACTTAAGGGGTAGGCAAATAGCCTTGAACTGAAGAGCTCAGGGACAGCACCAAGGCCCAGAGTTTAAGCCCATAATGATCCCTCCCCCCACACACACACACAAAAATCTCTGATATGCAATTAACTTTCTTTCTTTTTAATTGACTTAGTTCTTTTTATCTAGAGGTACTAGGGATGTTTTCTTTTCCTGTCTTTGAAGTCTAATTTTATGCATATGTTTCTCAAGTTGACTAGGTCAGTTTTCTTAAATATAAATTATTTTTTTTACATTCATGATTAGATTTGATAGGTCAGGACAGCAATATTTATTTGTTTGGTTATGTTTTTAGTATTAGCTATTCTCTTCTTGTTTTGCATTTTTATTCAAAAATCACATATTTTGCTATGTAATAGGAAAAAGTAAAATTTGTATTTACTAAGTCATTTTGTTCTTTTTTTTATTGTAATTAGTAAAAGGGTTACATGATATTTGCCAGATAGAAGGTGCATTAATTCACATACATTGATACCCTTTCACATGTCTTGGTACCCATTTCCCTCCCCCCCACACCCCCCAAGTCATTTTGTTCTTACTTCTTTTTTTCTCTTTATTTTGTTTGAACTTCCTTAGCTCTTTTCATTCTGATCCTCTGTGTTTTGCTATAATTTTTTATTTTTGCTTATAGTATCATGTATTATATCATTTATTATGTGTTCTTTATTTTCTTTTTAGACTATTTTGGGAGGGGTTTCATTCTGATTACTTGCACATCTATTCTTTCTTTTGAATTAATTTTTTTATTTAACTGTAAAATTTCTTAGGCCTATTAGTTTAATTTATCTGGAATGTTTTAGGTTTTTTCCTACTTCATAATATGATTATAATTACAAGCTTACTTATTGTTATTACCTCTTAACATTATATAGACACTATAGCTCTGTGTTCAAAAGTTGTTTCTGTCTCAAACACTGTATCATTCTATCTCTATCTGTCTCTTATTTCTTTCCCTCTCCCTTGTTTCCTCTCATTCTCCATGTGTACCTGTTTATAAGCTATACAAACTTACTTTTACATTAAGCATTGTCATAAAAATAAATCTCAATAAATATCCATATATTAATCTTTACTGTAGTATTGTGGGGTTTTATTACAACAAATAAGATTTATAAGAAATAAAATTTGACTTCTGAGACTGGACCTAAGCAGATCTTGTACCTTCTGTTTACATTTTCTTATAGGGTTTCCCTAAGAAGGGGACGAAGGAAAGATGGAAACAGATCAGCTACAATTATTGTGGGATGAGAAATCACATGAAGTAGAGTCAGAGTTATTCAATTAACAGCCACAAAGCTCTACCAGGTATATGTGGGTGGCTACTCAGGAAAATCCACTTCAAGATAACATCACAACTCACAAAAATGAACAACTAAGTCAGTGACACACAAAGGAACTACCCCGGAGAAGTCTCATCCAAGTTGATAATCCACAAAATTATGAACATATAAATAATCACTTATTTAAGCCATTGATTTTGGTGTAGTTTATTTTGCAGAAGAAGATAACCTTAACAGTATACATTTCTCTTTTCCTACAGAAAGCAAAGAAAGTATATACTTCCTGTATATAACTGGAAAATTGAGAAGAGGATATTAATCTATCACCAGAGGAAAGAGATCACTAGAGAATACTGCTAGTATTTCTAAAAAAGAGCACTATATCAGAATATAGAATGTGTGGCCTACTTTTGTTCAAACAGTGGGATTCGCATTTTAACAACTTTACTCATTCCACTCTAAAAGAAGTTAAGAACAAGTTTTTTGGTGAATAAATGGATCTGATCAACAGACTACTTGCATTTTCCATCTTTGAAATCAGCTGGCTGATTTACAGATGTATCCCTGTGCGTATTTACATTTAAAGGCTGATTCTCTTCCTTCTGGGAGCCAGCTCTAATAATGGGACAGGAAGTGGGATGGCTGCCATGGAAGGCTTCTCTTCCTTCTACCCTGAAGATAGGTTTGCCTAATTTAGTAACTCCTTGTGAGAAAAACCTTCAGTTGCTAGTAGTAGGGACCATTATTTGATCCTCCTTATGATGCTGCTTTGTTTCTCAGTTGATTTTTTAAGTATTTTTAAGTTTTCTAAACTGAAAGAGTTATTATATAGATGTTTATTTGTTTATTTGGAAAAGGGAAGACAAGGGAAAAACATGATGATTGGGAGAGGGTGGGGAGCCGGAAAATGGGAGCAAAACATGGGAAGGGGTAACACTGTTCAAGAAGTAATGTACCTGATGAATATAACTGTAACCCCTCTGTACACCACCCCAACAATAAAAAGAATAATAAGAATATTTTTAAAAGTTGTATAAGAGGGTTTCATTTTGACATCTCCACAGGGTGCTGGTGGTTGGGGCCTGTAATCCTAACTATGTAGAAAGCTGAAATAGGAAGATCACAGTTTAAGGATAGCCAAGGAAGGAAAATCCATAACATTTTTATCTCCAACGAACCATCAAAAAGGCAAAGGTACAGATGTGCTTCAAGTGTGGACCATCAGTCTTGAGCCTAAAAAGCCAAAAAAGTGTGTCCCGGCCCTTAGTCCAAGCCCTGGCATTAGCACACACAGCAAAAATGATATGGCCTCATAAGTGTCCAGTGCTTCTTGAATAGAAAGAAATATGTATTTTTTTTATTTAGTAGGACAATGCAACCAAGTAAAAATTGTATAGTTTGCCAAAATGCTCTGGGAAAGATTAATGCCCTTATTGTGAAAATTAATGGCTTTTGAGGGAAAGTATTATGACAATTTGTTAAATTTACTTTTGTTAATTTACATGTATAATATAATACATGAATATAACATTACACATATATATGGCCAGATCCTGGCCAATTTTTTCTGAAATTTTAAATGGCCAAGACAAATATCAAAGAAAAAGATCTATTACATTTTTTCATACACATGAAGAATTCAATATTTAGAAAGAAATGGTAGATGAAATAAGTGTTTATTCATTTCAAATGCATTTTGGATTCCCTCGGAAACAGTGAGGAATAGCAGTTCAGAGTGCCTTCAGTGTAATTGAGCCCCCAGACAGGTCACATAACCCTTTGACTTTGGATACTATATAAAGATGCAGACTTTCCCAAAATATTTTTGTATCTTCATGTTTCATTTATTTTAGAAGAGGATGCTGTTTCCAGCCAAGCTAAATGGAAATCATTGAACTGACAGAAGCATTCTCTATGGTGACCTTTATATCACCTGGAAAGGGGCTCAAAGCACCTTTTATGGTTTAATCAAATCATAATTCACTGGATTTCACTCCTTCCCCTGAAGAAAAATATACATATTCTTATGAAATAAATTCATTTCCCCATGGGCTTAGATATAACAGAGTGCTAGTTCTGCCCCCACTTCCTGATATCCATATAAGTGTTCTATTTAAGCTGACTCAACAAGTTCAGCTTAACTGCCCTTCCCATAGACATTGAACAACTCAGTATAACCATAATGGTGATGATTGAATTTGGAAAGGCTTTTCATGCCTCTGAATAGAACTACCCGATTTAGAAAATAATGTAATCATCTATTGAGATGAAGCCAGATAGGCATTTACCTTACCTTTAAACACTTCTTGAAAAAAAGTAGAAGCTTCAGCATGGTTCGATGATTTGACCCTAACAGTGATCATTCCAGAGGATCTGCTTTCAAAAGACAGACTGGCTTAAGAATAGAACAAAAGAGCAGCCATCTGGAAACCAGCACAGAGAAGAACAACATATAGATCGGATCTACCAAGACAGCAGGAGATACACCTGCAGGCTGAAAGATAGCTACAATGGTATATCACAACACTTTGCAAACCCATGTACCAGCCCTTCATGCAGCACATGTATTCGTGACAAAACTGGGTTTTAGGAAAGTAATAAGGCAAGCATACTGCTGCTATGTCGTTCACGTGGAGGCAAATATTCACTTAGGGTAATTAGCTTGAGTAGTGAGATTTTAATCATTTCATTCTCAACATAAATATTTGGCTAATCGATACGAAAGGTATTTATTTTCTCTCTAGTTGGCTTTGATTCCCAGCATTAGTGCTGTGTGACAGATGGCTGATGTCATCTCTGCTTGGAAGAACTCAGTTGGCAATATTAGCATGGCATATTTCTGGGGACTTGTGATATGCTATGAGATGATGAAAAATAAAAAGGTCCAAAAGGGTATTCCCCAAAGCAAATATATTTATATGACTTGATTGCATATCCTACTGATCCATGATAAAGAAACAAATATTCCATTTAATTAATACTTTATTTAAAATGTTCAGAGGAATACTAAGGATACCATTTGATTGTTTCGCAATCCTAGCAGTTTACAATATCAAAAAAATCCATTTGTTGTTTCTATTTTCTTCATCCTCCCATTTGTGTAGCATTATATGGAGACAGAGCGATTGCAATGCTTGAAATGTACTTAATGCCCTCAATCATACCAGAAACCAGTGCATTATTGCAGATTATGAGAACTGTGTTAGGTCTAAAACTGATTTTTATGTCATTATCTGGTAAATCTGAAATGAGCCCTTGTACTTGGAGTGATGTTCTAGAATCTGTTATTGCTGACCAAGGGTCTATTATTACATTTTAATATATATTTATTGTTATTGTAAAGGTGGTGTACAGAAGGGTTACAGATCTATAAGTCAAGTAATGAAAAAGGTCCCTTCTTCCCTTGTTTTTCCCAACCCTCCTCCCGCACAAGTTGTATAGTTTGTTTTTAGCATGTCTAGTGAGTATCACTGATGCATTTGTTCACCCTTTGTTATTATTACATTTTTGATTTGACATTCTTTCTCCCACAGGCTGCCTATAGGAACTAAATAGCATCTGTCAAAATGTTTGGTTTTGAAAAAAGGGGAAGGATGTGGGGCTAAAACAGAAGTGAAAGTAGGGTAAAAAGAGAGTAGAGGATGTGGAATCAAAGATTTTAGCAGGGAAAGTTGCTTTAAATAAGAACAAAGTGTTTAATATTTCTAGACACTTATGGACACGAAATATATACTAATGAACATATTTATTTAATTATTTTTAAGGAAACTGAGGTATGCAACACTGCAGGTGTTTTTCTCAAGATCTCACAGTTGATTTATGGTGGAGGCAGTGAGCTCCAGTGTCAATGCTCTAATTACTATCCTAAAGATAAGAACACAGAGAATACATCCCTGAAAGAAAAAATAAAATAGTAACTCCGGCTTCTATAAGCTAATGCTTGGATATTTGAGAATCCTATATAAGGGCATCCCTATATTTTTAAGGAAGAGCCTTAGGTGTCTTTTGTTTCTTTTGTTTACATCATAGAACAATTTGCCACCTTAAGAAATAAATACAAATTATAATCATAATAGTAGAAATGGAAAGAAATTCACAGTTAGGCCTAGTGCCATTACAGAATGTAAAATAAGATTGCTGGAAGTAATTCTTTTTCTAAGGATCTGTGTAGTTAGAATAGAGAATCAATGTTGTTTCTTTTTTTTTCCTCTTTTTTAATAGCACAAACCACTGGCGCCCATCTGAATTACTCTATGTGTTGCTAATATTTTAATTTCTGTAGGAATTTCCCAAGTGTAATATCCACAGTCATTCATTAAGGAGAAAGTATACAATGTCTTCAGTAATTTGTTTACCTCGAGCTTCATTTTCTAAGGTTACATATCCCAAACTATTGAATACTAGTGACAATTACTTAATCATATAAAAATACAACCAAAGTAGTCACATTCGAATATATCTTCATCAGATATCTCAGGAATTGTTAAAATATTAATTTCAGATTAAAACCTATTATACACATAGAGATTTTTAGGTTCTAATTCTATATCTATATTTAACAGATATAATGATGACATATCTTGACACAAGGGGAACTTTGTCTCTGAGATTCTGTGATCTTTATATACCTTTCTCTCTGAGATTCAGTGCTGTTTGTGTTTCAGAAAAATATGCCAATCAAACATGGTTATCATTTCTAAGAAAGCATTTCTCCTCTCTAACTTTTTTGATACAGAATAAAATAAGATTGCTTATGTGCCATTATCCAGGAAAGTTTCACCTTGATCATGTAAAAACATGATGAGCGACTGGTTACAATTATCACCTGATTTCATGCTCTGAACCTGAATTGGCTTTGACCATCATGCCTTCAAATGTAAAACAGGCCAGTCTTCAGATTGCAGCATAGCCATGTCCATCTCACCATGAGTTGCAAACACCCCAGCCCCTTAAACCCAGAAAAGGAACTGTCACAGAAACATTGAAACCAATTTAATGGTGCTGTATGTTCTTTCTGTAAGTATGATTAAATAATCATAAGAATTTCTCTTAGGGCTAATCTGCTATATTTTCCAGATTTTCACCTTGGGGACATATTGTCCCTTGTCACTGAAACCTCGGGGACAGAAGGGGACGCCACAGGGTGGCACAGCAGGAAGCTGAAACACTGATGAAACAGTGTTCAGTTAATGAAAGCATGGCCCGTGGCCTCCGCTGCTCTGCCATATGTTTGAAGAAATGCTAATGACTACAATTCAAATACCTTTTTCATCTTAACTATATGTAAATGTGTTTATAAATGCTCTCTTATAAATATACGATCACATTTTTAAAAGCCAAGTGCTAATGTTTCTTTCAACATCTATAATACACAATAATTAAAACTTAGGCAATTCTGCTTAATTATACCTTATGGGAAACTGTACAGTAATTTATAGAAATTAAGCAGAAAAACAAAGATCAACAGAAATAAAGCAGTAGTTGAACAACTGAATAATAAATCACTTTGATCATTAATTTACAGCAGCAAATTCATGGTAAGATTTTGATCCTAATTCTTAAAACAGCTGACACGTGAAAAAGAAGGTGTTAGGAATTTGGGTATTCCTCCTAAAAGCACAGCTTGAACTGATGGTGTTGTGGTCTATGCTGTGATGTTTCTGTGTTACCCTCCCTCTCCTTCTCCCTCTACCCACCCCCGAAATAAAGAAGTTCATGATTTTTTTTAACTATTCTGCTGGTAGGGCCTTCTCTGTTTCTCCATTTTGTATGCTTTGGCTCCACACTGAAATGATTATTTGCTAGAGCCCAGGCTGTTATATGATTGACATATTCTTTAGGGCATGTTTAGCCATATGATAATAATTCATTTAAGAGAACCAGTTGAAATCTTATTTTGGTAGGTAGGAGATGACGCATACATTGAAAATTCCCTCAGTCAGAGATTATTATACGTAGACAGTTATTAACTGAAATTGATATCGGAAAGTTGCTAAATTCTACCATGGGTTTACATTTTTTTTTTACCAGTCCTGGGCTTGAGCTCAGGGCCTGAGCACTGTCCTTGGACTTTCTCAAGGCTAGACCTCTACCACTTGAGCCTCAGCACCACTTCCAGCTTTTTTTCTATGTATGTGGTACCAAGGAATCAAACCCGGGTCTTGGTGCAAGCACTTTAACCACTAGGCCAAACTCCCGGCCCGGTTTAAATTTTTTCAGTAAAAATATTTTCTGGTACGTGTCTTCACTGTATCTCTATCCTTTCTTTTATCATTTTTTTAATTTTAGCCTTTATTTTAGCTACTTTATATCAATTGTACAAAAGAGTTCATTATAATATTTCCATACATACATATCATTTACTTGGATTGAATTCATCCTCTCTATTGCTCTTTCTTTCCATTTTTCTTCACCTTTATTCATTTTAACCAGGCTTCATTTTTCTGCATTCTGTTTTCAAACTGTTCCTATTTTTTACACTCATGTCATTCTTTTGGTGAAAGGTTTGGATTCCACGTTGTGCAGAGAACATTTCTCTTTCTCAGTATGCCTTATTTTAGTCAACCTAAGATGATGATTTCCTGTTTCCACGAATTTTCCTGAAAATAAAAAAAAAACATACAATATCCTCCAATTTTTTTTTTTGGCCAGTCCTGGGCTTGAGCTCAAGGCCTGACTGTCCTTGGGCTTTCCTCAAGGCTAGTACTCTACCCTGACCCACCACACAACTTCTGGCTCTTTCTATATATACGGTACTAAGGAATCAAACCCGGGTCTTCGTGCATGCTAGGCAGGCACTCTACCACTAGGCCAAACTCCCGGTCTTTTATGCTCTGTTTTTTATTTTTTGCCTGTGCCGAGGTTTGAATTTAAGGCCTGGATGCTATCCCTGAGCCTCTTTCTGCTCAGGACTAGCGCTCTACCACTTAAGCCACCATGCCACTTTCAGCTTTTGTAAGTAGTGTATTGGAGATAAGAATCTCACAGACTTTCCAGCTCAGGCTGTCTTTGAATTACCATCTTCAGACCTCAGCCTCCTGAGTAGCTAGGATTACAAGTGTGAGCAGCAGGTACCCAGCAGCTAATATTATCCATCTTTTTGGATTGCTATGCTACTGGATATGTAACCACATATTTTATTCTTCAGTCAACAGGCACCTAGGCAGATCTGACAGCTTAGCTGTAGGATGTGAATAGAGTATACTTCTTTATCTATAAGACATTTCATTGTGCAAATGAAAATAAACATGGTTTATTTTTTTCCATCAGCACTAATGTGAACATCTTATACAGATTCTAAGTGCATATGTAGTAAACATTCTCTACTGTCCCACTTTGCTTGCTGAATCAGTGTGGGTAAAGGTTGTTCACCTTTTTACAGTAATATTCCATTGTTTCCTACTGGGTTTTTGTCCTAAAACTCTCCCCATATTTTCACATTTATCTCTCTCTCACTTTATCTCTCATTAATGTTTGATTTATAATAGTTCATTTGAATACATCCTTAAATGATTTCCATTTTATTTCACAAAATATTGGATATTAGATTGAAAGTTTCATTGGAACACATTTTTGAATAATCTGTAATCACTAATGTCACAACCCAAGTGGATTTAAGTAAAACAACTTTAAACCATTTTCTCTTCAGGCAACTCAGTAAGAATAGGTCTTAAAGGTAGAATCTAATAAAGCCCAGTCCAGTTTTGGGAACATAGAAATGCTCAGAAAAACCTAAATGTGTGTTATTATCATGGTGGTTGTTATTTATTACATATCTGAGCATGTTTTATTCAAAGATTTGAGGAAATAAATGATTTCCATGAGTGAAAAAAAGTTGTATCATAAGCACATTGGGGAAGGTAAAAGATTAAAATATATAATTTCGTATTACTTAGGCAATGACGCAAATCATTGTCAAATAAATATATAAAGTGTAATTACCTAGTCAAATGATGCAAAATTTCAGTTTAAGAATTCTAGAAATTGATAACAGGCTTAATACAGTCAACTATATTATGTATATGTAGAAATTCTGAGAGCAAGGCCTGGAGTTTGGCCTAGTGGTAGAGTGCTTGCCTAGCATGCACAAAGAACTGAGTTTGATTCCTTGGTACCATATGCATAGAAAAAGCCAGAAATAGTGCTGTGGTTTAAGTGGCAGAGTGGTAGCTTTGAGGAAAAAGCCCAAGGACAGTGCTCAGGCCCTGAGTTCAAGCCCCAGTATTGGCACAAAAAAAAAAAAAATACTGAGAGCAGATTTTAAATATTCTCACTCCTGAAAGCATATAAAAGTTAATGCTTACATCATCATGATTTAACTGTTCTACAAAGTATGCACTTCATGCATGATAAAATTTATACAATTTTCTTCGTCAATTAGGAATCAATTTAATAGCTATTTTAGCTATACATACTCTGCCATAAAATGTGACTGTAATATTTTTGAATATTATGAACCATATAGAAATATTTGGACATCTTGGTTACTCTCAAAGATGCATATTCTTTCCAGAGTAAATGCTGTACCCGTTCAGGAAGAAATACTATTACTCAGAAGTTTTAAGAGTTTTTAAAATGTGGTGGGAAATGGCTGTCTAACACATGACATAAAACAAAAGACAAAGGTTCAGGAAATTTCTCAATGCAGGCTGTGAGTAAGTGTTGAAAGCCATTAGGCTGTTTTTGTAGATCTAGAAAATAAAGGTCAGTGCTGTTTTTCCAAATGGGTTTGGCCATAAATCCATCAGGATGCATTTGCAAGCAAGTTGATACATCTGTATTGCTCGCTAGAGACACCTCAGCTCTGCTTAGCTTTAGGCCTATATTAAGGGATTCTGATTATGGATGGCTAACCAGTGCTTCTCCAGCAAAGCCGCTTCATAAAAAACTGTCATGTGGTCAAGACAAAAATTGACAAAAGGGCAAATTCTCCTCTCTTCTTCATTGAAGATGACTACAGGGTAGAATACATTCAAAGACTCTAATGTCTTGAAATTCACTTACCAAACAAAAATCACAGGAAAGAAATACAAAATGAGTAGTGATAGCACTAGACCTTGTTTACTGGTAAATCATTTGCATAATGTTTGCATATGAATATATTACTTATGAGTATATACTTTTCTCATATTATTTTTTTCTTAATGAATTTGATTTGTTTTTGTTACGCTGTTTTTTAAAATAATGGACAGCGCCTTGCTTTCTAACTCTGGCTAGTGGTGTTCCGGGGTCATAACACACTCTGTCAATCCACTTTTCTTCTTATGACTACTTAAAGATGGCAAAGTGATTCATTTGTCCCAGGGTCTATGAAAAAGGCCTAATGATGCAAAACATATGGAAATTTTTCCAAACAATGTATAATGGCAAGTTCAGGAAGTGGTCTGTCTTGAAGTTTAATAAAACTTCCTAGGAAAATTGATGGCTGGGCAACGTGAGGTTTAAGGGTCAAAAACTCTTAGACCTTAGTGATGCTCTGTGGATTTTTTTGGAGAAAAGTAATCTTCTTATGGTTTGTTTCCACCTGGTGAAGCACATCATGCCCCCATCTTCTTGCTTCACCTTCCTGGTGGCTTCATCCTTGGAACCCCTGACCCCCTCCTCTAGAACTTGACAGACCCAAGCCTTTTCTGAGACATATCTACACAAAAGCTTCTCTTAGCCTGGGGGTAGGGAGCAATGCAATTCTCAACGGAAGAGTAGTTAGGAAGCAATCATATTTCTGTGCAATATTTTTAAGTTATGCTTCCCTAATCAAAAACTAAAAGAACTATCAAACATATATCAGAAATCTCTTGTTAAATAAATGATAGGCGATTTCAGCTTCCTTATTGATTATTGAAGTAAACTAGACTGAATGTTTAAAATCCAAGTCCATTTTACTTACAAGTAGGGAAGGGAGGTCCCTCAATTTTATTCCACTGTTTAAAACTTGGAACTTCTCTTGGGCCGGGAGTTTGGCCTAGTGGTAGAGTGCTTGCCTAGCATGCACGAAGACCCGGGATCGATTTGTCGGTACCACATACACAGCAAAAGGCCGGAAGTGGTGCTGAGGCTCAAGTGGTAGAGCTCTAGCCTTGAGAAAGTCCAGACCCTGAGCCCAAGCCCAGGATTGACAAAAAAAAAAAAGAGACTTCTCTTTAAATAAGTTAATCAGTAACAATGTTTTGTTGTTGCTGCTATATTGGGGTTTAAGGTGGGGAGAAGTTGTCGGTTGTGGGACTTGAACTCTGGGCCTGGGCCCTGTCCCTGAGTTCTTCACCTCAAGGCTACCACCCTACCCCTTGGGCCACAGAGCCACTTCTGGTGTTCTGGTAGAGATAAGAATCTCACGGACTTTAGTGCCCAGGCAGACTTTGAACCTCGATCCTCAGATCTCAGCCTCCTGAGTGGCTAGGAACACAGTCCTGAGCCACCGCCCCCAGCATTCCCAATCTTATATTAATACTAGTAATTAATATTGATATTAATGGTTAGTTAATTAACAATATCAATCATTCATGAGCTTTTTCTGTCAATATAGGTTGTGAGTTCAAGTTCTTTTGGGGGACAAAAACAGAATTGTTTTATAGATGCTTGATCTGATTTTCTTTCTATACTGTATGAATTTTTCATTGTTTTCTAGTTATATTTATTATAAAATAGCTATCAAGCTTATTTATCTAAAATTTAACTTATGTTCTGCACTTGATTCCTCATGCAGCAATATTCAAGAAAATATATAAAAAAGTATGTAAGTTTACATTAAAAAAATAAGAAAACATAAACAATGTTCTTACTGAAGTATGAATTCTGAGGAAAGAATCTGTGTCGAATTTTTATAAGTTTAAAAAGAAATATAACCAGGAAAAATTTGGCAAGCATTCATTTTTCAACAAAGACACATATGGTAATGTTGCAAATTGTTGATTTTATAAAAATATATGTATTGACTCATAGAACATTTTAACCTTTGAACCTCATTTATAAGGTAACACTATAGTAATATACTTTGAAACATATAAGCTGAGAATTTTAATGAAACTATGTACCTGACTTGAACTTCAAAGCATTAAATGCTGGTGACAAGGTAAAATACTATTGATTCTACTTTCCTCCCAAATGTCACTGTTTCTCCTCTAAAAGCACTCCATTAGAAGTGTTGACATATTTATTAACAAAGTATTTGAGCCAGAATGTCAAGCAAATATTTGGAGAATGGGAATAATCAAACAGCTGAAATGATCAACAAAGATTATTGGCTATCCAGTCAGTTTTTTATTGCAATGTATAAAGGGGTTACAGTTATATTCACCAAATAGTAGGTGCACTATTTCTCATACATTGATACTTCTCATGTTTTGGTCCCCACTTCCCTCACCCACCCATTCCCAATCATATTGTTTCCCCCCCCTTCCCTTTCCTATTTCAAATAAACAAATAAATGTTTATACAATATGCCAGGTAACAAAATCAGATACTGTAACAATATGAGATTAACCAAAGGGCAACAAAAGAGAAGAGAAATAACATAGTACATTAAGAACAACAGTCACACAAGATAAAGCTCTTGTTTCCATATCCTGAAATCCTTTCATTTAGACTCATCCTATATGACCTTTTGTATCTAGGTTTTGAGGTCTTGTAATCTGCTAGGAGAGCCCTAAGTGTGCACTAATTATTACAAATGAGGGAAACCATTGAGTCTATGTTCCTTTGGGTCTGGCTTACTTCACTTAATATGATTTTTCCCAAGTCTTTCCATTTCCTTACAAATGGGGCGATGTCATTCTTTCTGATGGCTATATAGAATTCCATTGTGTATAAATACCACATCTTGTTGATACAATCATCTACTGAGGGGCATCTGAGTTGGTTCCACATCTTCACTATGGTAAATAGTGCTGCAATGAACATTGTTCATTGTTGTGCGAGTGGATTTAGTATGTCCTTCTTTCTTGACATTTGGGTAAATGCCAAGGAGTAGAATTGCTGGGTCACAGGGGAGTTCTAGATTTAGTCTTTTGAGGAACCGCCATACTGCTTTCCATTATCCAGTCAGTTATAAGACTATATTCTAAAATTCTCTACGGGGCACAATGTACACAATATACTTCTTTATATGCTCTTCTCAGAATAAAAGTAATGATATACAGGCAAATTATTTTTCAACTATCTCCTTTTTTTTCTTTTTTTCTTTTTTTCATATATTTTTATTGTAATTAATAGAAGGGTTACAAGATATTTGCCAGATAGATGGTGCATTAATTAGATGGTGCATTAATTCCCATACATTGATACCCTTTCACATGCCTTGGTCCCCATTTCTCTCCCCCCCCACCCCTCATCTTGTTTTCCCCTGTTCCCTATCCAATTTCAAATGTCAGCTATCTCCTTTTAAGAAGACTTAGACACTTTCCACACAGATAGTAAGTGGCAGAAGTAGAATTGAATCCAAGTTTTCTGTCAGCTATTATGGTTGTAATTAATGTTCTTTTGTACTCTTTAAAGACTCATTAGGAATGAGGAACACTGAGTAATAATATTATGAAAGCTAATTTTAGACAATTATATTTTTCTTATTTCTGAGTCTTCCTTTCCATACCTGTAAATCTGAGAGTTTCAAGTTGATTTCAAGTAATTTCATGCTCTGACATTTCATAGTTAAAACATAAGAATACCATCTGGGTGCCAGTGCCATATGTCTGTAATCCTTTCTACTCAAGAAGCTGAGAGGGCCAGGAGTTTGGCCTAGTAATAGATTGCTTGCCTAGCATGCTCGAAGACCCGGGTTCGATTCCTCGGTACCACATATATAGAAAAAAGCCAGAAATGATGCTGAAGCTCCAGTGGTAGAGTTCTAGCCTTGAGAAAATCCAAGGACAGTGCTCATGCCCTGAGCTCAAGCCCAGGACTGGCCAAAAAAAAAAAAAGAATGATATGTTGTCAGAAAGAATGACATTGCCCCATTTGTAAGGAAATGGAAAGACTTCGAAAAAAATCATATTAAGTGAAGTAAGCCAGACTCAAAGGAACATAGGCTCAATGGTTTCCCTCATTTGTCATAATCAGTAGAAACCTTGGACTCTTCTAGCAGAGATTTACAATAGAACAAAACCTAGATACATAAGGCCATATAGTATGATGCTAAATGAAAGGACCTTCAAGATATAGAAACAAAAGCCATATAATGAGTGATTGTTGTTCTTAATGTACTATGTTATCTCATATTGTTATAGTATTTTACCTTGTTATGTGATATAGTGTATATATGCTTATTTGGTTATTTGAAATAGGATAGGGAAGGGGGGAAAACAAGATGGGGGTGGGGGGAAGGGAAATGGGGACCAAGACATGAGAAAGAGTCAATGTTTGTGAAGTAAGGCACCTTTTATCTGGTGAATATAATGTAACCCTTCTATTAATTACAATAAAAATATATGGGAAATAAAGAAGCTGAGACCTAAAAATTAAAGATCAGAACCAGCACATGAGATGCTTATCTTCATTTAACCACAAAAAGCCAGATGTGGATCCATGATCAAGTGGCAACCTTGAAGCAAAAAAAAGTTGAAGTCACTCCCCAGGACTTGAGGTCAAGCCACAAGACCTGCAAATAATAATTATAATAATAATAGCAACAACAATAATAATACAAAATACAAATACCAAATTTCTAATGTCCATACCTCTAATTATAGCTATTATTGCTATTTCCCATACTGAATGCATGAATTTTGTTTTCCTATATCCTATCATTATTTTCTTCTCCTAGAACTGATTGTAATATACGGTTTCTCATACCACTGTGATAACCTTCACCTTAATATTATTTCTTAGGAAGTAAAGTATTAAGGGAATTTTCTTTACCTGACAGTAATTTTTTTACATTTATTGAGTGTTCAGACACTTTCTTTTTTGTCAGGATAAGGTATACAAGGGTTACAGTTACATTGATCATGTAGTAGGTGCATTACTACTGGCACATTGATACCCTTCTCGTGTTTTTGTCCCCATTTCCCTCCCCTCCCAATCTTGTTTTCCCCCCTTCTACTCCCTATTTTAAATAAACAAATAAATATATATTCAGTATACCAGGCAACAAAAACCTGACAGTAATTTTTATCATAGATTATCTTTTGCCATATGGCTCTAGTTCAATTTCAGTTAATTCAAAATATTTCCAATGGGCTAGATTTAATGAGATGAACAGGTAGTACTAAAATCCCTAAGTAAGATAAAATAAATGTCTGATTTCCACCACTTCTTTTGGCCTATCCTGGGCTTGAGCTCAGGGAGTGAGCACTGTCCTTGGATTTTCTCAAGGCTAGAACTCTACCACTTGAGCCTCAGCACTAATTCTGGATTTTTTTTCTATGTATGTGGTACCGAGGAATCTAACCTAGGTCTTCATGCATGCTAGGCAAGCACTCTACCACTAGGCAAAACTCCCGACCCTTTCATTACTTCTTATGGCTGGCCCTCATAAGATTACTAACCCAGTCTTTCCTGCTCATATCACATATAGTTCCCAGTTACATCAGCCTTTACATACATTTACCTGAAGGTTCCATCCTGGTTCATGCACTTTATTCTGCATCATCATAATATATAAATTATTTTATGGATAAATAATAGAATATATAAATTATTTTTCAAGAAGAATAATGGCATACTAATCTCTTCAAGAATTTGCATTTTATCTTTAGACTGATTGATACATTTAGGTTAAATATAATTGAAAGACCAAGAGTAACATTACATGGCCAAAATTATTCCAGGAAAGTATATTTACAAATAAGGTCAGTAAAAAAGAAACACTATGATAACTTACAAACATAACTAAGCAACAATACCTGACCATCTTAATGTGAATTATTTCAGTAGTACTCTCAAAGTAGAATAAAGCCTTACATAAATTAATACTGAACATTTGGAACAGGCTTGGTTTTTTATGTGTAATTTGTATGACTGAAATTATTGTCATAATATCATTAAATATTTGACAAGTTTGAAGAAATCATTTCTCCTACTTGTAAAGGTGATGTAGGAGGGGTTATAGTTACAGAAGTCAGGTAATGAGTACATTTGCTTTTGAAAAATGCCACCATCCCCTTCTTTTTCAGGAGAAAGTTTTGCTCCAAAAAATTTTTACTCAAAAAATTGCAAATATTTCATCTTCTGTTTATCACCAGGAAGTTCGGAGTAATCTTAACCAAGTGAATTTTCATTTATTTGCTTTTCATCTTACTAATAATGGGTCCTATGTGGCAATGTAAAACCACTATCAAATACACTATCTACTACATTGTTATATAGTCTTTAAAATTTGTCCAACTATTTCCCTCAGGGTTAGGAAATAATAACATAAGAATATTCCTAGTTGAAATCTTTAGTTTTTGTCTTTATTTTTAAGAAGCTTATAATAACTTTTTGCCACAATTATTTTGGGATAGAGTAGAATTCTATTTTCTTACCTAATTACCAACAGTTTTTAATGTGATTTTAAACTATTGCATTAGTATTTAATTATAATGCAGTTCTCAATCTCTTTTGGAAGGATGAGAAAAGTCCGTAATAGCAGATATTTAGTTATAAACCACATGGTTTATAAACATGCCTGAGAATGTTATCCTCTAAACAACTTTAGCAGTTACAGTGGGTGATAGCTTTAATTTCTGATATTACTAGAGCCCTCCAGTAAGAGTTGTCTACATTCTTGTTTGTTGTGGATAAATATCACACTATTAAGTGTGCTACACCATTAAGTGTAAATTTTATTCATCCGTTCAATGCTATAAAACACTGTGATGAGTTCTTATTACTGATTTAAAAAAATAAGAAACCAAACCTGGAATCATCACATTACTTCACATCTTTCATTCACAAATCTTGTGCCATGACTATTCCTTCTTCAGTAAATTTAACATAGGACAAAAAGAGAAGACACAAACTCTTGATTAAGGTGGATATCCCAAATATACAAAAGGAAGTCCTTTTCTCACATGATTCTCATATTCATCTGCTTGGCATGACATAACCACCAGCTTTGTTTATGTTGATATTACTGTCATTTCTTTGCATGTGATTTTGATGTTGGTAAAAAGAAAGTCAGGTTAATTTTCAACTCCATCTTTAAGCCTTTCAAGAATTACTGCAACCCTTACTTAGCAGTCTGTTTCTGTGCTGTTCTCAAGATGTAACAAAGAAGCAAACCCCCAAGCATGTTTCCTCTGGAAATCTTACTTCTTTCTGATTTGAATGAACTTTTTGTGAACTTAATACCTTCTTTTAGCTGTGAGGCTTTTCCTCTATATAGAAGTCTAACAATACCTGTGAAACTCTACAAAGAAAAATTGAAGGCCTTCTATACTTCTTAGCATTCTCATGGTGAAACATAAAATGTAAAGTAGTCTGGTGGATGTTACACTGAATTGCATATTTGACCTTCAGCAGCCTCACTTTTCTGCTAACTTAGAGATCATTTGTATTAGGAGAAATCGGTATTTGACAATATTGTTTGCCCCCAATTCTTAAATATATTCTTAAATGTATCTGATTTCAAAGCATTTTCCTGATACTATTCCTGAGTCATTGGTAAAGCATAGTTAATTTTATTACAGAAACACGGTATACTAATTATCTCCCGAGAACTTGCTATAATTTTAAGGGTTATGCACGAGATGTTAACTAATCACACAGCTCCCAGATATTTGTAACATGCAGTGTGACTCTGAGGTTGCATTTAAATGAGTGCTAGGCTTGGCTCATGATGTGTTGTTGCTGGTGCCACACGCAAGAAAATAAATGATGTATTAAGCACAGTTAATTTCAGAAAACTTGACCTGTTTTCTATCAGAGGTAATAGAAGGGTACATATTTCATTCCTGCCCAGCAATTCCCCGCCATGTCCTTAAAAACTGTATTTTTCTATTAAAAAAATCTCTGTGATTGGGGAAAACAAGATGAGGGGTGGAGGTGAGGGGGAGGGAAATGGGGACCAAGACATGTGAAAGGGTATCAATGTATGGGAATTAATGCACTATCTATCTGGCAAATATCATGTAACCCTTCTATTAATTACAATAAAAAATATATGAAAAATACAAAAAAAACTCTGTGATCAAAGAGAAATAATTGCCAATTACAAATTTGATGCAAATGAATGCAACATAGGAAGAGTTAATATGCATGTGTTATGATACAAATTCTTTTAAATTCATATCTTAAAATACTTTTTGTAATGTGCATGGGGAAGTTTGAGCTTTAAAAAATCTTAGGCTGAAAATGTTATTGCAACAAGTAATATGAAATCCATTACAATTATTCAAAATTGTCAAGCTAAAATGAAAAATATGTGGAACTGACACACTGGCTTTGCAGATCTAGTAACATAATGTCATTATATCAAGGATAATTATTTTTGAAATTACAACTACCTTAAAAAGATGCTGATGTTTACTATGTTTCCTTAGTCACTATTCATTTAATGCTTCTGTCTCATACACATATATTCACTATTAAATTTACTCTGTTCATAGTACTAATAACTTTCTGGGTCCCAAATAAAATGGGAAATACATTCTGGCTATTATGATCCCAAATCTATCTGCAGATGAACATTGTAACTTTTCCTATTTTTACTATGATTCTCCTCCCAAATCTATTTATCATTTATTCCTTTACATTTATCCTAAACCTTGCCCTTACTTTCTAAGACTTTTCTTTTGTTTTATGTATGTGTATACACACACACACATATATATATATATATATGTATATATATCCAAAATTAACTGTACCAGCTTTCTAAGACTCACTTTCTAAGACTTTTCTAAGACTCACTTTCTAAGACTTTTCTTTTAAGATATATATATATATGTGTGTGTGTGTGTGTGTGTGTGTGTGTGTGTGTGTGTGTGTGTTTGTGTGTGTGTGTGTGTTTATTTATTTATTTATATACAAGTCCAGAGAATTAACTACACCAGCTTGACAGGGAACACCTCAGCTTGACACCTCTGGATAGATTATCCTGGAAAATACATAAAAGAAGTCCAAATCAGGAAATTGATCCCATTCGCAATAGCTCCCAAAAGAATAAAATACTTAGGAATTAACTTAACCAAAGATGTAAAGGAATTAATTAATGAAAACTATAAAAGCCTAATGAAAGAAATTAAAGAGGACACTAGGAAATGGAAAGACATCCCATGCTCATGGCTAGGGAGAACCAACATAGTAAAAATGGCTATACTGCCAAAATTGATATACAAATTCAATGCAATCCCCATCAAAAGCGCAAAGACATTCTTTACTGAAGTAGAAGAAACAATCCAAAGGTTCATATGGAACAAGAATAGCCACAACAATTCTAGGCAAAAAGAGCAATGCTGGTGGTATTACAATACCAGACTTCAAACTCTACTATAGAGCCATAATAACAAAAACAGCTTGGTGTTGGCACAAAAATAGACCAAAAGATCAATGGAATAGAATAGAAGATGCAGAAATAGAACCACATACCTATACTATAGTCAACTTGTATTTGACAAAGGAGCCAAAGATATACAGGGGAACAAACACAGTCTATTCAATTATTGGTGCTGGCAAAACTGGGCAGCCACATGCAGAAAACTAAAAATTGACCCTCACCTTTCACCATGAACAAGCATTAACTCAAAGTGGATCAACAACCTCAATGTCAGACTGGAAACTGTGAAACTGCTACATGATAGAATAGGAGAGACACTGGAACTCATAGGCACAGGCAAAAGATTTCTGAACAGAATCCCAGAGTCACAACAGATTGAAGAGAGATGTAATAAATGGGACTACCTAAAAATAAAAAGTTTCTGCACAGATAAAAGCATAGCCATAAAAGTAGAGAGACAGCCAACAAACTGGGAAAAGATATTTACCAATAATACATCTGACAAATGCTTAATATCCAGTATCTACAGGGAACTCAAGAAACTAATCCCCCCACCAAACCCAACAAACCATTCAGTAAATGGGCAAGGGAATAAAGAGAGACTTATCAAAAGAAGAGATGAAAATGGCAGAAAAACATATGAGAAAATGTTCATCATCCATGGTCATAAAGAAAATGAAAATATAATCAACCCTAAAATACCACCTTACCCCAACAAGAACAGCCACGGTTTGAATTCAGACAATGACAGATGCTGGTGGGGTTGTGGAGAAAAAGGAACCCTACTACACTGCAGGTGGGATTGTAAACTAGTTCAGCCACTCTGGAAAGCAGTGTGGAGGTTTCTAGAAGAACTGAAAATTGACCTTCCCTACGATCCCACCATACAACTTCTGGGCATCTACCCTGAACATCATAACCCAAGATATGATAAAGACACCTGTACTATGTTTATTTCTGTACTATTCACAACAGCCAGGTGATGGAAACAATCCAGATGCCCTACTGCAAATGAATGGGTACAGAAAATGTATACATATATATACAGTGGAATTCTACATAGCCAATAGACAAGATAAAATAAGAGCATTTTCAGGTAAGTAGATAAATCTAGAGCAAATCATGTTGAGTGAGACAAGTCAAGACCAAAGGAAAAAAAGGTGCATGGTATCCTTAATATGTGGCTATTAGATCCAAACAGTACAAGAGCAAGGACTCAATCTTTGCATACCCAATGCTATGGACATGGTACTGGAAATATAAATACAACTACATAGACATAAAAACCTATGACTCTATAGACATAATGTTTTATTACATAGATTAATATGTATCTATGATATACAAACCCTTAGCCTAATTTTGATTATGTTCTAAAAATTAAGTGCCAGTGATTGTATATAGAGATTCCCTCTTGAATACTTGTTTGTTAAACACGTCATTTAAAATATGATGTAAAAATCAATGTTAATAAATTCTTTAATAAAAAATTAAAAAATATAAAAGAGAAACTTCAGACCAACAAAACTTAACAGACTTCTACAGAATATTTCACTCAGCAGCATTAATACTTGCATGTCTCTCAACAGCTCATGAAACAGTCTCCAAAACAGATCATATTTTTGGTTGCAAGGCAAATTTTGCAAAATCAGAAAAGTTGAACTGACTCTCTCCATCTTTTCAAACTACAAAAGAATAAAATTTAGAACTCAATAGCAAAGGCTATCACAGAGAATTCTCTAACTCATGGAGACTGAAAAATGTATTGTTGAGTGACTGGTTGATCATTGAAGAAATAAGAATGGAAATCTGAGAGTTTAAAAATTTCACAAAATGGAACACACAAAATATCAGCTTCTCTGAAACACAGCAAAGACAGTACTCAGAGGAAAATTTATAGGTCGGAGTGCCTACATCAAGTTGAAGAAATGCAAAACACCAGTTTAAGGATGCACCTTAATAGCCTTGGAAAAGGGTGAAAAACCAAAACCCAAACCAATATGCAGAAACAAATAATCAAAATTAAAGTATAAATAAATGAGTTAGGTATTTTAAAACAACAGTGAATCAACAAAGGTCTGTAATGTAGCTCAGTGACAATACAATTGTCTAGTAAGTTCAATGTCCTGGGTTCAATCCCCAGTACCAACAAAGAAGAGATAAGAGTTAGGAAGGAAGGAAGAAAGGAAGGAAGGAAGGAAGGAAGGAAGGAAGGAAGGAAGGAAGGAAGGAAGGAAGAAAGGAAGGAAAAGAAAGTCTTTTGGGATTGGAAGTATAATCACATTAGAGTCATTCAGGAGTAGAGAACATCGCAGGGTTTATGGAGCAAAATCAAAGTATGCTTACAACAGCTCCCTCTTGGAAAAAAATGACCGAACTTTGAAAGTCTTTTTATTTGAGTACTACCATTATGGAAGTATACGAGTGTGAATGGACATATGTGTGCATGTTTTCATATGCACTAATATACCTGCTAAAATATATTGCTAAAAAAATGACAAATTTCACAGAGAGAGAGGGAGAGAGAGAGGGAGAAAGAGAGAGGGAGGGAGAGAGAAGAAAGAAAGAAAGGAAGGAAGGAAGGAAGGAAGGAAGGAAGGAAGGAAGGAAGGAAGGAAGGGAGAAAAGAAAGAAAGAAAGAAAGAAAGAAAGAAAGAAAGAAAGAAAGGAAGGAAGGAAGAAAGACTCAACAAAAAATCATTTCGTTCTTTGAAAAAAATTGACAGAACCATAACAAACCCAACCACTAAAAGAAAACACGTGGAAATAAATAAAATTAGAGGCAAAAATCGGGACATCACTACAGAAACAAGCAAGAATCAGAACGTTACAAGGATATACTTTGCAGACCTTTATGCAACAAATTGGAGAGATTGGAAGGAATGGAAGAATTCCTAGTTAATATTGATATACCCAAACTAAATCAAGATGATTTTAACCAACAGAGCAGATTCCTTACAAGTAATGGAATAGAGGTAGCAGTGAAAAATCCCTCATCCAAGGAAAGCCCAGAACCAGATGGATTCACGGTCGAATTCTATAATTTTGTCAAGAAAATTGAAAGTAAGGATCACTACCAAACACATTCTATGAAACCAGGATAATCCTCATCACCAAAGCAGATAGGGATTCATCAAAAAAAAGGCAACAAATCTCTTCGATGAACATAGGTGAAAAACTTCTCCATAAAATTCAGTCCAACTGAATTCAACAACTAAAAAGATAAAGAATCATACACTGTGATCAAATAGGATTCGTTCCAGGGTTAGAAAGTTGGTTCAATATAGGCAAGTCAATTAATGTAATTCATCACATCAACAAAAGCAAGGACAAAAGTCAATGATCATCTCAACAGATGCAGAAGGGGCATTTGCTAAAATTCAACACCCCTGTATGATGAAATCTCTGGAGAAGCTAGGAATCCATGGAATCTTCCTCAGTATAATAAAGGATGTGTATGACAAACCCACAGCTAGCATTATACTTAAGGACGAAAAGATAAAGCCATTTCCTCTAGAATCAGAAATGAGACAAGATTGCCCACTCTCTCCACTCCTCTTTAACATAGTATTAGAATTCCTAGCCAGAGCAATAGGCCAAGAAGCAAGCGTAAAGGGGATCCAAATAGGGAAAGGGGAAGTGAAATTTTCCCTCTTTGCAGATAACATGATTCTGTATGTAAAGAACCTATAGACTCCACTCCCAAGCTGCCTGAGCTGATTCAAAACCTTGGCAAGGTAGCAGGGTATAAAGTTAACACTCGAAATTAAACTGCCTTCCTATAAAGCAACTCCTTTTGCAATAGCCTCAAAGAAAATAAAGTACCTAGAAATTGACATAATTAAGAATGTAAAGGACCATTTTGATGGAAACCTTTAAACCCTGAAAAAGGAAATTAAAGCAGGACTGAGGAAATGGAAAAACTTCCCATGCTCCTGGATTAGACAAATTACCACCCTGAAAATGGAAATCTTGCCAAGGACTATCTACAAATTCAATGCAATAACTATCAATATCTCAGTGTCATTCTTTAAAGAAATAGAAGAGGCAATCCAAAATTTCATGTGAAATAATAAAAGACCCCATACAGCAAAAACAATTCTCAGAAGAAAGAACAGGGCAGGAGTAATATCAATACCAAACTTTCAAGTCTATCACAGAGCTATAGTGACCAAAACAGCTTGGTACTGGCAAAAGAACAGGCCTGAAGACAAATGAAATAGAACTGAGGACACAGATATTAACCCACAGACCTATATGGCCACCTAATCTTTGATAAGGGAGCCAAAAAAAAAAAAGAATGGAAGAAAGACAGCCTCTTCAAAAAGTGGTGATGGAAGAACTGGTTAAGCACCTGAAGACAACTAAAGTTGGATCCTTCTTTGTCATCTGCACCAAGATTAACTCCAAATGGATCAAAGACCTTGAGGTAAAAGCAGATACACTAGAAACTTTACAAGAAAGAATAGGAAATACACTAGGTCTCCTTGGCACATGTGGAATCTTTCTTAATAAGGACCCAGAAACACAACAAATCAGAGAAAGTCTGGACAAGTGAGACTGAATTAAACTGCAGAGCTTCTGTATGGCAAAGGACATAGCTAGCAAACTAACTAGAAAGCCTACAGAGTGGGAGAAAATCTTCACTAACCATACAACAGACAAAGGCCTCATATCTAAAATATATCAACTGCTCAAAAAATTGAATCAATCCAAAACTAATCTCCAAAGAAACAACCATCCCATTAATAGATGGACCCAAGACTTAAAGAGAGTCTTCTCTGAAGAAGAAAAAAGCATGGCCTATAGACACATGAAGAAATGCTTGACATCTCTGGCCATAAAAAAAAATGCAAATCAAAACAACTCTAAGATTCTACCTCACTCCAGTTAGAATGGCCAGGATCAAGAAATCTAATAACAACAGATGCTGGAGGGATGTGGCCAGGAGGGATCACTACTACACTGTTGGTGGGAGTGCAAACTCGTGCAACCACTGTGGAAAGCAGTATGGCAGTTCCTCAAAAGACCAAACATAGACCTCCCCTATGACCTAGTAATTCCACTACTTGGCATTTACCCAACCGTCTACAAACAAGGACATACTAAATCCACTAGCAGAACAATGTTCATTGCAGCACTATTTACCATAGAAAAGATATGGAACCAACCCAGATGACCCTCAGTTGATGAGTGGATCAACAAGATATGGTACTTGTACACAATGGAATTCTATGCTGCTGTCAGGAAGAACGACATTGCCCCATTTTAAGGAAATGGAAAGACTTAGAAAAAATCATATTAAGTGAAGTAAGCCAGATTCAAAGGAACATAGGCTCAATGGTTTCCCTCATTTGTTATATAGAAACCTTGGGCTCTCCTAGCAGAGATTTACCATAGAGCAAAACCTAGACACATAAGGCCATATAGTATGATGCTAAATAAAAGGACCTCCAGGATATAGAAACAAAAGCCATATAATGAGTGATTGTTGTTCTTAATGTACTATGTTATCTCTCATCTCTTTTGTTGTCTCTTGGTTATCTCATATTGTTACAGTATTTCACCTTGTTATCTGATATATTGTACATATGTTTATTTGGTTATTTTAAATAGGATAGGGAAGAGGGGAAAACAAGATGAGGGGTGGTGATGGGGGGAGGGAAAGGGGACCAAGACATGAGAAAGGGTATCAATGTTTGTGAAGTAACGCACCTTCCATCTGGTGAATATAATGTAACCCTTCTATTAATTACAATAAAAAATATATAGAAAAAATAAAAATAATAAAGTAAAGGCTACAACCAGCTTTATATTTAGTGGTGAAAAGTTAAAACCTTTTCCTCTAAAATCAGAAAGAAGACAAGGATTCCCCCTCTCGCCAATGGTCTTCAATACAGAACTGGAATTCTTAGCAAGAACATTAAGGCAAGAGACAAATATAAAGGCTATCCAAAAATGAAAATGAATGCTTGAAGGAGTGGCATTTGGTAAAAACCCAATTCATTGTTGCAGAAGGTTAATGGTTTGGAGTAATTAACAAAAGGAGAATGTTATCTCTCATATGTGAAAATTAGAGCTTATTTATAAATGTACAAATAAAGAGTTGAGGATTGCATGTAAGTGCACACAAATGTATTAACCAAAATAGGATATTTTCAGAGGAGAACTCCAACAATCTAATTCCTTAGAAAGACTAATTCACAATTTAGAAAAATATTACCAGGAAACAGATACTGTAAAGGTTAGCAAACGAGATCAAGGGTAAGGGGTTGACAAATGAAGAAAGAATGCAATAATAAAATTCAGAAAAAAAATTAAGAAAATTAAAGGAAAATGCTGCATTTATTTCATTCTTAATTCAAATTTGACTGTGTTTCACATTGAAGGATTTCCAGTTTAATCTCTGAAATTATTTACCATAATTCTAGACTATTTTGGTGGCCATCAGTCTAAAGAGTTAGTAAGCTCTTGAAGTTAGGGACTTTAATAGACTCACTGAACCTGCTAAATCCAAAGCAGATATTGAATCTTGGTGAATAGGTGAGATGTAATTCTGCATAATAAATGGACATTATGATAAAGATAATATGATCAGACTACTTACCTAAAAATGAACAGACCTGCCTCAGAACTATGAATCACTTTAAGAGAATTCTCAAGCCAGTAGAATTCTCCAAATACATTGTTGGTGTCCCCTACCTCCTGCTCTTACCAAGTTTTCACATTTCCATTCTCTTTCTTTCAGTCAAAATAGGTTATTTACTCCTCCACAGTGGAATTATCCCTTCCAAAGAAGGTCTAAACATGAAAGAAATAAATGAAGGGTAAGTATGGGTTGTTAAATGAAACTGTACTCCAAAAATAACTTAATGTGAGATTTCTGCCAAAAGCACTAAAAACAAAAGGCCAAGTGTCTACAGTAACAGGATTGCAAAACTTTAACTTAGAGTATTCAATGAAAATATAATTTCTAAATGTAATACTAAAGTCATAAATAGTATCTTACAGATTAAGTTTTTGAAGTGACTCCTCTATAAATGTCATTATTTGTCCAACTTTCTGCACTACTTCTGCTTGTAATAAATTACATGAAAAAAATAAAGATTGAGAAAAACAATTTCTAATCTTCACAAAATATTCATGAATACTATGACTTTTTGTTTGCTTTTTGGTTTGGAGGTTTCGGGGTTCTTTGTCAGTCATGAGGCTTGAAATCTGAGCCTGGGCATTGTCCTGAGATTTTCAGCTCAAGAATACCATTCTACCCCTTGAGCCACAGATTCACTCTAGGTTTATGGTGGTTAATTGGAGATAAGAGTCTCACAGACTTTAGTACCGAGGTTGGCTTTGAACTGAGGTCTTCAAATCTCAGATTCCTGAGAAGTTAGAATTACAGGCGTGAGCCACAATGCACGGCTATAACATGTTTATATTACAAATTTTAGACCATGCAGAAAAAGTCATTGAAGAAAAATTAAGCCTACAGAGATAGGCAGAAGGGAGATGAAGAATAAAGTAGGATGTATTGATAGCAGGTTACACGATGTGGAAGACAAAATCTCCAGGGTTGAAGATAATCTAGTTGGTATAGAGAAGGAACAGAAAATGAGTCAAACCAAATCTAGGAAATATGAGAGAACATTTCAGGAGGTCCAAGATACAATTAGGAAGCCTAATTTAAGGCTAATTGGTATTGAGGAGGGCCTGGAGAAAGAGGTCAATGGTATCAGAGATATACTTCAAGGAATCATCTCAGAGAACTGCCCAAATATCCAGAAGGGCTAGGCCCATCCAGATACAAGAAGCTTTTAGAACCCTAAACAGACCTGACCAGAAAAGGACAATAGAGACCAAAGAAAGGATCCTAAAAGCAGCCAGGGAGAAGAGAACAATCAACTATAAAGGAAAACCAATCAGAATAACCGCAGATCTCTCAGCAAAGACCATGCAAGCAAGAAGAGATTGGAATATATGTCATGCCCTTAAGACAAATAACTACGGACCAAAATACTGTACTGTGGAAACAATAATAACCTTCCATTCCAAGGAAAATTGCAACATTACGTAGCAACCAAACCAGCATTACAGAAAATTCTCAAAGATGTACTACACATCAAAAACCAACACAAATGTGGTACTGACAAAGAAATGGCACCTAAAAATCATACAAGATAAGTACTGCAAAAACTGTCAAGTCACAGCCCCTAATGAAAGCTTTTAAAAATGGCAGGAACTAATAAATATTTTTCAATACTAACCCTCAATCTCAATTGACATAACTCTCCAATTAAACGGCATAGTCTGTCTAGTTGGATCAAAAGGCAAGATCCATTGTTCTGCTGTCTTCAAGAGACACATCTTGCCCAAAGAAAACAAATATTTTTTGAAAGTGAGAGGTTGGAATAAAGTTTATCAAGATAACGGCCCCCTTAAACAGGCTGGAGTTGCCATCCTCATATCAGATAAAACAGACTTCAAACTAAAATTAGTGAGAAAAGACAAAGAAGGTTATTACATACTAATAAAGGGATCTCTCCTCCAGGAGGACATAAGCATCCTAAACATCTACACACGTAATCCCAGAGCACCGAACTTCATCAAGCAAACTTTACTTTAGGTAAAACCACACATAGATCAAAACACAGTGATTGTTGGTGACTTTAATACACCACCCTCACCTACGGACAGATCAACCAGGGAAAAACTCAACAGAGAAACCTCAGAATTGAACAACTGTATAGACCAACTAGATCTAACAGACATCTGCAGATTATTTCACCTAGCAACATCAAAATATATGTTTTTTCCAGCAGCACATGGAACATGTTCCAAAATAGACCACATTTTAGGGCATAAAACAAACCTGTGCAGATTCAGAAACACTGAAATTATTCCCTGCATTCTCTCAGACAACAAGGGCATCGAATTGGAACTGAACACAAATCTCCACCAACAAAAACCCTGTAACTCATGGAGATTGAACAACACATTGTTGAATCACCAATAGGTCATCAAAGGAGATCAGAATAGAAATTAAACAGTTTATGAATTTTTTTAAAAAAAGGAGCACACAAAATATAAGCTCCTAGGGGACACAGCCAAGGCAGTACTCAGAGAAAAATTTATAGCTCTGAGTGCTTACATTAACAAGTTGGAAAAATTGCAAACCAACAATTTAATGTCACACCTTAAGCTCTTGGAAAAAGCAACAAACTAACCCTAATCCAAGCAGAAGGATGAAAATTATTAAAAATCAAAGCAAAATTAAATGAACTGGAGTCCAAAAAAAACTATAGAAAGAATCAACAAAACAAGGAGTTGGTTTTAGCAAATCTTACCAAAAAAATAAAGGAACACATCCAAATAAACAAAATCACAGCTGAGAAGGGTAATATCATGACAGAAATGACCAAGATCCAGAGCATCATGAGGGAATACTTTTCAAACCTTTATGTCAACAAATTCAAGAATCTAGAAGAAACAGATGAATTTCTAGCCAATATTAACATACCTACACTGAACCAAGAAGACCTCATCCAACTAAACACACCTATTTCAAGCACTGAAATAGAAATGGCAATAAGAGACCTTCCACCCAAGTAAAGCTCAGGGCTATATGGATTCATAGCTGAATTATATAAGGTATTCATTGCAGAGCTCACACCCATAGTCCTTAAGCTCTTCAAAAAAATTGAAAACGAAGACTTTTTGCCAAACTCATTCTATGAAGCATGTATGACCCTCATCCCCAAACCAGACAGAGAATCATCAAAGAAAAAACTTTATACCGCAGTCTCCCTTGGAGGCGTGGGTGTGAGGGGTAAGGTTTAGAATCAGACACCATAGTGGCCTGAGGGTCATATTTCTTTCCTACTTCTGGGGGGGCTCTCTGCTCTATCCCCATTTTCGATAGAAGATGTAGGATTTCTTCTAACTTCTTCTCCATCGTAGCTATCTGGTCCTCCATTGGCTCATCATAACTTTCCTCCTTGATATTCAAATCTGAATTCTGATACTCAATATCTACTGGTTGTTGTTCCCTTTTCAATATCTCACTTAGACTCTCTTGGTCTGCGGCATATGGCTCAGCCTCAGGTTTTTCAGAAGGGTCCTTTAATTCATAAATTTCCCTTAATTCAAGATTAAGTTCAGCATTCTCATGTTGAGGATTTATGTATTCACTTACTAAATTCCATACATTAATAGCCTCTACTGGGGTCTTTTCGGGGCCATGTACATTATAATAATCTTGGATTCCTTTTCCTATCCGCTGCCAGGTTTTTAGGAATTCCTCCTCTATAGACCTCGGGCATGCCTCCTCAACAAACTGTAGGAAGCACCCCTTTTTCCACCCACGTTCCGTGGGCTTCAAGTAGGCCTGTTAAAATCGGTACATATGACCTATGGCTATGAGTTTGACCCATAATTTTTACTCCTGACTATACACTCTTTTAAGATCCTCTCTTAATAGTCCTACGATGTGTTACTCACCACAGCGGGGTCCTCCACCGTTGTCCCAGATTTTCAGGGTCCCTGTTCAGGAGCCATTTGCCGGGGCCTACCGGCAGCAAATTGGGGTTCCTGAAATAGGGGGCAGGGACTGGAAAAAATAGAAGAGAGACAAACACATCGGGTCCGGGAGGTCTGCCACCCAGGTAAAAACTGCAGCCTGGTTTATTGTCAACTCCAGGCTTATATCCTTTCTTGAAACCAGGGAACTTCCAGCTGTTACATTCATATGGTAAATCTCAGGTCATTTAAACAGAATAAGGCCATAAAACAATAAGACAATAAAGCCATTGTCTGATGCAAATCAAGGTACAATTTGATTCCACTCTGGCTCCCAACAATGAGGGAATACTTTTCAAATCTTTATGCCAACAAATTCAAGAATCTAGAAGAAATAGATGAATTTCTAGCCAATATTAACATACCTACACTGAACCAAGAAGACCTCATCCAACTAAACACACCTATTTCAAGCACTGAAATAGAAATGGCAATAAGAGACCTTCCACCCAAGTAAAGCTCAGGGCTATATGGATTCATAGCTGAATTATATAAGGTATTCATTGCAGAGCTCACACCCATAGTCCTTAAGCTCTTCAAAAAAATTGAAAACGAAGACTTTTTGCCAAACTCATTCTATGAAGCATGTATGACCCTCATCCCCAAACCAGACAGAGAATCATCAAAGAAAAAACTTTATACCCATTTCTTTGATGAATATTAATGCAAAACTTCTCAAAAAGTACTGGCCAACCATCTTCAGCAACTCATCAAAAAAATTATACACTATGATCAAACAGGATTCATCACAGGGACGCAAAGCTGGTTCAACATACGCAAGACAATTAGTATAATTCAACACATCAACAGGAGCAAGGACAAGAATCACAAGATTGTTTCAATAGATGCAGAAAAAGCATTTGACAAAACCCAACACCTCTTTATGCTAAAAGCTCAGGAGAAATCCATGGAACATTCCTCAATATAATAAAGGCTGTGTATGACAAACCCACAGCTAGCATTATATATAATGGACAAAATGTAAAGCCATTCCCTCTAAAATCAGGAACAAGACAAGGATGCCCATTCTCTCCATTCCTCTTTAACATAGTTTTAGATTCCTACCAGAGCAATAAGAAATGAAGCAACCATAAATGGGATCTAAAATAGGGAAAGAAGAACTGAAACATTCCCTCTTGGTAGGTGACAAGATTCTGTATGTAAAGAACCCTATAGACTCCACTCCCAAGCTGCTTGAGCTGTTTCAAAACCTTCTCAAGGTAACAGGGTATGAAATTAACCTTCAAAAAAAACTGCCTTCTTATACGTTAGCAATGAGAGGAACGAGGCAACAATCAGGAAAGCAACTCCTTTTGCAGTAGCCTCAAAGAAAATAAAGTACCTAGGAATTAACTAAGAATATAAAGGGCCATTTTGATGAAATCTTTAAATCCCTGAAAAAAGAAATTTAAGCAGAACTGAGGAGGAAAAACCTCCCGTGTTCCTGGATTGGAAGAATTAACATCCTGAAAATGGCAATCTTGCCAAGGGCTATCTACAAATTCAATGCAATACCTATCAATATCTCATTGTCATTCTTTAAAGAAATAGAAGAGGCAATCCAAAATTTCATATGGACTAATAAAAGAACCCATATAGCAAAAACAATTCTCAGAAGAAAGACCAGAACAGGAGGAATTTCAATACCAAACTTTAGACTATCACAGAGCTATTGTGACCAAAACTGCTTGGTACTGACATAAGAACAGACCTGAAGACTAATGGAATAGAACTGAAGACCTAGATATTAACCCACAGACCTATGGCCACCTAACCTTTGATAAGGGAGCCAAAAAAAAAAGGAATGGAAGAAAGACAGCCTCTTCAACAAGTGGTGCTGGAAGAACTGGTTAAGCACCTGCTGACAACTGAAGTATCCTAATACGGACCAAGAAACACAACATATCAGAGAAAGTCTGAATAAGTGGAACTGTATAAGATGGCACAGCTTCTGTATGGCAAAGGACATAGCTAGCAAATTAACTAGAAAGCAGGAGAAGATCTTCACTAACCATACAACAGACAAAGGCCTCATATATAAAATATATAAACACCTCAAAGAATTGAATCACTCCAAAACTAATCTCCAAAGTAACAACCATCCCATTAATAGATGGACCCAAGACTTAAAGAGAGTCTTCCCTGAAGAAGAAATAAGCATGGCGTATAGACACATGAAGAAATGCTTGACATCTCTGGCCATAAAAGAAACATCTCTAATATTCCACCTCACTCCAGTTAGAATGGCCAGGATCAAGAAATCTAATAACAACAGATGCTGGAGGGGATGTGGCCAAGAGGGATCACTACTACACTGTTGGTAGGAGTGCAAATTCATTCAACCACTGTGGAAAGCAGCATGGCAGTTCCTCAAAAGACCAAACATAGAGATCCCCTATGACCCAGCAATTCCACTACTTGGCATTTACCCAACTGTCTAGAATCAAGGACATACTAAATCCACTAGCACAACAATGTTCATTGCAGCACTATTTACCGTAGAAAAGATATAGAACCAACCTAAATGCCCCTCAGTTAATGAGTGGATCAACAAGATGTGATATTTATACACAATGGAATTCTATGTTGCTATCAGGAAGAAAGACATTGCCCCATTTGTAAAGAAATGGAAAGACTTAGAAAAAATCATATTAAGTGAAGTAAGCCAGATTCAAAGGAACATAGGCTCAATGGTTTCCCTCATTTGTTAAACTCAATAGAAACCTTGGGCTCTCCTAGCAGAGATTTATAATAGAGCAAAATATAGATACATAAGGCCATATAGTATGTGACTAAACGAAAGGACTTCCAGGATATAGAAGCAAAAGCTATGTAATGAGTGAGTGTTGTCCTTAATGTACTATGTTATCTCTCCTCTGACTTGCTTTCCCTTGTTTATTTTATATTGTTACAATATTTCACTTTGTTATCTGATATATTGTATATATGCTTATTTGGTTATTTGAAGTCAGGTAGAGAAGGGGGAAAAACAAGATGAGGGGTGTGGGTGAGGGGAGGGAAAGGGGACCAAGACATGAGAAAGGGTATCAATGTTTGTGAAATAATGCACCTTCTATCTGGTGTATATAATGTAACGCTTCCATTAATTATAATAAAAAAATATGTGGAGAAAAAGAAAAATTAAGCCTACATTCAGAAAATCCAAAGGTACTGTTAGTACTTTTTGTGTAATTAAATTAACATAATTTCTATTCAGAAGTAGTTTTATATATTTTTATTGTAATGAATAGAAGGGTTATATTATATTTGCCAGATAGAAGGTGCATTAATTCACATACATTGATTCCTTTTCTCATCTCTTAGCTGCATAGAATTCCATTGTGTACAAATACCACATCTTGTTGATCCACTCATCAACTGAGGGACATCTAGGTTGGTTCCATATCTTTTCTATGGTAAATAGTGCTGCAATTAACATTATTGTGCTGGTGGATTTAGTATGTCCTTGTTTCTGGACAATTAGATAAATGCCAATTAGTGGAATTGCTAGGTCATAGGGGAGCTCTATGTTTAATCTTTTGAGGAACTGCCATACTGCTTTCCATAGTGGTTGCACGAGTTTGCACTCCCACCAACAGTGTAGTAGTGATCCCTCCTGGCCACATCCCCTCCAGCATCTGTTGTCATTAGATTTCTTGATCCTGGCCATTCTAACTGGAGTGAGGTGGAATCTTAGAGTTGTTTTGATTTGCATTTTTTTTATGACCAGAGATGTTGAGCATTTCTTCATGTGTCTATAGGCCATTTTTGTTTCTTCTTCAGAGAAGACTCTCTTTAAGGCTTTGGCCCATCTTTTAATGGGTTGGTTGTTACTTTGGAGATTAGTTTTGGATTGATTCAATTTTTTGAGCTGTTGATATATTTTGGATATGAGGCCTTTGTCCGTTGTTTGGTTGGTGAAGATCTTCTCCCGCTCTGTAGGCTTCCTGATTAGTTTACTAGCTATGTCCTTTGCCATACAAAAGCTCTGCAGTTTAATGCAGTCCCACTTATCCAGCCTTTCTCTGATTTGTTGTGATTCTTGGTCCTTATTAAGAAAGTTTCGACCTGTGCCAAGGAGGCCTAGTGTATATCTCCTATTCCTTCTTGTAAAGTTTTCAGCGTGTCAGCTCTTACCTCGAGGTCTTTGATCCATTTGGAGTTAATTCTAGTGCAGGGTGACAAAGAAGGATCCAACTTTAGTTTTCTGCAGGTGCTTAACCAGTTCTGCCAGCACCACATGTTGAAGAGGCTGTCTTTCAGAAGTATTTTTTGTGTTTAATATTACATTCTGTTTGTCATGATTGCATTGTAAATATCAAAAGTTACACTATGTCATTGAGTTGTATTTTTCTAATTATACAGGCCAAAATATTGATTATGCTTAACAGAAACATGCACAAAAACTGTAAATTTTTTCTTCTCCTATTTAGTATGGAATATGTTTCCTTAATTAATTTACATATTCTAATTGAATTAAACAATTAAATTGACAGCCTTTCTGAACTAGAGTACAATAAAAATCTTCATAAAATATAGAAGTTTGTCATTTTCTGTTTTTCTCCCCAGAGCAAAAGCCTGAATTCAGGGCTTTGCATTTTCTAGTCAATCTTCTTCCATAGAGCTAAATCCCCAACTGCAATAAGGAATAACTGGTAGCAAAGTTGAAGTATTCTATAATTCCACAATTAGTAATTTTTGAGATTGTTGTGATTCTAGATCTATACTTAGGAAGTGTTAACTTCTCCTTAGGAGCCCTATTGTTTTCCTTAATCTTTCTTGTAATGTTTTCATGGTATGTAGCCTTACATGGGGTTTTTAATCCATTTAGAATTGATTCTGTTGCAGGGTGATATAGAATGATTTAACTTCAGTTTTTTTGTATGTGTATAGCCAATTCTGCCAGCATCATTTGTTGAAGATGCTGTCTTTCTTCCATCCTGTGTTTTTGTGTCCCTTGCCAAATATTGAATCAAAACAACACTGGGATTAGGCCACACTAAAGCTACCAGCACAATCATGTTCATTGCAGCACTGTTTACCATGGTAAAGATACGAAAGCAACGCAGATGCCCCTCAGTGCATGAATGGATCAGTGGTATATATACACATTGGAATTCTATGCTTTCATCAGAAAGAATGATATTGTACAATTTAAATTAGGCAAATCAAGCCAGATCCAAGCAGGGTTCCCCTCATTTATTATAAGTAGAAAGTGCCTCTAAGTATATATGTAAACACATTAGATGGCAAAAGACAAAAAAATATACACTTGGATATGATAAATTATACAGGACTCTAAACATTCATACAGTAAGACTAAAGGAGGGTATTTTTAGGGGAGGATCTCAGAGGTTCAGTATATATGTACATATGATCATATAAGATGATGTTTATTAAAAATGAACTAATAGGGGCCGGGAGTTTGGCCTAGTGGTAGAGTGCTTGCCTAGCATGCACGAAGACCCAGGTTCTATTCCTTGGTACCACATACTTGGAAAAAGCCGGAAGTGATGCTGAGGTTCAAGTGGTAGAGTTCTAGCCTTAAGAAAAATCCAAGGACAGCACTCAGGCCCTGAGCTTAAGCCCGGGACTGGCAAAAAAAAAAAAAATGAACTAAAAGAAATGGAAACAAGAGTTTTCTGATACTTTGCTTCTTGATTTTCTTTCCTTTGTTGCTGTTTTTGGTATCTATAACATTTGTCTTCTTTTATTGTAATAGAAGGGTTACATTATATTCAGCAGATAGAAGGTGCATTACTTCACATACATTGACACCCTTTCTCATGTCATGGTTCCCATTTCCCTCCTCCCCTCCCCACGCCACTCATGTTGTTTTTCCCCCTTCCCTATCCAATTTCAAATAACCAATCAAGAATATATACAATATATCAGATAACGAGGTGAAATACTGTAACAAATTGGTTATTTGAAATAGGATAGGGAATGGGGGAAATCAAGATGAGAGGGGGGAGGGGGGAGGGAAATGGGGACCATGACATGAGAAAGGGTATCGATATTTGTGAAGTAATGTACCTTCTATCTGGTGAATATAATGTAACCATTCTATTAATTACAATTAAAAATATATGAAGAAAAAGAAAATTATAATATTTGAAATTAATGATTACTTATTTCTTAGTTTACTTAGTTTTATGCCTTCATCTACAAGATTTACATTTTGAATAACACATTTTTTGTTAAAACAGCTTTACAGAAAAAAGTAAATAAGAGATTTTTTATTGCTACTGTTAAACCATCCAGATGTTTGTTGCGTGGCAGTTCGTAGCTAACAAACAGCTTGATTCCAGTTTTCTGCCCATAGAGAGCACTGTGAAACTCAATCTGCATTTTTCTCTAGACCTCAATTCCCAGGACAAGCTATGAAATGAATTTAAGCTAAATACACCTGGGGATCAGAGCTGATTTTATCTACCAATAAGCATTTTTGTAACATTGTTCCTATTGGTACCTTTGTACATTTATTTCATAATATATTTAAATAATACTATATTTTCTTTACTGAAGAAAGGTCAGTTGCTATTATATATAAGGGATTCCTCAGTAGGGATCTTCATTGTACCTGCTTCTAAAAATGGTAAGATATTGTCTTGCATTTTGAAGATAGCCACTATCCTACCCATGACTGTTTAGAAAATTGGGAAGACAACCAAGATTAAAAATCCTTCCTCAATCTAATTGATTCTTCTCATACCTTTGACAGGACAGAATATAATGTCATCACCTCATTAGCCAAATGTTAGAAAGAAGTTTAATTTTCTTAATTCAAAAAGACTTCAATACAATATCACAATTACAGGTTATATTTGAGATATTTCGAAGTCTGTAAAATAAATGCACAGAAAATGTTGGTCAAGGCTATGCTGGGAAAAAAAACAGCACAACATAAAAATAACTAAAGGAAAGCATGTCTCAGTAAAATAAATGTCAATGTTTAAATATATATATACAAATTTTCAACATACTAATTAAGAAGATAAAAATGAAAAAAGAACTGGGTCTATATGTTACTTGTGATCAAAAATGAACAGGGGGGGGCAGGAGTTTAACCTAGTGGTAGAGTGCTTGCCTAGCATGCACAAAAACTTGAGTTTGATTCCTTAGTACCACATACATAGAAAAAGCCAGAAATGGTCCTGTGGCTCAAGTGGTAGTGCTCTAGCCTTGAGAAAGCAAAGGACCATGCTCAGGCCCTGAGATCAAGCCCAGGACTGGCAGAGAGAGACAGAGAGAGAGAGAGAGAGAGAGAGAGAGAGAGAGAGAGAGAGAGAGAGAGAGAGAGAGAGAGAGAGAGAGAGAGATGGAATGCCACATGTGTCACAAAATCCTCCAGAATAACATGGCTAATGGATTAAAACTTTTAGAATACTTGGTTATCTGCTATATTCAGGTAAAAGAATCAGAAAATCTGTGGAGATCTTCAATGGTTAATAAAAATAAGGACATCTGGTCTTCTTCAAGTCTGTATCATAAAATTCAGTTTTCTTTTTTTTCTTAACTTTAAACGTATAGTTAAGTTTCTATATAAGTTTCTAAAGACGCTCACCTAAATACCTTCTTCTTTCTTTATAGTGCTCTCCACAAAGCAAGTTGAGCAAATAGGTCTTCTAGCCTTTTCTGATGTGTAAGGAAAATAAACTAATTATTTCTACTTGTTGCCCAGCATAAATTATTTAGTAGAAAACGTCAGTAGTCAATGAAGGAAAAGAAATTATCAAAACATAGCACTGCTGAGCATCTATACTTTATATAAGAGAAGATATTATGTTAAAAAAGAAGATATTATGTGAAACACTTTATATAAAAGCAATCCTAATTTAGCTAAAAATGTATGAAGTGTTTATGAAATATTTTGGTTATCCACATTATAATTGGAGCAGCCATCACAATTACTATAATCTACAAGTAAAACTATTTCTAGCAAATTAAATTTCATATAATTTGCCTGATTTGGTAACAATGTGCTCTTCACTTCTTTTTATCAAGAACTTAGAATGTTATTCATTACTTTAACACCATTTTCTCAAAACCAAAAAAGAAAAAAAAAAACGCCAAAATTGACCTTAAAATCAAACTGTCAGTCAGTTGATGAATTTTTGACATCTGGAAAAGAAAGTGATTCTAGATTTTTAAAGTAGTTCATAGCCTAATATTTTAAAATATCATTAGATTAACTAAATATCATCATCTGTATCTCTGCCTCTGTTTCTTCTACTTATATTGTCCTGATATTTCACATTAGTATCTATACTTCTAATAACTGATATCTTTGCTTCCTGAATGTTTTGCTCAATATAAAAAATCCTGATATGGGGTCAGAAGATTGGTCTACTGGTAGACTGCTTGCCTAGCATGAAAAAAGACCAGGGTTCAATTCCTTGGTACCACATACATAGAATAAAAGCTAGAAGTGGTGCTGTGGCTCAAGTGGTAGAGCACTAACCTTGAGGAAAACCAAAGAACAGTGCTCAGGCCCTGAGTTTGGGCCCCAGAACTGTGTATATATATATATATATATGTATATATACTATTTTTGTGGGTCATGGGGCTTGAACTCAGCCTTGGTGTTGTCCCTGAACTCTTCAACTCAAGGCTACCACCCAACTCTTGAGCCAAGCCCCACTTCCCCTTTTCTAGAGGTTAATTGGAGATAAGAGTGTCAGGGTCGTTGAAGTAATGCACCTTCTATCAGGCAAATATATGTAACCCTTCCATTAATTACAATAAAAAATATATTTTAAAAATAAAGATTCTCAGGTTCTTTTGTGCCCTGCTGGTTTTAAACCTTGATCCACAGATTTCATCCTCCAAAGTAGCAAGGATTACAGGCATGAGTCACCACTCTAGGCTTTATGCTGAATTTTTTGTTTTTATTTGTTTTGTTTTTGTTGTCGGGGTAATGTATAGAGGGGTTACAATTACATTCGACAGATAGTAGGTTCATTACTTCTCACACATTGATACCATTTCTCATGTTTTTGTACCCATTTCCCTCCCCCCACTCCCTCCAAATCATCTTGTTTTCCCCCTTCCCTTTCTTATTTCAAATAAACAAGTAAATTTATATACAATATAGCAGGTAACAAAGTCAGATACAGAAACAATATGAGATTGACAAAAGGTCAACAAAAGAGAACAGAAATAATGCAATCATTAAGAACAACAATCATACAAGATAAGGCTGTTTCCACATCCTAGAGTTCCTTTCATTTAGTCTCATCCTATATGACCTTTTTGCACCTAGGTTTTGAGCTATTGTAATCCTCTGCTAGGAGACTTCTAGATATGCACTAATTATTAAAAATGAGGGAAACCATTGAGCCTATGTTCTTTTGGGTCTGGCTTACTTCACTTAATACAATTTTTTCCAAGTCTTTCCATTCCCTTACAAATGGGGTGATGTCCTTTTTTCTGATGGGTGCATGGAATTCCATTGTGTACAAGTACCACATTTTGATCCAATCACTTACTGGGGGGCATCTGAGTCGGTTCCATAACTTCACTATGGTAAATAGTGCTGCAATGAACATCATTGTGCTAGTGGCATTAGTATGTCCTTTTTTCTGGACAATTAGGTAATTGCCAAGTAGTGGAATTGCTGGGTCATAGGGGAGCTCTATGTTTAGTCTTTTGAGGAACTGCCAGTCTGCTTTCCATAGTGGCTGAGTGAGTTTACACTCCCACCAACAGTGTAGTAGTGATCCCTCCTGGCCACATCTTCTCCAGCATCTGTTGTTATTACATTTCTTGATCATGGTCATTCTAACTGGAATGCAGTGAAATTTCAAAGTTGTTTTGATTTGCATTTTCTTTATGGCCAGAGAAGTTGAGCATTTCTTCGTGTGTTTATAGGCCATTCTTATTTCCTCCTTAGAGAAGTCTCTCTTTAAACCTTTAGCCCATCTTTTAATGGGATGTTTTTTTTCTTTGAAGATTTGTTTTGGAGAGATTCATTTTTTGAGCTGTTGATATATTTTATATATGAGGCATTTGTCTGTTGCATGTCTAGTGAAGATCTTTCATTCTGTGGGCTTTCTATTTAACTTGCTGACTATGTCATTTGCCATACAGAAGCTCTGCAGTTTAATGCAGTCCCATTTGTCCAGACTTTGTCTGATTTGTTGTGTTTCTGGCTCTTTATTAAGAAATTTTGACCTGTGCTAAGGAGACCGAGTGTATGTCTTACTCCTTTTTGAAAAGTTTTCAGGGTATCTGCTTTTTTTTTCTATTTTTTTATTGTAATTAGTAAAAGGGTTACATGATATTTGCCAGATAGAAGGTGCATTAATTCACATACATTGATACCCTTTCACATGTCTTGGTACCCATTAGGGTATCTGCTTTTACCTCTAGTTCTTTGATCCATTTGGAGTTAATCCTGGTGTAGGATGACAAAGAAGGATCCAACTTTAGTTGTCTGTAGGTGCTTAACCAATTCTGCCAGCACCACTTGTTAAAGAGGCTGTCTTTCTTCCATTCTATTTTTTTGGCTCCCTTATCAAAGATTAGGTGGCTATAGGTCTGTGGGTTGGTTTCTGGGTCTTCAGTTCTTTCAGCGGTTTTGATTACTATAGCTCTGTAATGGAGTCTAAAGTTTAGGATTGATATTCCTCCAGCACTCTTGTTTCTGCTAAGGGGTCTTTTGTTATTCCATATGAAATTTTGGATAGCTCTCTCTATTTCCTTAAACAATGACCTTGGGGTATTGATGGGTATTGCACTGAATTTGTAGATAGCCCTTAGCATGATAGCTATTTTCACAACATTAATTCCTTCAATTGAGGAGCATGGGAGGTTTTTCCACTTCCTCAGTTCTGCTTTAATTTCCTTTTTCAGATTTTTGTTTTGGTTTTGGTTTTGGGTTTTTTCGCCAGTCCTGGGTCTTAACTCTGGGCCTGAGCACTTTCCTTTGACACTTTTAGGTCAAGGCTAGCACTCTGCCACTTGAGCCACAGAATTATTTCTGGCTTTTCCTATGTATATGGTACCAAAGGATCAAACTCGGGTCTTTGTGTATGCTAGGCAAGCACTCTACCACTAGGCCAAACTCCTGGCCCCTCCTTTTTTCAAGTTTTTAAGGTTTTCATCAAAAAGGTCCTTTACATTCTTAGTTAAGTTAATTTCTAAGTACTTTGAGGTTTTTGTTTGTTTCCACCTTGGATAAATTTTCCCTTTCCTTCCTAAAATCAAAAAAAAAATATTTTTTTTTTGCCATTCTTGGAGCTTGAAGTTAGGGCTTGGGCACTATCCTTGAGCCTCTCTGTGTTCAGGGCTAATGCTCTACCACGTGAGCCACAGCACCACTTCTTACTTTTTCTGTGTATGTGGTACTGAGGAATCAAATCCAGGACTACATGCATATTAGGCAAGCACTCTACCACTAGGCGACACTCCCAATCATTGTATTTTCTTACATAGCCATATATATCATAAATTTTTAATCCACTACATTGCTAATTAACATTAAAATCTTTCCAATATTTAACAATATCTGACATTGGTATGTAACAATTTAGCCACCTAGATGTCTCTGGTATGTTCTATCATGACAGCCTCTGAAATGCTTTTTTCTTCAAAACTATTACTAAAAGTATTTCCATGTATTTATTTCCTATGCTGATGTCCTCCTTTGTGAAGAGCCTGGTTAAGTCATTTGCCATTTTTCTATTGCTTAATACCATCTCCCTTTAACTCGTAGGTGATTTTTATATATTCATAGCAGAATCCTTTCTTGAGTATACATTTGCCTATGTTCACTTTCTCTGCTCTTTGTCTTTTCATTGTTTTAATAATGTTTATTTGAGTGGAGGCCACTGACTTTAGGAAGAGTAATCCCTGGGTCATTTCCTTTAAATTAGTACTTTAAGTTTCATGTTTGAAAAAAAATCTTCCCCTGCATTAAGCTTGTTACAATTTTTTCTTATATTATCTTTCATAAACTTTATTGTATTTTCTTTTGTACAATCATCAAGTCATGTTGTAATTAAATTTTCTGTGCTATGTATAGGAAATCATATTATACTTCCTATATGAATATGTAAATTCCTATGTACTTACATATATTGAAAATACCATCATTTTCTCACTGATCTGCAACTCTTTATCATAAATCAAACACAGCTATATCTGAGTTCTGATTTTGAGACTTTTTTATTTTCATGGTCTATATTTCCAGTCTTGTACTGTTTTACCGTTATAATTACTAAAAATCTTGGTATCTAGGAGACCAAAACTTTTTACCTTGTTTTATAGCATCTTGGTGCCTCTGGTGATTTTTTCTGTATGTGTGTGGAATACGCCATTATTTTATTTGAAGATTTGGTGTGGTGAACACTTTTTTTTAACCTAATAGTTTAGAAGAGAATGAGCAAAGTAAGAAATCCCAATGGCAAACCTTCATGACAGTTCATCTGAGGACGTAAAGGGTGGATGGATGAATGAAAGTATGACTGATTGAATTTGATGGTCCAGGGAGGAATTTGAGCTCAGAGTCACGCTTGTTAGATAGATGCTTCAGCATTTGAGCCATGCTCCTAGCTCTGTCTCAGTTTTTTGAGACAGGGCCTAACATAGTAGCCCAGGCTGTCCTTGAATTTATGAATTTCCTGCCTTTTAGGTGCGGGAATTATAGGCATGTGCCACCATAATTTTAAAAATAAACTCTGGGGCTCATGCTTATAATCTACCTATGCAGTAAGCTGATTGGTATCTAAGGATCACAGTTCAAAGATGCCTTGGACAAAAAAATCTCTGAGACACTGATCTCCAATTAACCAGCAAAGTGCAGGCCATGAAGGTGTGGCTCAAGTGGTAGAGCACTAGCTTTGAATGAAAAGCTAGTGAAAAGTGCATTGCCTAGGCACTGAGTTCAAGCCCCAGACCCAGTATAAAAACAAATAAAACAAGTAAAAATTAGAAATGAATTATTTTTAACAAGTGTAAGTTATTTCACAGTTTCCGTAACAAGCAGTATTTCCATCCTTGAGAAAACCATTCTGTAATCACTAGCATACATTTTGCAATCAAATTACTTCAAGGTAGGGCCAGAAGTTTGGCCTAGTGGTAGAGTGCTTGCCTAGCATGCACACACCTGGGCTCGATTCCTTGGTGCCACATAGATAGATAGATAGATAGATAGATAGATAGATAGATAGATAGATAGATAGATACATACATACATACATACATACATACATACATACATACATACATACAAACATACATAGATACATAGATAGATACATAGATAGATACATAGATAGATACATAGATAGATACATAGATAGATAGATAGATAGATACATAGATAGATACATAGATAGAGGTGCCAGTACCATAAAAAAAAATGTGAGCATTTATAGGAAAAGTTTGGTTTGCTTGTAGTCCCAATTTTAAATCAAGGTCTTATATTGGTTACCATTTCTGGTAACTGATCTATGGAAGTTTTGTTCTATTTACAACATTAAAAGCTTTCAATCATTAAAAAAAAGAAAAGAAAAAAACCCAGAAGTGGTGCTGAGGCTCAAGTGGTAGAGCTCTAGCCTTGAGAAAGTACAAGGATAGTGTTCAGGTCCTGAGCTGAAGCCATGACAAAAATAAATAAATAAAAATAAAAATAACACTTCTAGGCACTGATATCAATGCATATACACCTTATTAAACACTGAAATGAAAATCATACTGGAATACATTATATTTTAAACTTTAGCAATGCATAGTAATATAACCGGTAAATCCACATTTGTAAAATTAGGTATATATTTCTATTCATTGAACCTAGTTATTTTCAAGAAACTGACTGAGGACAGTTTTGAACAACAGCTTAGGTAAAGTCATAATCATGCGTGGTGTAAAAATATATGAAGTTGACATTTTTATTCAAATCTGTGAACATGGATCTGTTATACTGCTCTTAATTATTCTAAAACTCATATACACAATTTATTGTATTTCTATATGCATCGCATGCTTCTATGCTATTTCCTTTGTAAATGTTTATTTATGGTAATGAACAAAAATAATTGCTATTATTCATTTGTGGCATGTAGTTAAAATAAGTACACTCATTGTAAAAAAACATTTATATAAGGAATATAACATCTCAAAATTATTTTTAATGCTCATTTTGCTTCAGTTATTTTACCTTATACATGGCACAGTACGCTGGTTACCATCTCTTATACAACATCAATGTAATAGATAATAGCAAACTTTATAGTTTGTTTAATCTTAGGCAAAGATTTAAATAGATTACCACTAAAATACTAATAATATGCCTTTAAAACACATTTCTAAGCCAGTGACGCATGACTGTGATCCTAGATACTCAAGAGGCTGAGATCTGAGGATCAAGGTTCAAAGACAGCCCAGGCACTAAAGAACTGGAGACTCTTATCTCCCCTTAATCACTAGAAAACTGGAAGCGAGGCTGTGGCTCAAGGGGTACGATTGTATCCTTGAGCCAAAGAGCTCAGGGACAGCACCCAGGCCCAGGGATAGGGTGGTAGTCTTGAGCAGAAGAGCTCAGGGACAGCTCCAGGCCCAGAGTTCATGACCCGTGACCCACAAAAAACAAAAATCTAGACACATTTTACACTTTATTCATAGTTTAGTAGGACTTTACATGAAAGCTATGTAGGACCTGTTTTCTACTTCTACTAATGTTATATATGATCTTCATACTTATTCATTATTATAATTATTTTATTGCTTTGGAATGTTAAAACAATCTTGCATTTCTAGACTGGGTATCACTATATTTTAGAATATTGTGAGTCTGATTTCACAAAAAGTAAGGACTAAAAACCAAAGATATTAAATGATTTAACATATGATAATTAAAAGTTTGTTCAAGTATATAAATTTGTTCCTTAACTAACTCTAATTTTATAATTATTATAGTTAAATCAGTAGACTCTTTAAATCATACTTACAATCAAGTATCAGATTGGTATTTAATAATATATAAAATGATTATTATTAAATCTTCTTTAGTCTAATTTCTCTCATGAAATTGGATACTGTCAATGATTCTCAAAATAAATATTCGAAAATGACAAAATATGGTTGCTAAGAATGAGAGAGCTCTAATAATATTTTATTATAAATTATGTTGATTTTTGCTTTATATTATATTTTAGGACCATGGTAATTTTACAGAGCTAATGACATGTACTTCTCTAAAATCCATAACTACCTTGCCGTAAATGTTTAAATATGTATTTCTCTACCTGGATGTACACAAAAGTTGTTAAGGCAGATACTTCATATTAAGGCACTTTTTACATTGCAATAGAAAGTCCTTTGTTCAAAGTATATTTTACATCTCTTATAGTAAGTCTACAGTACTATGAATTATGTTTTACACAACTGAAAAACAAATATTCTTGAGCAAGATGGGAAACCAGAGATCTCAGTTTGAAGCAAGAGAAATGAAACACATATAAAAAGTAACAGTCAGCTGGGAGGTGGGAGCTATAATCCTAGCTACTTAGGAGGCTGGTGAGTGACATTTGTGTATGCAACTTTAGCTGATTTTTAGTCTTATTTTACAAAAAGGATTATAATGGAGGTTAATAATCAGAGATAGAACTGTGGTCAACACTGGCACCTGCGACCATTAAAGGAAATTAAACAAATCTGCTGAAAGTGATAAGCACCATAATCTCAATCTTTGTCGATAACAAAAACAACAACAACAAAAAAATTAGTCCTCTTCCCCAGCAACTTAGAAAGGTCGTCCATCTTATATACCAGATACCAGGTTGTTGAGTAGTGGGAGATGCTGCAGGGTTGACCTGGAGGTGTAGGAAGGGGTAGACATGTGTGAACACTTGGAGAATGGCTGTATGCACTTTCCCTTACTACAGACAGGATTATCGACATGACACATTCTCATTAATGCTAAATTTATGAAATTTATTTATGGGCTATAAAAAATGTGGAGTCGAATATAAATAGACTGGAATAAACATCTGTGATTATTGAAATCATCACATTTCCTCTATTAAACATGCTTTCTCTGAGAAACATCTTACAGAGCAAGAAAATTATTCCAAAATCCCCTTTAGGATTGCATTTTGAAAAAAAAGTAAATCTGTATGTTTTTGGTAAGAAGCTTGAATGTCTGTCAAAAACAATCTTTGTCTTGCAAAGACTGTCTTGCAAAAAGAACAAATAACTCATGTTTTCAAGTAGATTATGAGCAATGTCACAGAGAGAAATATGCACAGTGTTCTTTTCTGAAATTCATTATCATATTGTATCTACTTTTAATTAACTTTATCAATTAATACAAACAGAGGAGTCTGGATACAAGTAGCAGCCATTCATTAACATTTAGCACTCATCTGTTCTGTAACTTTCTAAAAGTCTGCCATTTGGTAAAATTTTACAGTGCCTTTTGTTTCCACTGGATCTCCTAGCAAAAATGTCCAGGGCTTCCAGTCACTTGAAAACATTGCACCTAGAGCATTTTTAAACCAATGTAGAAAGAGAAGTGCGTCGTCTGGAAACTTATCTACTTCTTTCCTTTCACCTTCTCAGAATTGTCTCATAACCTCAATACTCTTACCAGATTTCAATGACTTGTAAAAACATTTTCCTTTATAAATTGTCAGAAAACCGGGCTTCAGTTGACTTCACTCAAATATTTGTTACCGTAGTGGAAAGTTGATTAACTGATTAACACACTTTATAACACTATTTTTCCCTTCCAAATTCTAGTCTCTGAAAAGTAATTAGCTATTAAATATATTTAGTACCAAATGAATTTTTTAAATATTTATATAGATATTCATTAATAAAGTACTGTTTTAACGTACTTTAAAACTATATGCACAAGGGGGCCGGGAGTTTGGCTTAGTGGTAAAGTGCTTGCCTAGCATGCGCAAAGACCCGGGTTCGATTCCTCAGTACCCCGGCAAAAAGCCGGAAAGTGGTGCTGAGGCTCAAATGGTAGAGTGCTCGACTTGAGAAAGTCCAAGGACAGTGCTCAAGCCCACGACTGGCACAAAAAAAAAAAAACCTATATGCACAAATAGATCATGAAAATATGGTACATACACACTTAGAATTTTACTCAGCCATTAGAGTGATAATGTATCATTTAAAAAAAAAGGATAGACTTGGAGGAATTTCATGTTAAATAAAGAGAGTTAGAACTAGAGCGATAAAGTTTGCATGTTTTCCCTCACATGTGAAAGCTAGAATTTGTTAATAAGCATGTAGGTGCGAATGTTGAATGGCAAGTATATACAAATATATTAAAAGAAATACCAAAGATGTGAAGGAAACGTCACATTGTATAATTCCTTAAAAGGGCAAAGTCAAAGTTCAACAAAATAAACACCAAGAAACTAGTACTTGAAGTGGGTAGAGGTGAGGGGCTAAAGGGGAGGGATAGACAATTGAAAAGAAATAGGGACAATGCAGTCAAGAATTCCATGTACATCCTACAAAATTAAGAAAAGTGAAGGAAGGAGTGAATTGGGAGGGATGGATAAGGATGTTGAAAGGGTGATATTGATCAAGATGAATTATATTCATAAACTGCTTTGTTAAATGGCAATTTTTGCAAAGCCTACTTAAAGATAATAAAGTAAAGTAAATAAAAATAACTATATATAGTCAAGCACTAGTGACTCAAGGCTATAATCCAAGCTACTCAAGAGGCTGACATTTGAGGACTGGTTTGAAGCTAGCCATGGCAGGAAAGTTCATAAGATTGTGGTCTCTAATTAACCACCAGAAAGCTATGGTTCAGTGGTAGAGCAGTACCCCAAAGCAAAACAGCTCAGGGACAGTTCCCAGACCCTGATTTCAAGCACTAGAATGAACACACACACACTAAACAAACTAGATAAAACCATTGTGTAAATTACTTGACTTACCTGCTCCTGAAATGTTACTCAAAAGTGAAATTGGAGTCATGCTATCATAAGCAGACTTTATTTTTTTACTGTGTGTTATGATTTATATTTGTTTATTTCTATATCCAAGGTTTGACATCTCAGCACAGCTATAGTTAACAGTAGCAGAAGTAGATTCCATTGTGCAGTTTCTCCATTTCCACTGGGCTGCTCCCACAAATTTAGGAAATCAGTGTAATGCCCTTTCTCAGTACCTATCCCTGTGACTCTTCCTCAAACTTCCTCTTCTAACTCTAGATACAGCAGCTGCTTTAAAACTCTTAAATACCTCAGCAGCATCATAATTGTTACTTACTAAAGTGTGTGTGTGTGTGTGTGTGTGTGTGTGTGTGTGTGTGTGTGTGTGTGTGTGTGTGTTTAATTGGAGATAAAAGTCTAACAAACTTTTCTGCCTAGGCTGGTTGGAACCTCAATTTTCAGATCTCAGACTTCTGGGTAGGTAGGATTATAGGCAAGAGTCATCAGCATCTGGATCTCACTTCATTTCTTTGTTGTTACTGTAAGGGTGATGTACAGAGGGGTTACAGTTACATAAATCAGATAAAGAGTACATTTTCTTTAAAACAATGTAACCCCTCCCTTGTCTCTCTGAATTTTTCCCTTTTGTCACAAATTGTATAATTCATTTCCAACATAGTATCTAGTATTACGGCTGCATTTTTTCACTCTTTATCCAACCGTCTCTGTTGTTTCTTGTCTGAATCCAGCACACTGTAACAAATACAATATTGTGTCTGATTTCTATATGTCTTATTTCTAGATGAAAAAAAACAACTGAATGATCATGTTAGACAATTTAAAAATCCATGTTATTTCTCAGTTGTTTTACTAAATATGATTGCTATTTGGTAAAGAGAATTCTAGTTTATTCCTAGTTGACAAAATTTTTCTTTTGTTTTTCTTTTTTATTTTCTTTTAGTATAACCAAACAAAGCTTAGCCCTGTGCCATGGGAAGAAATCTAAGCACATCATATATAATGTTCCAGTGTAAAATTACTTGAAAAGCTACCATTGTGTCTAAATTGTCTGTTACCCTCACTCCATACTTCAAACATCTTCTGAATAAAGGTTATTAAAAAATGTAAAGACTACCTTAAAACAGATTCCCAATTAATCTGAAGTGCACACTTTCACTCACCCTGAATTTTTATTTAGGACTTTTTCCTGTCTCTAGTAATTAATGGCAAAGAATATACAAATATGATTCAAATAAAACCAGCGATCTTTGTTAATAACTCATAAACTTTGCCTACAAGAATAACACACACTATAAATTCACTCATCACAAAATACTCCTGCCTTCTGTTAAAATTTTTAAATAATTTGTGCATTCAACAACTTAGATTTGTTTCTCCATGCACTGTGTTGTGCTAATTAAATTGAGTATTCTTGACATAAGCATTGAAACCAAGCCCTGCATCAAAAAAGACATTTGCCTTTATGTCATTTCATCCTGTTTCATTCAGTTCTGTTCCATGCCATTCCATTCTCTCTATAGATAGCTGAAGCTTGAACTCAGGGCCTTAGCACTGTCCTTGGAATTTATCAAGGCTAGTACGTTCTACCACGTGACCCACAGCACCAGTTCTGGCTTTTTCTATGCATGTGGTACCGAGGAATCAAAACCGAGTCTTCATGCATGCTAGGCAAGTATTTTACACTAGACCAAACTCCCGGCCCCCTATTCTATCCTTTAATGATAAAGTGTTTCTTCTGTACTTAGTCTCTGATGCAGAACAAAACTACTGTTTTGATAAGTACATCTGACAGCTCTCATAGCCTGTAGTGTATAGAAGAGCATAAGACAACCATTAAAATAATCAATTCATTTTATGGCACCTACATGTAACGTAGTATATAAAGTCATCAGCTTGGTTTATTTACTCTTCGCATCAGCTTTAGACGTGGCTTACAACAATAAGGCTTCTGATTTGTGTTTAATAAAAGCAGACTTTAGAAAGTCGGCCAGCTTGAGGTCCACCTCCATGTTGGGAAAGCCCCCAACAACAAATCAATTGATCACCTTTTGTGCACTATGTTCAGGAATTAATTGTACATTAGTCAACTTCCTTGTTATAACCTTTTGGAAACCACTCATCCTGCTGCATATATTTCTGTGGCAGCAATATTGTCTTATATATACGTGTGACTTTTCTTTTTTTTTTTTTATACAACCCATCCTATAATTTTAGACATGGTAGTTCTATTGACCAAACTGAGGGAGAGTGATTTTCCTTATCATTGATTTTGCATTCTAATTCTAATCTTGTCACATGGAATAAGTACAAGTAGCACAAGCTACTAAATGCATCTACAGGAGGATTATGTATCATAATAACATATTCAAGGTTAGTAGATTCTATCATCTTCATATACCAAGTGATAAAATGTTTTTAATCCCTTGAACATGAAATACAGAATATTATCGAAAAGTTGTCTTTTTTCATATATTTTTTATTGCAATTAATAGAAGGGTTACATGATATTTGCCAGATAGATGGTGTATTAATTCCAGTACATTGATACCCTTTCTCATGTCTTGGTCCCCCTTTCCATCCCCCCACCGCCACCCCTCATCTTGTTTTCCTCCCTTCCCTATCCAATTTCAAATAACCAAATACAAATATATCTGATATATCAGATAACAAAGTGAGATACTGTAATAATATGAGATAACCAAGGGACAGCAAAAGAGATGAGAGATAACATACTACCTTAAGAAAAACAATCATTCATTATATGGCTTATGTTTCTATATCCTAGAGATCCTTTCATTTAGCATCCTACTATATGGCCTTTTGTATCAAGGTTTTGCTCTATTGCAAATCTCTGCTAGGAGAGCCCAAGGTTTCTACTGATTATGACAAGTGAGGGAAACCATTGAGCCTAAGTTTCTTTGAGTCTGGCTTACTTCACTTAATATAATCTTTTGTAAGTCTTTCCATTTCCTAACAAATGGGGCAATGTCATTCTTTCTAACAGCAGCATAAAATTCCATTATGTACAAATACCACATCTTGTTGATCCACTCATCAACTGAGGGTCATCTGGGTTGGTTCCATATCTTTGCTATGATAAATAGTGCTGCAAGGAACATTGTTGTGCTGGTGAATTTAGTATGTCCTTCTTTCTGGATAATTGGGTAAATGCCAAGTAGTGGAATTGCTAGGTCATAGGGGAGCTCTATGTTTAGTCTTTTGAGGAACTGCCATACTGCTTTCCATAGTGGTTGAACGAGTTTGCACTCCCACCAACTGTGCAGTAGTGATCCCTCCTGGCCACATCCCCTCCAGCATCTGTTGTCATTCGTTTTCCTGATCCTGGCCATTCTAACTGGAGTGAGGTGGAATCTTAGAGTTGTTTTGATTTGCATTTCTTTTATGACCAGAGATGTTGAGCATTTCTTCATGTGTCTATAGGCCATTTTTGTTTCTTCTTCAGAGAAGACTCTCTTTAAGTCTTTGGCCCATCTTTTAATGGGATGGTTGTTACTTTGGAGATTAGTTTTGGATTGATTCAATTTTTTGAGCTGTTGATATATTTTAGATATGAGGCCTTTGTCCATTGTATAGTTGGTGAAGATCTTCTCCCACTCTGTAGGTTTCCTGATTGGTATACTAGCTATGTCCTTTGCCATACAAAAGCCCTGCAGTATAATGCAGTCCCACTTATCCAGCCTTTCTCTGATTTGTTGTGATTCTTGGTCCTTATTAAGAAAGTTTCGACCTGTGCCAAGGAGGCCTAGTGTATCTCCTATTCCTTCCTGTAAAGTTTTCAGTGTGTCAGCTTTTACCTCAAGGTCTTTGATCCATTTGGAGTTAATTCTAGTGCAGGGTGACAAAGAAGGATCCAACTTCAGATTTCTGCACGTGCTTAACCAGTTCTGCAAGCACCACTTGTTGAAGAGGCTATCTTTCTTCCATTCTATATTTTGGCTCCCTGGTCAAAGATGAGGTGGCCATAGGTCTGTGGTTTAACATCTGGGTCTTCAGTTCTATACCATTGGTCTTCAGGCCTGTTCTTGTGCCAGTACCAACCTGTTTTGATAATTATAGCCCTGTAATAGAGTCTAATGTTTGGTATTGAAATTCCTCCTGAGCTGTTCTTTCTGCTAAGAAGTGTTTTTGCTCTGCGGGGTCTTTTATTATTCCATATGAAATTTTGGATTGCCTCTTCTATTTCTTTAAAGAATGCCATTGGGATATTGATGGGTATTGCATTGAATTTGTAGATAGCCCTTGGCAAGATTGTCATTTTCACAATGTTGATTCTTCCAATCCAGGAACATGGGAGGTTTTTCCATATACTCAGTTCCGCTTTAATTTCGTTTTTCAGCTTTTAAAGTTTTCATCAAAAAGGTCCTTTACATTCTTGGTTAAGGTAATTCCTAGGTACTTTATTTTCTTTGAGGCTATTGCAAAAGGAGTTGCTTTCCTGATTGTTACCTCATTCCTCTCACTGTTGGTGTAGAGGAAGGCAGTTGATTTTTGAGGGTTAATTTTATACCCTCCAAAGTTTTGAATCAGCTCAAGGAGCTTGGGAGTAGAGTCTATAGGATTCTTTAAATACAGGATCATGTCATCTGGAAAGAGGGATAGTTTTACTTCCTCTTTCCCTATTTGGATCCCCTTAATGCTTGCTTCTTGCCTTATTGAACTGGCTAGGCAATCTAATACTATGTTAAAGAGGAGTGGAGAGAGTGGGCATCCTTGTCTCATTCCTGATTTTAGAGGGAATGGCTTTCGCTTTTCACCATTAAGTATAATACTAGCTGTGGGTTTGTCATACACAGCCTTTATTATATTGAGGAATGTTCCATGGATTCCTAGTTTCTCCAGAGCTTTTAACATAAAGGGAGGTTGGATCTTGTCAAATGCCTTTTCTGCATCTATTGAGACAATCATGTGATTTTTGTCCCTGCTCCTGTTGATGTGTTGAATATTAATTGATTTGCGTATGTTGAACCAGCTTTGCCTCCCTGTGATGAAAACTGTTTGATCATAGTGTATAATTTTTTTTTGATGAGTTGTAGATGGTTGGCCAGTATTTTGTTGAAAAGTTTTGCATCGATGTTCATCAAAGAAACAGGTCTATAGTTCTCTTTCTCTGATGAATCTCCGTCTGATTTGGGGATGAGGGTTATACTGGCTTCATAGAATGCGTTTGTTAAAGAACCTTCATTTTCAATTTCGTTGAAGAGCTTGAGGAGTATTGGTGTGCGCTCTGCTTTGAAGACCTTATAGAATTCAGCTGTGAATCCATCTGGCCCTGGGCTTTTCTTAGGTGGAAGTTCCCTTATTGCCATTTCTATTTCAGTGCTTGAAATAGGCCTGTTTAGCTGGGTTAGTTCTTCTTGATGCAGTGTGTGTATGTTAATATTGGCTAGGAATTCGTCCATTTCTTCTAGATTCTCAAATTTGTTGGCATAAAGGTTTGAGAAGTATTCCCTCATGATATTCTGGATCTTGGTAATTTCTGTCATGATATTACCATTTTCATCTGTGATTTTGGTTATTTCGATATGCTCTTTTCTTTTTTGGGTAAGATTTGCTAAGGGTTTGTCAATTTTGTTAATTCTTTCAAAGAACCAACTCCTTGTTTGGTTGATTCTTTCTATAGTTTTTTTGGATTCCAATTCATTTAATTCTGCTTTGATTTTAATTATTTGCTTCTTTCTAATGGGATTAGGGTTCGTTTGTTGCTCTTTTTCCAGGAGCTTAAGGTGACACATTAAATTTTTGGTTTGCGATTTTTCCAATTTGTTATTGTAGGCTCTCAGAGCTATAAATTTTCCTCTGAGTACTGCCTTTGCTGTGTCCCAAAGGAGTTGGTATTTTGTGTGCTCCTTTTTGTTAAATTTCATAAACTGTTGGATTTCTGTTCTGATCTCTTTGATGACTCATTGGTGATTCAACAATGTGTTGTTCAATCTCCATAAGTTACAGGGTTTTCGTTGGTGGAGATGTGTATTCAGTTCCAATTTGATGCCCTTATGGTCTGAGAGAGTGCATGGAATAATTTCAGTCTTTCTGAATCTGTCCAGGTTTGTTTTCTGGCCTAAAATATGGCCTATGTCCCTTTGAGTCTGGCTTACTACACTTAATATGATTTTTTCTAAGTCTTTCCATTTCCTAACAAATGGGGCGATGTCATTCTTTCTGACAGCAGCATAGAATTCCATTGTGTACAAATACCACAACTTGTTGATCCACTCATCAACTGAGGGACATCTAGGTTGGTTCCATATCTTTGCTATGGTGAATAGTGCTGCAATGAACATTGTTGTGCTAGTGGGTTTAGTATGTCCCTGTTTCTGGGTGGTTGGGTAAATGCCAAGTAGTGGAATTGCTGGGTCATAGGGGAGTTCTATGTTTAGCCTTTTGAGGCACTGCCACACTGCTTTCCATAGTGGTTGGACGAGTTTGCACTCCCACCAACAGTGTAGTAGTGATCCCTCCTGGCCACATCCCCTCCAGCATCTGTTGTCATTCGTTTTCCTGATCCTGGCCATTCTAGCTGGGGTGAGGTGGAATCTTAGAGTTGTTTTGATTTGCATTTCTTTTATGACCAGAGATGTTGAGCATTTCTTCATGTGTCTATAGGCCATTTTTGTTTCTTCTTCAGAGAAGACTCTCTTTAAGTCTTTGGCCCATTTTTTAATGGGATGGTTGTTACTTTGGAGGTTATTTTTGGAGTAATTCAATTTTTTGAGTTGTTGATATATTTTAGATATGAGGCCTTTGTCCGTTGTTTGGTTGGTGAAGATCTTCTCCCACTCTGTAGGCTTCCTGATTAGTTTAGTAGCTATGTCCTTTGCCATGCAAAAGCTCTGCAGTTTAATGCAGTCCCACTTATCCAGCCTTTCTCTGATTTGTTGTGATTCTTGGTCCTTATTAAGAAAGTTTCTACCTGTGCCAAGGAGGCCTAGTGTATCTCCTATTCCTTCCTGTAAAGTTTTCAGTGTGTCAGCTTTTACCTCCAGGTCTTTGATCCATTTGGAGTTAATTCTAGTGCAAGGTGACAAAGAAGGATACAGCTTTAGTTTTCTGCAGGTGCTTAACCAGTTCTGCAAGCACAACTTGTTGAAGAGGCTGTCTTTCTTCCATTCTATTTTTTTGGCTCCCTTGTCAAAGATTAGGTGGCCATAGGTCTGTGGTTTAATATCTGGGTCCTCAGTTCTATTCCATTGGTCTTCAGGCCTGTTCCTGTGCCAGTACCAAGCTGTTTTGAGAATTATAGCTCTGTAATAGAGTCTAAAGTTTGGAATTGAAATTCCTCCAGCGCTGTTCTTTCTGCTAAGAAGTGTTTTTGCTATACGGGGTCTTTTATTATTCCATATGAAATTTTGGATTGCCTCTTCTATTTCTTTAAAGAATGACATTGGTATGTTGATGGGTATTGCATTGAATTTGTAGATAGCTCTTGGCAAGATTGTCATTTTCACAATGTTGATTCTTCCAATCCAGGAGCATGGGAGGTTTTTCCATTTCCTTAGTTCTGCTTTAGTTTCCTTTTTTAGGGTTTTAAAGTTTTCGTCAAAAAGGTCCTTTACATTCTTAGTTAAGCTAATTCCTAGGTACTTTATTTTCTTTGAGGCTATTGTGAAAGGAGTTTCTTTCCTGATTATTGCCTCGTTCCTCTCACTGTTGGCATAAAGGAAGGCAGTTGATTTTTGAGGGTTGATTTTATAGCCTGCTACTCTTCCAAAGCTTTGGATCAGCTCAAGGAGCTTGGGAGTAGAGTCTATAGGATTCTTTAAATACAGAATCATGTCATCTGCAAAGAGGGATAGTTTTATTTCCTCTTTCCCTACTTGGATCCCCTTTATGCTTGCTTCTTGCCTTATTGCACTGGCTAGGAATTCTAGTACTATGTTAAAGACGAGTGGAGAGAGTGGGCATCCTTGTCTCGTTCCTGATTTTAGAGGGAATGGCTTTAGATTTTCACCATTAAGTGTAATACTAGCAGTAGGTTTCTCATACACAGCCTTTATTATATTGAGGAATGTTCCATGGATTCCTAGTTTCTCCAGAGCTTTTAACATAAAGGGGTGTTGGATCTTGTCAAATGCCTTTTCCGCGTCTATTGAGACAATCATGTGATTTTTGTCTTTGCTCCTGTTGATGTGTTGAATTGTATTAATTGATTTGCGTATGTTGAACCAGCTTTGCCTCCCTGTGATGAATCCAGTTTGATCATAGTGTATAATTTTTTTGATGAGTTGTTGTAGACGGTTGGCCAGTATTTTGTTGAGAAGTTTTGCATCGATGTTCATCAAAGATATAGGTCTATAGTTCTCTTTCTTTGATGAATCTCTGTCTGGTTTGGGGATGAGTGTTATACTGGCTTCATAGAATGAGTTTGGTAAGGAACCTTCATTTTCAATTTCGTTGAAGAGCTTGAGGAGTATTGTTGTGAGCTCTGCTTTGAAGACCTTATAGAATTCAGCTGTGAATCCATCTGGCCCTGGGCTTTTCTTAGGTCGAAGTTCTCTAATTGCCATTTCTATTTCAGAGCTTGAAATAGGACTGTTGAGTTGGCTTAGTTCTTCTTGGTTCAGTGTGGGTATGTTAATATTGGCTAGGAATTCATCCATTTCATATAGATTCTCAAATTTGTTGGCATAAAGGTTTGAGAAGTATTCCCTCATGATATTCTGGATCTTGGTAATTTCTGTCGTGATATTACCATTTTCATCTGCGATTTTGTTTATTTCGATATGCTCTCTTCTTTTTTTGGTAAGATTTGCTGAGGGCTTGTCAATTTTGTTAATTCTTTCAAAGAACCAACTCCTTGTTTTGTTGATTCTTTCTATAGTTTTTTTTGGATTCCAAATCATTTAATTCTGCTTTGATTTTAATTATTTGCTTTCTTCTACTGGGATTAGGGTTGGTTTGTTGCTCTTTTTCCAGGAGCTTAAGGTGGGACATTAACTTGTTGGTTTGCAATTTTTCCAACTTGTTGTTGTAGGCACTCAGCGCTATAAATTTTCCTCTGAGTACTGCCTTTGCTGTGTCCCAAAGGAGTTGGTATTTTGTGTGCTCCTTACTGTTAAATTTCATAAACTGTTGGATTTCTGTTCTGATCTCTTCGATGACCCATTGGTGATTCAACAATGTGTTCTTCAGTCTCCATGAGTTACAGGGTTTTCGTTGGTGGAGATGTGTGTTCAGTTCCAGTTTGATGCCTTTGTGGTCTGAGAGTGTGCATGGAATAATTTCTGTGTTTCTGAATCTGTCCAGGTTTGTTTTATGGCCTAAGATGTGATCTATTTTGGAAAATGTTCCATGTGCTGCTGAGAAAAACGTATATTGTGTTGTTGCTGGGTGGAATATTCTGCAGATGTCTGTTAGATCTAGTTGGTCTATATAGTTGTTCAGTTCTAAGGTTTCTCTGTTGAGTTTTTGCCTTGTTGATCTGTCCATAGGTGAAAGTGGTGTGTTAAAGTCACCGACAATCACTGTATTTCGATCTATGTATGGTTTCAGTGTAAGTAAAGTTTGCTTGATGAAGTTTGGAGCTCCGCGATTGGGTGTGTAAATATTTAGGATCATTATGTCTTCCTGGAGGAAAGATCCCTTTAGTAGTATGTAGTAACCTTCTTGTCTTTTCTTACTAATTTTGGTTTGAAGTCTATTTTATCTGATATGAGGATGGCAACTCCAGCCTGTTTATGGGGGCCGTTAGCTTGATAGAGTTTATTCCAACCTCTCACTTTCAAAAGATGGTTGTTTTTTTGGGTAAGATGTGTCTCTTGAAGACAGCAGAACGATGGCTCTTTTTGATCCAACTAGACAGCCTATGCCGTTTAATTGGAGAGTTGAGTCCATTGATATTGAGAGTTAGGATTTAGAGATATTTATTAGGTCCTACCATTTTTAAAAGCTTTTATTTGGGCCTGTGTCTTGACAGTTCTTGTGGTCCTTAGGTGGTATGCTGTTTAGGTGCCATTTCTTTCCCTATATTGCATTTATTTTGGTTTTCTGTGTATAGAACATCTTTCAGAATTCTCTGTAGTGTTGGTTTTGTTGCGACATATTGTTGCAGCTTTTCCCTGGAATGGAATGTTTTATTGTTCCCTCAGTTATGAATGAGAGCTTAGCTGGGTACAGTATTCTTGGTTGGTAGTTATTTGACTTAAGGGCATGACATATATGCTTCCAGTCACTTCTTGCTTGCATGGTCTCTGCTGAGTAATCTGGGGTTATTCTGATTGGTTTTCCTTTATAGGTTACTGAACCCTTTTCCCTGGCTGCCTTTAGGATCCTTTGTTTGGTTTCTACTGATCCAGTTCAGATTACGATGTGGCGGTGAGATGTTCTTTTCTGGTCAGGTCTGTTTGGGGTTCTAAAAGCTTCTTGTATCTGGATGGACCTGCCCTTCTGGATATTTGGGAAATTCTCTGAGATAATTCCCTGAAGTATATTTCCAATACCATTGACCTCTTTCTCCACGCCCTCCTCAATACCAATTAGCCTTAAATTAGGCTTCCTAATTGTATCTTGGACCTCCTGAAGCGCTCTCTCATTTTTCCTAGATTTGAATTGACTCATTTTCTGTTCTTTCTCTATAATAACTAAATTATCTTCAGCCCCGGAAATTCTCTCCTCTGCATTGTCTAACCTGCTATCAAAGCTATCTACTTTATTTTTCATCTCCCTTGCTACTAATTGCTCATTTTTGATGCCTTGCATCTCTTCTTTTAGATCATGTATGGATTTCTTTAGCTCCTTGATTTCCATTTGAGTGGTTAGCTCAGTAGCTTTATTTTCTTTGAACATTTGCTGGAGTTCAGTCACCTTTTTATTTGTGGATTCTATGAATTCATCCATCTTTCTTTGAACAGCCTTTATTATGGCTTCCTTTATGGCTCCTTCTTTTTCACTTATCACCTTGTTTATGGTTTCCTCTTGTTCAGATATGGCTTCCTCCCTTATCTCTTTCTTTATATTTTCACATTTTTTATTAATGATGTTTATCAATTGCATTTGTACAGCACTTGGAAGACTCTCCTCTAGGCTTGCCAGTGACTGTTCCATTGGCTCTTTACATTGGGTGGGGAGGTGGGAGATGTTTCTTGATTTGACATTTTTCTTGAGTTTCTTGTTCTGCCCATTTGAAAATGGGAGCAAGATTAATACTAAACACGATTATAGTTTTTCAGATATAACCAACCTAGACCTCTGTAGCTGGCAGACTCTAGATGTTCACAAGTTTTGATTGGTGTTATCACTCTTTCTTTTCGTGCAGTTACCGACTAGTCTAATTATTCACTGATAAGCGATTTATATCCAAAACAATAACCCTCTCAATCCAATCTCTATTGTCTTTAAGTCCCTCTGAGCCTAGAGGATAATTAAACACCTAGATATACAATGTTGCTCAACAGCCATCAAGTGTAGATCCATGCAGTTTAAGGGTTGAAAGAAGAGCAGAGGTCCAGAGATAGAAAAATAGAATGAGAGAGGTCAGGGGGTAAGTAGGTAGAGTATTTGAGTACAAAGTTTGGAAAGTATTAGAATAAAACTTATGAGTTGCTGCGCGACTAGCTCTTAGCCCAACCAGTGGCCTCACAGTGGACCATGGGATGGATCTGCGAGCTTCCGTCTGAGCGCCGCTTCCTGTGCTGCTTCCAGGGACGGCCCCAAGCCAAGGGTCTGGGGATTGAGAGTTTCAGGAGCTCTCAGCAGGACCAGCAGGAGGCCCCTCTGTTCCCAGGGGCGGGGCCCAGCTGGGGACGTGGGCTCCAAGGGCGGAGCCGCGCCTTTTTGGTTCTCAGAAGGGGAGCTTGGCTGCTGGTTGGCCCTTCAGATCTCTGCTGTGTTTCCACTGCTTTGTCAGAGTCTGTGACTGTGGGGGGGGGGCCCTCGGTGGTGTCTTGCTCAGGATTCCCAGCTGGAGGATGCCCCGCTCGAGAATTGAGGGGGGGCAGATGCTGGCTCCTATTTACCCGCACCCTCTACCCACTTTTGTAAGGCAGGGTCTCAAAGCCTTCCACTCTCCAGATCCAGTGGCCTGGGTGAGGAGCCTTGTGGGCGGGTGGGAGCTGGGACAGCTCCGCCTCCCCTGGTGCGGTGCTGAGTCTTAGGGTCCGCCCGCTTGTCAGTCTCCAGTCAGAGGGCTGGGGGTTGAGCCCATTGGACAGGTGGGAGTTAGGACAGCCCCGCCTCCCTTGGTGGGGTGCTGGGTCTTATGGGTAGCCCGCCTGTCAATCTCCAGTCAATGGCCTGAGGGAGGGGGCTGTTGAGGGGAGGGACAGGATTCTTAATTCCTTGCCCCCCTGCTCCCGCCAGTCTTTCTCGGGTGGGGTGTTGGGGTCTGAGTTAAGTTCTATTGCTTGGCACCCGCTCCGCTTTCCCGATGTGTTTGGGGATGCGCTGTATTTCTCATGCCTCTGCGTCCATCTGCAGGTGCTCCACAGTGGTGGGGAGTCTTTCACTCCCCTCGGGTCTCCGCCACCGCCTGTGTTCTGCGTCTGGGTTCCGCTGCTTGCTGTTCTGGTTCCGCGTCTGGGTTCCGCTGCTTCCGCCATTCGCTGGCCTGGTTCTGTGCTGGTTTCTGCAGCCGTTGGGTTCCCAGCCTGGCACCCTCCACTGCCGCCGCTTTTCGTGGATTAGAGCCCGCGCCCGCCCCCGCTTTCCCCGCGTGGAGCCGGTGCCCGCTCAAGCCGCTTTTCACAGCTTGGTCCAGCTAGGCTTTCCGCGGCTTTGGGCGAGAGGTGGGGGAGGGGTCCTCGCGTTCTGAATTCTTTGAGAAAGTTGGATGTGAGCTTTATCTGGATTTCTTTTCCGGTTTGAGTCCTTCTCCGTTGCTTTTTGAGTTTGTTGTTGTGGATTTCTTTAGGTAGTTTGCTCGTGGGACTCCCTGGTTCTCTCTTTTTGTCAGAGAAAGCTAGGCAGAGTCCCTATTGTCTTGGCGCCATCTTCCTTCTATGTTTAGTCTTTTGAGGAACTTTCCATAGTGGTTGAACGAGTTTGCACTCCCACCAACAGTGTAGTAGTGAACCCTCCTGGCCATATCCCCTCCAGCATCTGTTGTTATTAGATTTCTTGATCCTGGCCATTCTAACTGGAGTGAGGTGGAATCTTAGAGTGGTTTTAATTTGCATTTCTTTTATGGCCAGAGATGTCAAGCATTTCTTCATGTGTATATTGGCCATTCTTAATTCTTCTTCACAGAAGTCTCTCTTTAAATGTTTGGCCCATCTTTTAATTGGATGGTTGTTTCTTTGGAGGTTAGTTTTGGAGTGATTCAATTCTTTGAGCTGTTGATATATTTTAGATATGAGGCTTTTGTCTGTTGTAAGATTAGTGAAGATCTTCTCCCACTCTGTAGTCTTGCTAGTTAGTTTGCTAGCTATGTCCTTTGCCACACAGAAGCTCTGCACTTTAATGCAGTCCCACTTATCCAGACCCTCTTATTTGTTGTGTTTCTGGGTCTTTATTAAGAAAGTTTCCACCTGTGGCAAGAAGGCCTAGTGTATCTTCTAATCCTTCTTGTAAAATTTTCAATGTATCTGCTTTTACCTCAAGGTCTTTGATTCATTTGGAGTTAATCCTCATGCAAGATGACAAAGAAGGATCCAACTTTAGTTTTCTGCAGGTGCTTAACCAGTTCTGCAAGCACCACTTGTTGAAGAGGCTGTCTTTCTTCCATTCTATTTTTTTTTTTTTGCTCCCTTATAAAGATTAGGTGGCCACAGGTCTGTGGGTTAATATCTGGGTCCTCAGTTCTATTCCATTGGTCTTCAGGCCTGTTCTTGTGCCAGTACCAAGCTGTTTTTGTCACTATAGCTCTGTGATAGAGTGTAAAGATTGGTATTGAAATTCTTCCAGCACTATTCTTTCTGTTAAGAATTGTTTTTGCTCTACGGGGTCTTTTATTATTCCATATGAAATTTTGGATTGCTGCTTCTGTTTTTGTTTGTTTGTTTGTTTGTTTGTGGGTCATGGGGCTTGAACTCAGCCTGTCCCTGAGCTCTTCAGCTCAAGGCTACTGCTCAACCCTTGAGCCAAGTCCCACTTCCCATTTTCTTAAGGTTAATTGAAAATAGAGTCTCGGGTTCTTTTGTGTCTGGGCTATCTTTGAACCTTGAGCCTCATATCTCAACCTACTGAGTAGCTAGGATTACAGTTTTAAGCCACTGCGCCTGGCTTGTATATTTTCTATATGAGGTCTTCTGTCAATGTATAAATTTACTGTGAGCAAAAATCACTCTTTGGAAGCTGTTCTTAATTAATTTAGCCAAACATGGAAGATGTTTTCTTCCATTTCTGTCATATATTGCCTTTATCACCTACTGAAGCAAATTTGCTATTTAACTGCTTCAGAAAAGTGACACTATTTTGGAGAAACTTCTCTGGAGATTAGGGAGAATGGCTTGATTTTGAAGCCTGGAGATATAGATATTGATGAAAGAAAGATGCTTAATCTTTTGGGGAGACAATCATTATATAAAACCATACTATAATATGAGACAGTTAGAAAGATCAGAGGAGAAATATATATTCTTGTGGTGATTCTAGTTTTTTGAAATATGACCAAAGCAATACTAGTCAATTTCTCATAAGTACTAACAAATATATAAACACATGTATCTGAATATATAAGATGTATATATATATATATATGTATGTATGTGTGTGTGTGCTTTAAAATTCTAAATAGGAATTATATTTATTGGGTAGGTGATTATCTGAATTTTGTCACTTAGAAAAAAATCAAATTTCTTTTTTGAAAGGCAAGAATAGATATTTTATTTATTTTTTAACTTTATTTTATTGTTGGAGCAATGTACAGAGGGATTACCGTTTACATTCACCGGGTAGTGGGTACATTACTTCTTGAACATTGTTACCCCTTCTCATGTTTAGTTCCACTTTCTCTCCCTCTACCCCCTCCCTTTCATCTTGTCTTTCCCTTACCTCCCTTTTTCAAATAAGTAAAATAAACATGTATACAATATATCAGGTACCAAAGTCAGATACAGTAACAACATGAGACAAACCTTAGGGGAAAGAGCAGAGAAAAGAAACAGCTTCTCATAGGACAGTAAGAACAACAATCGTAAAGATTAACCCCTTTTTCCCTATTCTGGACTTTCATTTCACTTACCCTCATCCTATGTAGACAATAGGACATTTTAGCTTTTGATCTAAAAAATTAAATTTATTTTCTCCAATACTTAAAACAATAAAGTGTTGGAAAAATATTTTCATTTTCATATTAAAATGATATTGCAACAAGTTAATTAAGATTTTTTGATAATGACATATTATCCAGAGAAACAGTATAAAGAGATAAAAAAGTGATTTACAATTTAAGTGGATTTTTTTTTGCCAGTTCTGGGCTTGAGCTCAGGGCCTGAGCACTGTCCTTGGACTTTCTCAAAGCTAGAGCTCTACCACTTGAGCCTCAGCACCACTTCTGGCTTTTTTTCTATGTATGTGGTACACAAGGAATCTAACCTGGGTCTTCCTGTATGCCGGGCAAGCAGTCTACTCCTAGGCAAAACTTTCGGCCCTAAGAGGATTTTGTTATACAAAAAAATGCCATTAATGATTCACTTAAACCTTCTAGTTTTTACCTCATCATGGTTTTTATTTGTAATTTATGTTCTTTTTTTGGCAGTCCTGGGCTTGGGCTCAGGGCTTGAGCACTGTCCTTGGACTTTCTCAAGGCTAGCACTCTACCACTTGAGCCTCAGCACCATTTCCAGCTTTTTGCTCTGTATGTGGGGTACCGAGGAACCAAACCCAGGTCTTCGTGCATGCTAGGCAAGCACTCTACCAGTAGGCCAAACTCCCAGCCCCTTTATTTGTAATTTATATACTATTTGTTTTAATAAATGTATTCTGCAGATGTTAATTCAGGAACCACTATGGAAAATTGTGAAAATAAAAATAGAAGAAGGTTATATGTAAAAAAGAAAAAATTTAAAAATTTAAAAAATGGAGAACCTTAAAAATAATTTCCTGTAGCAGTCAATATTTTAATAATGTCTAATGCATCCACTTTTTAATTCTTCTCTCTATATGTCAATTATACAAGTCAGCAAATGAGCACATATAGAGAATCAGAGAAAACTTTGGAATGTTCTTTAGAAAAGGATATAAACACAAAGTCTCCCAAGCATAGAAAACTATCCTCTCCCTGTACTTACAACTTCTAGTTATGAAGGTAAACGAAAATGCAATTAGAATAATCCACTAAGAGCTTTATTTGCCACCTGCCATTCTCCGAATGCCTGCTGATGAAAGTGAGTTTTTAACTTGCAGATTTTCCTTGATAGACTGGAATTAGGAAAGTTTCCCTCTAGAGTGAGTACTCCAGCTGCCACATGGGGATAAATATAGAATCAATCAAATCAAAGTTTGGCAATATGGAAGTAGAAATTACATTTGATCTGTCCCAAAGATTAGTTATTTGCATAGAAATAAAATCATTAACTCATTTGTTTTTTAAATCTTCCACACCTTAATTATAGTTGCTTCTTTCTTTCTTTCTTTCTTTCTTTCTTTCTTTCTTTCTTACTTTCTTCCTTTCTTTCTTCCTTTCTTTCTTCCTTTCTTTCTTTCTTTTTTGACCTGATTGTTTCTCACTCCAGCTAGAAGGACAAACTTGACTTAGGAATGAGAGAATTCTGTTTGTGGGTGAAAATAATAAAGAATTGTAGTTAATTGTTTCCTTGTATATAACTAGACCATGTAGAAGAGATTCAATTTCAGCAACTTTAGATAAAACTAAGAAAACTGTGTCCATTGTTTAGCAGCTTTAGATAAGAGTAAGAAAACTGGCTCCATTGTTTAGCAGCTGCCGTTGTAAAGTATAATTTTTTAAAAAGCCAAACAATGGCTTTATAGTTTTTGCTTATGTCTGTAAGGGTCTTCCTTTACTGTTCTTTAAAAATGTGATTGGTATGCATCACAAAGTCACAGGATCATAACTTTTTTTTTAATTGTTGGGATAATGTATAGAGGGGTTAGTTACATTCCTCAGGTAGTAGGCGCATTATTTCTCTCACATTGATACACCTTCTCATGTTTTTGTCCCTGTTTCCCCCCCCCCCGAACCCTCTCCCAATCATCTTGTTTAACATTTCAGAGAAACAACACCGCAGAAGATGAGGACTCACCGTTAAAACATGTTACATCAAGCCCTGTGCTAGTTTTTCATAGCTATAATCCTACCTACTCAGGAAGATGAGATCTGAGGCTCCTGATTCAGAGATAGCTCCAGCAGACAAGTCTCCCAATTATCTAGTTTCCCCCCTTCCCTTCCTATTTCAAATAAATGTATAAACAATATACCAGGTAACAAAGGCAGATACAATAACCACATAAGATTAACCATAAGGGCAAAAAAAGTCAAGAGAAATAACATAGTACATTAAGAACAGCAATCACACAAGATAAACCTCTTGTTTCCATATCCTAAAGTTCATTTAATTTAGTCTCATCCTATATGATCTTATGTGCAATAGGTTTCTTTTTAATAAGAAACAATCTCTGAAAAGCAAGTTGCACAAACATAGATGTGGCAATTATTTATCATTGCTCTTGACATTTCTAGATATTGTGACTAATCCCCACATTTCCATTGGGAAGATTCTCTGGGTTGATTAGAACCAAGAAAATTAAGTTCAGATGCTAAACTGGATACAGACTAGGTTAATTTTCAATGGACCCAGACCTAGTGAAGAAGGATTATTTTGAATACTTGTCTACTTTTCCGTGTCATTCAAAAAAAAAAACTGTATAGCTTTTTTCTTTATTTTTTACTAATATGTTCAATGTTTCAGGAAACAACTTTCCCTATCTTCCACTGTATGTGTGTATATGTGTGAGTGAGTGTGTGTTTACACACTCCCCTCTCTAATCAACACTCGTACTTAAAAACAAACAACAAAGACATTCTTGTCATTGTTTAAAGTTCACTCAGAAAAAGTTGTCAAAATGAGCACAAGATGTCACTTTGACTAATTTACCCTCTAGTGTTGGGTATAAAACCCAGAGTGTCAATCATGCTAGACAAGCACTGAGCCATAACCCAAGTTCCACTTCAAGTCAATTACTAAAGTAAGCATCCAAGTTCCCAGCAGAGGAAGTATGTGTTTGCTGTGGCTGCAGTTTCCTTCCAACCTCGTGGTGATGGTTGGCTCTATATAAGGTACACAAGTAGGACCTCTAAGTCTTTTTCTCCAAGAAACTATAGAAATGAATAAATTAAATAGAATTAAAGTTAGGAAATAGAAAGAACACTTTAAAGGGAAACAGATGAGTACATATAAAATGTCCTCAGATTAGTAGTAATTTCCTCACAAATCTTCTAAGAATAAAGCATACCCCTGGTTCCTTAAGCAATGTCACAAATCAGATAAAATACTGATTTCTAGTAGCATCTATCCTGAAATTTGAAACTCACTTTGTAAAGTTCAAGACCTAGAATTTTGTGTGGTTGATCAATAATTCACTTCCCTTCACCAAACCACTCTGCAATAGTGACCCAGGCATTCACTCTCGCTTTTTTTGGCAGTGCAATTTTAATACACAGACTACATTTTGTGACCATTAATGCATTAATCTTTGCAATAACCATGTTCTGTCAAGCATAATTATCTCATATTATAGGTAAAGTGATTGAGGGAATTTTTGACTTGCTGAAGGTCAAACAGAGAGAGAAACAGACAAGGGATGAAGTATAGAAGTGATTCCGTGACTGGGAGCCTTAACTCATACTGTGACTGAGAAAGCCTTAACTTTTCAACTTCCAAATTCTTTTCTCCCTCAAAATTTGCCTTTATTATAGGATTATAGGAGTCTCCAAGCAGAGGATCCCAATAGCTCAAAAGCTATGTACCTATGGTCATATAGGATGAAACTAAACAAAATGAACTCTAGGATATGGAAACACGGCTTATCTTTGTGATTGTTGTTCTTAATGTACAATGTGGAGTTATTTCATTTCTCTTTTTTTCATCTGATGGTTAATCTCATGGTGTTATTGTATCTGACTTTGTTACCTGGTATATTATATATACATATATATATATATGTTTATTTGTTTACTTGAAATAGGGAAGGGAAGGGGGAAACAAGAAGATTAGGAAGAGGTGGAGAAATGGAAAGAGGGACAAAAAAGAGGGATAAAAAAATTTGCCTTTATTGGGCTGGGAGCTTGGCCTAGTGGTAGAGTGCTTGCCTAGCATGCACAGAACCCGGGTTTGATTCATCGGTACCACATACATAGAAAAAAAACAAAAAGCTGGAAACGGTGCTGAGGCTCAAGTTGTAGAGTCTAACCTTGAGAAAGTCCAAGGACAAAGCTCAGGCCCTGAGCTCAAGCCTAGGATTGACAAAAAAAAAATTGCCTTTATTATATAATTATGGCTTAAATTGCATCATATCATCTAATAAACTAACAGAATCCTCAAACGCAGGCTTTCTCTTCAATGCTAAAAATCATCACAAATTAAAATTGCATTTTCTTTTTGCCAGTCCTGGGCTTGAGCTCCAGGCCTGAGCACTGTCCTTGGGATTTCTCAAGGCTAGTGCTACTACCACTTGAGCCACAGCACCATTTCTAGCTTTTTTCTGTGTATGTGGTACTAAGGAATCGAACCTGGGTCTTTGTGCATGCTAGGCAAGCACCCTGCCACTAGGTCAAACTCCCAGGCCCTAAAATTGCATTTTTAAGTGTTAAATTCTAAAGTAGCATGCACAATAAATATGAGATCTTGTATTTAAAATATACAGAAATACATTCTGATGCTGTTAGTAAAAGTGTCAACGGGGTGCTATCAAATTTTTGGATGGAAAAATTGTGAAGACAAATGTAAATGATGACAGTAACTATGGTATTTAGTTAGAAAAAGTAAAAAAAAAATAAGATGTCACGAATTGCTTACAAACCTAAAAAAAAAACAAACTGTGTAAAAGTTTCTCTTCACTGATGAAATGAGCTCTTTACATATAAATTATATTGTAATAACAGAGCTCCTGGGTAGAAAAGAGTTCCTTCTCCTGCTGACAAGAATTAAAATAATCACAGATGGCTAATGATCAAAAATACTGAGTGACAGCTCTGAGTATAAGACACAGAGAATATTCTTAGATCCTTAAACCAGCATTCAACATTGGTGCAATAAACCCAAGAAGCTGTTTTCCAGTGGAGATTCACACACACACAAGAATTTTATTCTATATTAGAAAGTGATATACACTCTACTTTCATAAAGTCCTTTCATGGAATTCTTTATCAATGTAATTACCTTTGGGGGTAAAATACAATAGTTCACTAAGCAAAATGGGCCTATTATGAATATGGAAAGGATGAGCAAAGCTTCAAAATTCAGGAATTGGGAATCTAATATTTTCTTTTAAAATTTAGGTGGAATAATGGAGATTCTGCCTAATGAAATTAGCAAGTTGTTGGCCAAGGTGTCAGTTAGTCTTAATAATAGTCAAAAATCATGCAGGTTGTGGGCCCAACAGAGAAGCCCTCACCTCCTTTAACCTAGTGGCCTTTGCATTAACCTCTGCCTCCTTGCTCAGATGCCACAAAACCCAGCTCCTGTCCCAGCATGGACACATAGTCTCCAAGTGAAGACTGTGTCCTTTGCTTCTGCTCTATCTCAATAAATATTCCTCTCCTGTGGGGTGGAAAATCATGCAGGAATTATAAATCAATTGTTCTTTCAACAATGTTACTAATCTATTTAACTTGAATAAATGTCTGTATTTGTATACAGTCAGGAACATTCAAGGTGAGACCAAAAAACTACTTCACTCTATATTACTTTAGAAATGCTTTAAAATAATTCCAGTAAAACAAGTATGATGAGGCCAGAAGCATGACCTACTGGTAGAGTGCTTGCCTAGCAAAGCCCTCAGTTCAATTCCTCAGTACCACATACACAGAAAAAGCTGGAAGTGGTGCTCTGGCAAAAATGGTAGAGCACTACTCTGGAGAAAGCCCATGGAAAGTGTCCAGGACCTAAGTTAAGCCCCAGAACTGGAAGAAAAGGAAAATAAGTACGACATGAATGCACCTTTGTGACTCATTATTAATCATTTATTCTCCTCATTTTTGTTTTGTTTTTGTTTTGGGGGGTTTTGGTTTTGTTTTGAATGCCAGTATTTAGCTTTGAATTCAGTACCTGAACACTGTTCCTTAGGTTTTTCTTCAAGGCTTGCATTGTGCCACTTACTTGAACCACAGCTCTACCTCCAGTTTTTGAGAGGTTAATTGGAAACAAAAGTCTCACCAAGGGAGGGGGTGAAAGGAAGGAAATGAGGAAATAACATGGGAAGGGTATCAATGTGTGTGAAGTAATGCACCTTCTATATGGTGACTAGAACTGTAACCCCTCTATTAATTACAATTTTTTAAAATATATGAAAAAAAGTCTCACTGACTTTCCTGCTTGGGCTAGCTTCAAACTATCATCTTCAAGTTCTCATTCTTCTGATTAGACCTAAAATAATAGATGTGACCCACAAAGATATGGCCTTCATTATTTGTGAAAAATAAAAGATGGCTAATAAATATGCTAAATGCATATGCATTGCTAGATTTTAGAGCTAGAAATACATATAACAATGTCAGAGGATTCTAATGTTTCTATTTTATGTATGTGATGTGTATACATTATACATTTATGTACATAGATAATTCATATAAAATGTATGTGTCTAGGATTTTAGATACAAAGAAAGAAGAATCAATTCTAGCCATCAAATCAAAAACAAAAAGAAAGAAAAAGAAATACAAGACAGGATAAGGATCTGAAAAATAGGTACAACTTCAGTAGAAAGTAAAAGTTAAAAGGGCAGTTGTTGGTACCTGGAATACATAAATATTCTTAAGGAATTAATAATCTGACATATTCTGTATATTTTATGGTGAATTTAATCATTTATATTTATGTATTTATATATATCCCTTCAAGAGTAGTTCATATTAATAAAAACAAATCCTTTGGAATATCCTTTTTAAAGCAAAAAAAAATTTTTTTGTAGGTTATGGAGCTTCAACTCCGGGCCTGGGCGCTGTCTCTGAGCTCTTCAGCTCAAGGCAACCACCCTACCCCTGGGCCCTGGTATTGTCCCTGAGCTCTTCAGGGCCACTGCCCTACCCCTTGAGCTACAGCCCAACTTCCCCTTATCTAGTGATTACAAATAAGAATCTCATGGTCTTAAGAAACACAACAAATCAGAGAAAGTCTGGATAAGTGGGACTGCATTAAAGTGCAGAGCTTCTGTATGGAAAAGGACATAGCTAGCAAACTAGAAAGCCTACAGAGTGGGAGAAAATCTTCACTAACCATACAACAGACAAAGGCCTCATATCTAAAATATATCAACTGCTCAAAAAAATTGACACTCCAAAACTAATCTCCAAAGAAATAACCATCCCATTAAAAGATGGGCCAAAGACTTAAAGAGAGTCTTCTCTGAAGAAGAAATAAAAATGGCCTATAGACACATGAAGAAATGCTCAACATCTCTGGTCATAAAAGAAATGCAAATCAAAACAACTCTAAGATTCTACCTCACACCAGTTAGAATGGCCAGGATCAAGAAATCTAATAACAACAGATGCTGGAGGGGATGTGGCCAGGAGGGATCACTACTACACTGTTGGTGGGAGTGCAAACTCATTCAACCACTATGGAAAGCAGTATGGCAGTTCCTCAAAAGACTAAACATAGGAGGGAAATGGGGACCAAGACATGTGAAAGGGTATCAATGTATGGGAATTAATGCACCATCTATCTGGCAAATATCATGTAACCCTTCTATTAATTACAATAAAAAAAATATGAAAAAAAGAGTAAACATGACCCCTATGACCCAGCAATTCCACTACTAGGCATTTACCCAACCGTCCAGAAACAAGGACAGACTAAATCCACTAGCACAATGATATTCGTTGCAGCATTATTTACCATAGAAAGATATGGAACCAACCCAGATGTCCCTCAGTTGATGAGTGGATCAACAAGATGTGGTATTTATACACAATGAAATTCTATGCTGCTGTCAGAAAGAATGACATCACCCCATTTGTAAGGAAATGGAAAGACTTAGAAAAAATCATATTAAGTGAAGTAAGCCAGACTCAAAGGGACATAGGCTCAATGGTTTCCCTCATTTGTCAAAATGAGTAGAAACCTTGGGCTCTCCTAGCAGAGATTTGCAATAGAGCAAAACCTAGATACATAAGGCCATATAGAATGACGCTAAATGAAAGGAACTCCAGGATAAGGAAACAAAAACCATATAACAAGTGACTGTTGTCCTTAATGTATTATGTTATCGCTCATCTCTTTTGACATCCCTTGGTTATCTCATATTGTTACAATTTTTCACCTTGTTATCTGATATATTTTATATGTGCTTAATTGATTGTTTGAAATTGGATAGGGAAGGGGGGAAACCAAGATAAGCTGGGGGAGGTGTGGAGGGAATGGGAAAGTGTATCAATGTTTGAGAAGTTATGCACCTTCTATCTGGTGAATATAATGTAATCCTTCTATTAATCACAATAAAAAAATTTGAAAGAAAACAAAAATCCCATCTAAAAAAAAAGAAAAAGAATCTTATGGTCTTTAGTGCCTGGGCTGGCTTTGAACCACAATCCTCAAATCTCAGCCTCCTGAGTATCTACGATTGCAGGCATGAGCCACAATGCCCTGCCAAAGCAAAAAAAAAAAAGCATTTTTTTCCAGTCCTGGGGGCTTGAACTCAGAGCCTGAGTACTGTCCTTGGGCTTTCTCAAGGCTAGAGCTCTACCACTTGAGCCACAGCACCACTTACTGCTTTTTTTATGTATGTGGTTTTGAGGAATCAAACTTGGGTCTTGCATGTTAGGCAAGCACTCTACCACTAGGCCAAACTCCCAGCCACCAAAGCAAAATTTTTAAAAATACCTGTTTGCAAACTGTATAATCAACACCAGCAGTATATTCTTCAAATACATTAATAAATGAAAGTGCTAAATATTCTTAGCATCAGTCAGAGTGAGTAACCACTTGCTTTTTCCTCTCATCAGAATGGCTTACAAAGTATGATTTCATCATTTGGATGTTCCTTCTTATCAAAGACATTTCCAAGTCAACCCAATGTACTTCACAATGTGTTGAAATGAGTAAAAAGTATGAGAAGTACACGCCTAAGGCAACAGAAACTTTGAGGTTAATTTCCATTTCTTCAAGTATATTTGATGAATGATGTGACAAAGGAATCCTAATTAAAGTTGAAATCCTGAATACTAAATAAGTTAGAAGTGCCACTACATTCATCTTCTGCGGTGATAATACTGCCACTTCTGCTTCTCTTTAGCCCAGCCCTTGACTTTTTGGGAAACCTTCCCTGAGCATTATTTTCTCTATCAGCTTCACTGAGAGTACATCACAAATATTCTACCTCTCTCAGGAAAGCCAAAATCTAAACATGTCTGTTTCTCTTTATTCTTTTTATTTTTTTCATTTGTTTGTCTCTATTAACTGCAAACATTTGCATTTAGCCTCAAAAACTGGATTCAATCCTATCATGCATCTTAACGTTGTAATATTTAATGGCAAAACTTATCAGATGAGGCCTGGGAGTTTGACCTAGTGGTCGAGTGCTTGCCGAGCATGCACGAAGACCCAGGTTCAATACCTCAGTACCACATACATAGAAAAAGTCAGAATTGGTGCTGTGGCTCAAGTAGTAGGGCGCTAGCCTTGAGAAAACCCAAGAACAGTGCTCAGGCCCTGAGCTCCAGCCTGGGACTGATTAAAGAAAAAAAAAAAAACTATCAGATGAACGCAGGAGTCTTTTTTACCTCACTCCCGCCCTTTTTTTTTTTTTTCTTTGCCAGTCCTGGGGATTGAAATCAGGGCCTGAGCACTTCCCTTGGACACTTTTTGCTCAAGACTAGCACTCTGCCACTTGAGCCACAGCGCCACTTCCGGCTTTTCCTGTGTGTATGGTTCCGGAAAATGGAACTCAGGGCAAGCATGCTATCATTAGACCACGATCCTGGCTTGAGCTCTATATTTTTTAAGCATTCAAATCAAATGTGAGTTTTTAAAGTTTTTCCTTTTTTCTCTATTTAATCAGGTTATAATATTAAGCCTAGGGCCGGGAGTTTGGCCCAGTGGTTAAAGTGCTTGCCTAGCATGCATGAAGACCCGGGTTCGATTCCTTGGTACCACATACATAGAAAAAAGCCGGAAGTGGTGCTGAGGCTCAAGTGGTAGAGCTCTAGCCTTGAGAAAGTCCAAGGACAGGGCTCAGGCCTTGAGCTCAAGCCCAGGACTGGCAAAAAAAAAAAAATATTCAGCCTACATTTAAAGAAAAGGAAATTTAACTTTTAGCAAGAGGCTGTGGTATGAAGAATAAGGAAGTGATTACTATTCTTTTCAGTGATTTCTGTGGGCTTCCTAAATATTGGGAAATAAAAATATAAGGGAAAGACTATAAATTTCTTGTTAACATGTTGTTATTTTAGACAGTAACTGGATATTTTGAGTGGGTTCATGATCACAGCAAGTGATTACCACTAGTAGAAAATCATGTTTTTACCTATGAAGAAGAAACAAGTTTTAGCCAAGTAAAGGTACAGGCACAGGTAGTTCACACCTGTAATCTCAGCTACACAAGAGGCTGAGATCTGAGGATCATGGTTTGAAGCCAGCCCAAGAAGGAGAGTCTATGAAATTCTTAACTCCAATTAACAACCAAAAAAAATCCAGAAGTGGAACCTGGCTCAAATGGTAGAGGTCCAGCCTTGAATGAATATGTGTCCCAGAAATCACACACACACACACACACACACACACACACACACACACACACACACACACACACATTTTCATCTAGAGAGAAATGAAAGGATTTTGATTACTGTTAAACAGATATCAAAATTCTATTCTCTCTCTTTATTCCCTTCCCTTCACACCTCCTCTCCAGCTCTCTCCTTTTCTCTCCTCGCCTCTTCTTTTTGAGAAATGATCATTTATGACTAGTAGAAGAAAACCTTTCCCTTTCAAGCCATTATATTTTGGTTTGTCTAGAGTACTGGAAAAAGGTAAGAAAGATATTACATGATAAATGAAATACAGAATTGGGGATCATTTTCATTCCAAAGACACAAGTAAAGCTCTGCTGTGGTCTCTTTTTTTTTTTTAGGAATGTTTCACTTTTGTCAAAGATTCAAGATGAGGTTGTATGTAATACTGCTTCCACATTTGATTTGGAAAAGAAAGTTGGACTGTGTGCAAATATGAAACTATTGAGAATATACCATCTGGACCCAATATTTGACTGATTTACATTTGAAATTTAAAAATAATAGAATCCACATGAAATTATGCTCCAAAACTTTTTAAAGATTATTCAGACTTATTTACTGCCTTCAAACATAATTTGCTTTGAATTAAAATATACACCCTTACATTTCTAAATTTTGTAATGAGGATTAGCTAAAATTCATCCAGGTATATAGGATGATTATGATAGGCAACTCTTGCATCTGGGATTACTTATCATCTGGTTCTTTCCTAAACTACATACAACTTTTCCTATCCTCATTCACTGAACACTGTGCTAGGAAGATTATGGACTCTCCAGTGATAGCCATCCACCTTTGGAGGATAAGAAATCTGTTGATAAAATAGACTGTGGTCAATTATTTCACATTTACACAAATCAACTGCTGAGAAAGCATAATCCATGGTGCAAACATTAAAGGAAACTGACCTTATAAGAAGCCATAGGAAGCTTTCCAGAAATGGTTATTGATTTATTATGATGATGAAATTATAACCTAAATTGTATTATTCTGTATGTTTCTATACACCATATTCTATAGACCTGTGTTAGTCTTTAAGCCAAATATTTCCCCTATGATAGCAAAACAGCAAAACTATGTAAAAGGAGTTAAAGATCCATCAGGTGTCAGTTTGACAGGGCTACAGAATCATCATTTATACTTATCAGAAGAATCTCAATACAGACCACAGTCATTGGTATCATCTGTGTTAATCAGAACTATATAATGATTTAATGAATTCCATAACTTTCAAGATGTTGAAAATTATGCAGCGTATCCTGAATATTCCTTCTCCTTGTAGAAATTTCTAAGAGAAACACCCTATATGATTCCCAATTCAGGAGTATTGAAGGTGTCAGTGGACCCATATAATTTTTCTAAATTGATTTTCCTAAACCATGAGCTGGACAGACCTGCAAGATACCTCAGTAAACATGCAAATGTCTCAGCTTTCCCCCTTCCATGGCCCACACTCCCTCCTGCACACTTATACACATGCACAACCACACACAGTCTGATTTTTCTTTCCTTACAAAATGTGGCTTGACATATCAAGGCAATTTAAAAGGACTGTCCAGATGGGATTCCATAAGGAGAGCATGCTTCAGTGTTTAGTAATACTCAAGCTCAAGAAAGCACTGAGAACTCAAGTTTCCATTAGATTCCTCTCTATCTGCCCTAATACTACACCTTATTACGATTGGACTCTGTGATACTTGAGACTCTAGCCCCAGCAGTGACTGGGGCTCGGCATCATTTCTTTTTGCTCTTGTAGAAAGAACAAAAAGTCCCAGAAAAAGCAATCAAGAATTCCTAGAACCATTCAGATTGAACCAGCAAGGTCTCCTGCCAATTGGTATATAATGAGTATGTTCAGGGGCATAGGATATTTTAATGCATCTAGCCTGTTTCCAGAAATAAAGAAGCTATAAAGAAAGAATGATGTTTAAAAATGCCAATTAAGATGGATTCATGTCTAATAAATTAATCTGATTAAGGATTGGGATGTAGCTCAGTCGCAAAGTGCTTGCCTAGAAAGTGAAACATTTTAGGTCCAATTACTAGTACCAAAATAAAAGAAAGAAAAGACAAAAAAAATAGTTAAAAAGAAAAACAAGGGGCCGGGAGTTTGGCCTAGTGGTTAAAGTGCTTGCCTAGCATGCATGAAGACCCGGGTTCGATTCCTCGGTACCACATATATAGAAAAAAAGCTGGAAGTGGTGCTGAGGCTCAAGTGGTAGAGCTCTAGCCTTGAGAAAACCCAAGGACAGTGCTCAGGCCCTGAGGTCAAGCCCAGGACTGGCAAAAAAAAAAAAAAGCTGGCTGGGAGTTTGGCCTAGTGGTTAAAGTGCTAGAGTGGTTAAAGTGGTTAAAGTGGTTAAAGTGGTAGAGCTCTAGCCTTGAGAAAACCCAAGGACAGTGCTCAGGCCCTGAGGTCAAGCCCAGGACTGGCAAAAAAAAAAAAAAGCTGGCTGGGAGTTTGGCCTAGTGGTTAAAGTGCTAGAGTGGTTAAAGTGGTTAAAGTGGTTAAAGTGGTAGAGCTCTAGCCTTGAGAAAACCCAAGGACAGTGCTCAGGCCCTGAGCTCAAGACCAGGACTGGCAAAAAAAAAAATTAAAAGAAAAAGAAATAAAAGGACAACATTAAAAAAAAGAAAAACAAAAGTGAAAAAGGGAGCATTTGAGGTAACATGTATAATATTTCCTTCTAGTATCTTTCTAAGTTACTAATCTTCCCATATAGGGAGCCAAACTGATTGTAATTCTACCTGGCTCAAAATTTCATGGTCATGTTAATATCTCATTCACAACAACAACAACTTCAACAACTTCAACAAAATGATTGGGTTAATTTTTGGATATCTTTATTTGTTTTTATCTTTCTGTTGGTAGTCAATGTCATATATATTTTCTTCTGTAATATACACTAATAGAGTTTAAATTCTTGGTTCATATATTATTGGATCAACAATGGCAGCATGAATCCAAAATATCCACTTACTAAGAGTCACTGGAAATTATGAATGCCAAACAAGTTTTCATATAGCTACAAAATAAGATTTATAAAATATTCCCAGTCAATATTTGGAAGGTAATTGAAAAATGTGTTCATGTCTCAGTAGAGACGTGGTGTCTAATCTGTTGTTCTATTGAATTTTTCAGGAAGAGAACAATGAGAAGATATTCAGTATAAGAATGTAAATAGCAGGCACCCAACACAACTGTAAGCTGACATTGGGGATGGAAAGAGAGAAGAGGCAGAAGGAAACTGAAGTAGCTCTAGGTAGCTCAGAATTCCACTCCCATATTAACGCATCTTGCACACCATTTATCAGTTAGTTTAACAAAACAGGCTTTTTAAATAATGTGTCTGTGATTATATCCTTCAGAGGTAATCAGTAGCTTATTAACCTTAACCATAATAACACATTATCACTATTTGATTTCAGTTAGTTAATTTGCAAAACAATAGTGAAGATCTTACCCAACTTGTAAGAAATTATTCCTCAGTTATTGGCACTGAATAAATACAGTGACCGTCACTGGAAATCTTAGGGACTTGGGAAGGAACCACAGTATACGAAGAATGGAAGAATGGAAAGTTGAGGAGAGTTCAGGAAGTCAAAATTAAGAGAAGATATGAGAAGAACACCAGTGGCTCATGCTGATAGGCTTAGCTACTCAGGAGACTGAGATCTGCAGATGAAGAATTGAAACCATCCAAGACAGACAAATCTGCAAGACTCTTATCTCCAATTAAGCAGAGAAAAAGTCCTGAAACTGGAGATGTGCCACAAGTTGTAATGTCAGCTGTGAAATGGAGAGAGAGAAGAGCAAAAGTGAGATAGTGAGGTTCTGAGTTCAAGCCCTAGTACTAAAGTGGGGTAGGCAAATGTGGTCAACTCTGGAGTGAAGACTGGATTTCCTTTCTTCAGTATTATAACTCGATTTCACTAAACATAACAGGATGAGTTATACACTTAGACTTAGATCTGTGAGCAGTGTTATTAACTGGTCTCCTTCTGGTAGCTATAGGAAAACTAATAATGTATTAATTTATAATATACACTATACACTCACTACTTTAGTCTTAGTCACAAAACTTCTTTGACCAAAAATGCAAGCTATTTGGGCTTCTAAATCATATCTTTTATATCTTTCTTTTCCTTTTCCTATTGACTAAAGCTATTTTCAAATTCAGCTTTGTTTTGTAACTACTACTGGAAGCCAGAAGTCTTTGCAGGCTTCGCCATCCCTATGGTATTCAAAAAATTGTTTTAAACTATTTTTAAAAAGGCCTGAAATAGCAAATTCAGCCTTAAGGCCCAACACCTGTTTGTGCAGAGAGCAACCATAACTGAATCAGGCAGACTTAATTTCCTTCTTTCTAATTTTTTCTGATTTACCCAGAGGTGTATTTGAAACTGGAAAGATCAAGTGATTCTATATCTTCATATTTCACTATGTCCTGAAGAAAAGTTGGGAAGGTCATTCAAGTATTTTTTATTTCTATGTTTTGGTGGCACTAAGTTTGAACTCAAAGTCTTGTGCTTACTAGGCAGATGCTATACCACTTCAGCTACATTCACAGACTGTGTCTTCAGGAAGGGTCTCACAGTTTTGTTCAAGACAAGTCTCTGACTGTCGCTCCCACCTACAGCATGCCACATATCGAGAGTCACCGTGGTGAACCATCATGATGACTTCCTGACTGAAATTGTACGTAGCTACTGTTTTGCCTAAATTGGCTTCAAACTGTGTGTTCTGGACTTCACTTCCAAAGTAGATGGCATTACAGGGATAAGCCACTGTGTCTGGCCTTCTTTGATTCTGAAAGCGTCTCATACGTTTGCCTGGGTTGGACATGGCTTAGTATCTTCCTACTTTTTCCTGAGTAGCTATTGTGTAGGTTTGTACCACCAAGCCTACATGTAAAGTACGTCATCTTAGAAGAGAGTCATGACTTGTTATATTGAAAACAAATGAGAAACTGGAACACACAAGACAGAATTTTCTTTCATTTCTCTCTCCTCTCTCTGCTATAGACTATATAATATACCTATAAACTATTGTTACCTAAGGGCCGGGAGCATGGCCTAGTGGTAGAGTGCTCGCCTAGCATGCACAAAGCCCTGGGTTGTATTCCTACATACCCAGAAAAGGCCGGAAGTAGTACTGTGGCTCAAGAAGTAGAGTGCTAACCTTGAAAAAGCCCAAGGATAGTGCCCAAGCCCTGAGCTCAAGCCCCAGGACTGGCGGAAGAAAGAAAGAGAGAGAGAGAGAGAGAGAGAGAGAGAGAGAGAGAGAGAGAGGGAGGGAGGGAGGGAGGGAGGGAGGGAGGGAGGGAGGGAGGGAGGGAGGGAGACTTCTGTGCTCTTTATGTGCTTTGTACACAGGTAGTATTTGCTAGCACACAAAAACATTGGTTTAGTAAGTCTTTCAAGTCTAAGAAAATTTTGTGTGAATAAAATTGGAAATGGGAAAGAAAATGTTATCCACAGAATTGATGTCTTTCCTTAGTGAAGAGACCAAAATGAAGAGCCATCTTTTCTGTAGGACACCCATGTGTTGTGTCAGATGCTGCCTCTGTCCAGTTTCCTAATATTTCTAATTTTACCTTAAGCAAATGGAAACTAGACTTTTTCAAAGATGAAAAATGAAGCACAATATACATGTGTGTGTGTGTGTGTGTGTGTGTGTGTGTGTAATTCTTTTAATGCCGGTTAAATTACTTTCATTTTTCTATTTATTTGTTTTGCAATCCCTTTTGTAGAATTGTCCTTTTTGTGATTGTCTCCCAGTCGTCATGACCCTTCCTCAGGTGCTACCAGTGACCCATAGAAAAACGTTCATTGTGTGTCACTCAGTCACCCATGTGTCCAGTGACATTAGATTCCTCTCTTCATATCTCACAACAATGGCCATTTATATCTTTTTTAGCAATGTGATTGAGAGGCTGACATTTTCAGTGGGTGGTTAAGCCCAAGTTCCTGCTCTTGCCTCTCCTTCAGGACTAGTTTAGGCTTCAGACAAAATTCAACAACTGCAAAGTACTTACAGTTCTTTTGAAAGCTGTAGCTGGGCTGTTGTGGTATAATGAGGAGAGAGAGAGAGAGAGAGAGAGAGAGAGAGAGAGAGAGAGAGAGAGAGAGAGAGAGAGAGGGAGGGAGGGAGGGAGGGAGGGAGGGAGGGAGGGAGGGAGAGAGGGAGGGAGGGAGGGAGGGAGGGAGGGAGGGAGGGAGGGAGGGAGGGAGAGGGAGAGGGAGAGGGAGAGGGAGAGGGAGAAAGGAAAGAAAGAAAGAAAGAAGGAAGGAAGGAAGGAAGGAAGGAAGGAAGGAAGGAAGGAGAGAGAGAGAAAGAAAGAAAGAAAGAAAGAAAGAAAGAAAGAAAGAAAGAAAGAAAGAAAGAAAGAAAGAAGAAAAACGTCCTTAGGACTGGAAAAAATACCTATCGTTACATAAGTTGGATAAAGTACTGTAGGCCTACATATTGGGTGCAATGGTAAACCGTTCAATTCCTTTTCAACATGCTGACAGCAGAGATGTTTCTAAATACTCATTGAATCATCTTAAATATTACTTAGAGTGCATCAACATTCTGCTGAGAGGCTCAAATGAATTCCCTACCTAAGAAAAGATCACATCTTTTCTCCAAAGTGATTGCTATGTTATGTTCCCAGCCGAAATGCATGAGAGTTCCAACCTCACCATCAATTCAAATGGCATTTGTTTTGTTTTCATCCTTTCAAGGAAATTAAATGTACTGAGTTTTATTTGTATCTATTTATTTCCAAGGTACCTTCAATTTTGATTTCCTTAGAATATTGACTTATACTATTGAACTTTACATAGGGCATTACTGGGCAGTGTACCTAGGTCTTAATTTTTCCTTTTATTATTTTTAAATACTCTTATTTTACTACCTTCAAGTCATTGCACAAAGGAGTTGTCATTCACTGAAGTCATTTATGAGTACAGTGTTTATTACCACTGTCACCCTTTTCAAAATCCCACACACCCCCTCCCAACTCACCCCTTCCCTTACTTCATTTTGAGGTTATGTGTTGAATTTTTTGCCAATTATCAAAGAAGTTTGTATGTACAGTGTGTCTTGATCTGTCATCAGTCCCTGAGCTTTTTTCGCTTTTATGTTCAAAGTTGATGTTCTACCACTTGAGCCACAGCTCCACCTTCAGCTTTTTGGTGATTAAGTAGAAATAAGAATCTTGCAAATTTTTCTGCCCCAAAAAATCTCAGATCTCAGATTCCTGAGTATCTAGGATTATGGGCATGAATCACTAGCATGTAGCTATTAAGCATTTTTGATCAACTGGATAATCATTCCAGTAACTTTTCTTCCACTTGTCTATTTTCTACTGAGTTATTTACTGTGTCCATGGCTCTTTTTTACTTGTGTGAACATAATTATTAAAGAGTAGCTGAAAGAAATTAATAAAGCATCTAGAGCCTTACCTTAAATGTGGAATTCACAGAACCTCTACTGATTAATAAAATTATTCATAACACAGACATTTCCAGTTTGTTTCTGCATCCAAAATTTGACAAGGCTCTCCACATTTTAAATTGTCCATTATTGTCATTATACTTCCTACTTTATTTAGACACAGTGCCTGGACCCCAAGTACAAGCCCTAGTGCCACACACACACATACACACACACACAACTTCAAATATATATATATATATTAATATAGAAAGCCCTGCATTTTTTTATTGTTGGGATAATGTGTAGAGGGGTTACAGCTATGTTCGTCAGGTACATAGGTGTAATGCACATAGGTGCATTACTTCTCACACATTGATATCCCCTTCATATTTTGTCACCATTTCCTTCTCCCTCCCAACTCAGCTTCAAATATTTTATCTAAAGGTATTCTTTAAGCACTTTCGCTGAAAGTAACCCCTACTGTTCAACCAGAAACTCTAAGAGGAACATATTTAGGAAATTACGGTGCTGTTTTTATGGTTATAAATTTTACAATGTATCCTAAACAGTATTTTAGAAAAATATATGGCCATAATTCACACTGTGTTTGTGCACCTTTAGTACCATAAAAATCTGGTGAAGATAAATTTCGCTATGCAATATACCCAATCTTCATGCAAGAACATTGTGACTGAGCAAAAAACATCCTGAGGTAGTCAGTTATTTATTACTAATTAAAGGAAGCATATTAGAAGTACTGTCTTCTCTGTTTCATACTTAAGTAGGTGTCTTCTAAGAGTAAACTGAAGGACTCTTCTCTTAAATTTGTTCACTTCACAGCTCAAGAGAAGGAAAAATTCTGAGGTAGAGTGCACTTACTTGAAATCAAAGGTAAGAGGAGCCAGGATGAATGTCTCTGTATGGCCCATTAGGTCAATATTTTATTTAACAAGGAAACAATAAAAATTCCATAATATAATAAGTCATATTAACTGTGTCTGCACTTACATTTTAATTTCCATGCCCCAGGAAGCCTTGAGTAGCTTTTCTTTTTTCATATATTTTTTATTGTAATTAATAGAAGGGTTACATTATAGTTGCCAGATAGAAGGTGCATTACTTCACATACATTGATACCCTTTCTCATGTCTTGGTCCCCATTTCCCTCCCTCCCACCTCCACCCCTCATCTTGTTTTCCCCCCTTCCAATCCAATTTCAAATAACCAAATACGCATTTATCCAATATATCAGATAGCAAAGTGGGCTACTGTAACAATATGAGATAACCAAGGGAGAGCAAAAGAGATGAGAGATAACATAGTACATTAATGACAACAATCACTCATTATATGGCTTTTGTTTCTATATCCTAGAGGTCCTTTCATTTAACATCATACTGTATGGCCTTACGTATCTAGGTTTTGCTCTATTGTAAATCTCTGCTAGGAGAGTACAAGGTTTCTACTGATTATGACAAATGAGGGAAACCATTGAGCCTATGTTCCTTTGAGTCTGGCTTACTTCACTTAATATGATCTTTTCTAAGTCTTTCCATTTCCTTACAAATGGGTCGATGTCATTCTTTCTGACAGCAGCATAGAATTCCATTGTGTGCAAATACCACATCTTGTTGATCCACTCATCACCTGAGGGACATCTGGGTTGGTTCCATATCTTCCCTACGGTAAATAGTGCTGCAATGAACATCGTTGTGCTAGTGGATTTAGTATGCTGAATGAAAGAAGAAGAAGAAGAAGAAGAAGAAGAAGAAGAAGAAGAAGAAGAAGAAGAAGAAGAAGAAGAAGAAGAAGAAGAAGAAGAAGAAAAAGAAGAAGAAGAAGGAGAAGATAAAAAAGTAAGAAAAGCAGGCAGGGTGGGTACCTACTTGATTAAGTTTTTTTCTATCGCCACCAATTACAGTCCTCTTTGGGTCTTAGGACACACACACACACACACACACACACACACAACTAATGGAGGAGGAAATTTGGGAAGAAAAATGAAATTAAAATTAAATCTGTTAAAAAAAATGGACTTATTTCTTTCCTTCTTACCTCACCTCCCTCTCTTCTATTCTTCCTTCCTAATACTGTCTTCCTCTAGAGTAGTTTATATTTCCAAACTCACTGCATACTATCATTGTCTAATTATAAAGCATGGTGGTGTGGGACAATAGCTGTTAATGCTATTGTGTGTCTCCTTTCATGTGAACCTTGCAGATCATGAACACTTAGGGTATTGTTTTATATGGAAAAAGAATGATGTTCGTCATATGCACTGAACATTATAGACATTTCCCTAAATGACAAATGGTGGGACCATGGAATGGAATCAAATTCCACATGATAGCTTTCCAGTTAATGATTTGTTTGAAAGACTTAAATAGAACTGAAAAAAAAAAAATAGACCGAGTTTATACTACCACTGGCTTGTCTGCCCTTCAACTATTGAACAATAGGCTGAGTTTGAATAATTGGTCTATGTTGATTTACAGTGAAATGGCAACATGTCCCAACATCATAAAAGATTTATGTTTTTATTCAGTGTTTATGTTGATATCTTAAGTAGCAGGCACATTGTGCAGCACATTGCTATGTAGTGACAGGACCAAATGCGCTCTGGCAGTGCTTCAGTATAAAAACGCGAAGGTGTTGACTTCATTACCACTTTGGCAATACATTTGAAAGAGTGTTAATGACTATTAATGGCCTAGTCCTCAGCCAGAAGAACGCCTGAAGTCAGGGAAAGTGGCATTTTATCTACCCTTAAACATTAAAAACAGAGAGCCTCCTACAGTTGTATTTGTTAAGTGCCTTTCCTGCTCTACAAATAATCACATCCCCCACTTAACTGAGCTTTTAAAAAATGTTTAAATTCAAGGCAAACCCAGTGTCTACCATCTGCACATTTTACTCCCATCCTTTTTATGGAAAATAAATAAATAAACAAATAAATAAATAAAAACTAGAACTACTATTTCTGGTTCTTGTCAAAAAGTAGATGAAGTTGAATGAACAAAATTATTTTCAAGGGAACCACTTCATATCTTTTCAAATTTTGAATAAAGAAGTGCCATTGTTTCAGGTTTTTACAAAAAGGGTAATTACTTCTTGTACTTGGTTAATTGTTGGAGGCATAGACAAGACTAAATCTAAGTGGAATGTTTTATGAGTCAATCTAGATTTCTGAAGCCCAAGGGTTTCCATAACTCTTTCCCTCTCCCCTCACACTAGGTTTGCTTTTTTTTCTTTCTTTCTTTACTTTTCTTTCTTCTTTTCCCTTGAGGGTCAGAGTCAACAACTTATTAGATAAGGAATGGAAACTTCTGTTTCAGAAAACACAACTGCAGCTAGACAACAGAAAACAGATGCCAATTATTTGCCAATGACTGCTGGGAAACAAAACATTTTATGACATTTACTTTGCCTTAGCAGAACTGCTGTGGATACCAATGAAATATAAACTGGTCAAATCACCAGCAGCCGGTTTTGAAGATATGAAGTATTATAAATTGGAAGCTTGCTCTACATTTGGGTATTCTGTGCCTTCTACATTTCTCTACATATTAATTCCACATGCAACTTGATGTAAGCCCTTGCCACTTTTCTATAGCATATAGGAAGAATATACACAGTGGATATGTCTAATTAAATATTTGCTATATTTCAACAGTGTGCATAGCTTTCCAGTCCTTCTCCTTTTTGATACAGAGATGGAGGCTGTTTTCGATGTTTGTTACTTGTAAGTGAATTTCTTGACACATATTTTTATGTCATGTGGCAAAAACATCAAATTAAATATGTCTTTTACACTGAATCAAGCTGAATTATTCATTGTTAATGTGATGTCACAAGCAATGTTTAAGTATATTTTCCTCCTGTAGTTAACAGAAGCTTAATTTAGTCACAATCAATATCCATCTAGCTCCTTAAGAATATAAATTTTCCATGAATACTATCTCCACCTCTGAGACACATTTCTGAAAAAAAAAGACGTTGAGTGGGCTTTACTGAAAATAGTACTTTTGATAAGCAAATTTCTGTTCTCTTCAGCTATGCTGAAGATGTAGATTTGAAAATAGCTTTTTGAATATTTTATGCAATGTGTGCTCATTCTTCTTATTGTCATAGAGATATGATCTATCATATAGGATATAAAGATAGTCAATTAATATACTTTCCTTGATAGTATAGATTTACACTAGCAATGGTGTTATAAAATCTGTTGCAGGTATCTACATTGTCTCAAGAAGTGTCCTGAGAGAATAAGCAGTGAACTAGATTAGGGATTTCACTTTGATCACTAGTTATTGAATATAGAAACTAAAAATTGATTGTCAAAGTAGCAGAAAGAATCTCATATTCCTCGGTTTCCCTGATGCATACAAACCACATGAACTCTGCCTGATGCAGATTCTGACTCGGTAGCTCTGTGGTGAAACATGAGGCTCTCCATTTCTACTGTCTTTGGGAAGATGCTAAAGCAATTGCTCAATGGACCATACTCTTAGAGGCAAGCATGCAGATGACCCTGAGAATGGATGGGATCACTCTCTATTGGACCCCAGAAAAATTCTGAGGTCATAATTGTTCATATCAACATGTAGGTTGCTTGACTAATATGTAATCAGGACTTGAAACTGTGTCCAGGTCATTTTAAGATAGCTCAACATCAATCAGCAGATTCCAACAGAGTATGAGCGTGCCAGATGATTGTTACATAGGTCCTGAACCACGCTTTTCTTAGATTTCACCTTACTAAGATCTTCTAGGGAGGGTACATGCATGTGTACGTGTGTGTGTGTGTGTGTGTGTGTGTGTGTGTGTGTGTGTGTGTGTGTAAAGAGAGAAAGAGACAGAAACAGAAAAGGCAAGTGTGTTAAAGTTTAAAATTAAGGACAGAAGAACTCAGGAACATTATGGAGTGATTAAAGGGAAAATTTGACTGTATATCTCCATATGTTTTCCAGTTCCCAATAGCATAGCATAGGTCTCAACTGAGCCTCTGGATAATTATCATGGTTTAAAAGAAACAACAGAAGATTTAATCACATTTAGCATTATTCCCACTCTCATTACATATAGAATCTATCAGTGAGCATATTTTAGTAGTCCTGGTGCACCTTTACTAGGCTCATGCATGGCTCAGGGCAGAGCCCCTGCCCTCTGCCTAGTTCCCTCTATCTGGAGTCTGAAGAAGCTTTGCTATCAGATCAGCACCACAGAAGATGGATCTGTGAGAACTTTCTCTGCATTCCTGTTGCTCCATAACACTCACCAAACGCCTGGGGCAAACCCAGGACTAACTTTTCAATGGACTGGAATTCTAGCAGATTTCCTGCTTCACTGACAGAATGCTATAACCAATTGGGAAAAGAAAAAGGGCATTTAGTATCCCTTTGGAAGACTCAGTCACAGTACATGTTAGAACTGGAACCAGATCACCCTCCTCCCACTCCAGCTGGAATTTTCAGGTATCTTCCTCCTCCTTTCACTCATTTGTGCTCAACCAGGCCGTACCAACTGGAGCAGGCCTTACGTGTTGTGATTGTCTATTTTTACATTTAAATGTTATTGTAAAGGTGATATACAGAGGGGTTACAGTTACATCAGTAAGGTAATGAGTTCTTTTTGAATACTGTTACCCCCTCCTTCATTTTCTCCCTCCCACCTCCCCCACAATCCAGGTTGTAAAGTTCATTTCCAATACAGTGTCTGGTGAGTATCATCACTGCTACACTGATGCACCCTTTGTCCCACTGTTTCTGTGATTCCCCTTTCCTTCCCCCAGAGCAAATAAACATGTTAAGACAAAACAGAAATAAAAAATAGTGACAAAGGGTGGGAAGGAAAAAGAAATAATAATTTCCAACAGTACAATTGAAAGAAAGCTCTTCTTTCCATTTCTTGGAGTGCATTTTGATAAGCATCATTGTATATGGTTATTTTCCCATAGCTATTGAGCCATTGTTTTCCTCTGCTAAGAATATCCTTGATACATTCTAGTGATTACAAATGAGGGAAACTATGCAACCTATATTTCTTTGGGTCTGGCTTACTTTGCTTAATATATTTTTGCAAGTCCTTCCATTTCCTCATCTTCTAACTGATATGCCTGTCTTACGCCATCCCAAAATTCAGTAATTCATTTGTCCTCTTTTGCTGTCAATTTCTTAACAACTTTCATCAGCTTCCATTCAGTTACAAGAGTAAGTATGACTTCCGTGCCATCATGCAAGTTGTCCACCATGTCTTTTAAAATCTTGCAAAAAATCTTTTCAAAAATCTTTCAATGTGTTTATCATCGTGTCCAACGTGATTTGCCTGACTTCCTAACCACATCTCTTTTACCAAGTCAAGTTCCCATTGATTCTTTCTTGGAGTCCTCATTTACAACCCTGAAATGCTCACTTATTTCTCCCACAGGAGTTATTCCTGCTCAGAGGACCACTTGTTCTTCTGTTACCTGTGTTTTGTTCCTTTGGCTGTTATTTGATTTTTAAATCTAATATGCCCTATAAACAGGATTCTTGCAGTTCAGAAAGGTTTAGGATGACAATCATTCACGTCAATCTGCATTTGAGACTTGAGTGAAAGGAAATGCTCTTCTGGAAATGAAGGATAAAAACATTCAGCTTTCAGAATTACTACACAGTTTGGAGAATCACAAATGCAATGTACCTAGAACAGTTTCTGAAATATAGTTTATTCTCAGAAAAATGTTATCTTTTATTAACTGCTTGATATTAGGCCATGGTAAGAGCTGATGCAGAGTCATAACTGTACACAGAAAAGAGTGCTCTCAACAAAGAAGATATACAGAAAGATTTTTTTCACTTGATTTCATCGATCTGTTCTGAATTAAATGTTCATCTGTAACTAAGGACCACTCTTTGCCAATTTCATGATAGAAGTACTGCCCTCTTTGTTGTGTGTTATCTGTTGTTCCTGGAAAGCATTTCCTCCTTGGCTCTGTTTATTTGGCTGATTTTAGATGTCAGAAACATATTCTAACTACCTGACTTTCTACAGATGTTGTTGGGGCCTTCCAGATACTGTCATTTATTTGAAATAGTTAAACCTCTCATAATCATTCATCCCTAGTACACTGAGTAGAGTGTGGTATTAGTTCAATACTAACAAATGACAAGAACATTTAAAAACTGATCTCACAAATCACTTTGCCCCCCAGAAAACATTTTTATAAAACGATGTAGACAGATGCTGGAGGGGATGTGGCCAGGAGGGGATCACTTCTATACTGTTGGTGGGAATGCAAACTCATTCAACCACTATGGAAAGCAGTATGGCAGTTCCTCAAAAGACTAAATAGAATTCCCCTATGACCCAGCAATTCCACTACTTGGCATTTACCCAACCGTCCAGAAATAAGGACAAACTATATCCACTAGCAGGACGATGTTCATTGCATCACAATTTACCATAGTGAAGATATGGAACCAACCCAGATGTCCCTCAGTTGATGAGTGGATCAACAAGATGTGGTATTTATACACAATGGAATTCTATGCTGCTGTCAGAAAGAACGACATCGCCCCATTTGTAAGGAAATGGAAAGACTTAGAAAAAGTCATATTAAGTGAAGTAAGCCAGACTCAAAGGAACATAGGCTCAATGGTTTCCCTCATTTGTCATAATCAGTAGAAACCTTGGGCTCTCCTAGCAGAGATTTACAATAGAGCAAAACCTAGATATATAAGGCCATACAGTATGATGCTAAATGAAAGGACCTCTAGGATATAAAAACAAAAGCCATATAATGAGTGATTGTTGTCATTAATGTACTATGTTATCTCTCATCTCTTTTGCTCTCCCTTGGTTATCTCATATTATTACAGTATTTCGCCTTGTTATCTGATATATTTTATCAGATATTTATATTTAATTGGTTATTTGAAATTGGATTGGAAGGGGGGAAATCAAGATGAGCAGGGGGAGTGGGGAGGGAAATGGGACCATGTCATGAAAAAGGGTATCAATGTTTGTGAAGTAATGCATCTTCTATCTGGTGAATATAATGTAACCCTTCTATTAATTACAATAAAAAATGATGAAGGATTGACCTAAACTGTGAACAATGAGATAACTTGAGAGATTGTTATGATTACTATAATTCATATCCACATAACTGCTACAAAATTTAACTGACATTTGACAACTTGAGTCATGCCTGCAATGGCTTTTGTTCATTATTTTGGGGATGGAGTCTCGGGTGGAATTCTTCTGAAAGTGTGGCTCAAAGCACCTATGTAATGAATAGCTCATGTTCAGAATACAAATTCAAAGAAATTCTTGAAAACAAATTATTGCAAAGCAATGTCTTGTGAAGTCGACAATCAAAATTTGAGGTAAGGTAGAGCAGAAGTTTGTGAGGTCCAATCTCAGAAATAAATGGGGGGTGGTGGTATATCCTGGAGTCCCAGCCACTAAGCAGATGGTTGTAGAAAAACTGCAACTTAAGGATGACCCCTAGAAGTAAAATGACAGAAGGTAGGGGACAGGGCTTTAGAGGTAAAATATATATTTATGTATATGTGTAGATTATGTATACATATATGCATAAACATTTATTCACATCATATATAACAGTGCCCAAATTCCCATAAAGTTATAAAAAAAAGTGAGCAATGATTAAACATTTTACCAAAGAATGCAATTGCAAATTGAAAATAAACTTACAAAAGTCATAATCATTGGTAAATGCAAATGACATACCTTTTCTTTTCATTCATTAAAACATTTCTCTGCCATGGGTAGAATCTGAAGAATGATTCTACCATTATCCCGCCCAGCACCCTCTCCAATGAATACAAGTGAAGCCTGTGAATATAACGTATTACTCTAGGAATTTCAATATACAAGGGGAAATCCCATTGGTTATTTTGTTGTTGTTGTTGTTTTGCCAGTCCTGGGGCTTGAACTCAGGGTCTGGACACTATCCTCGAGGTTTATCAAGGCTAGCACTCTACCACTTGAGCAACAGCACCACTTCCGGTTTTTCCTGTGTATGTGGTACTGAGGAATCAAACCCAGGGCTTCCTGCATGCTAGGCAAGCACTCTACCACTGACGCTCCTGGCCCAGCCCATCAGAATTTATCTAAACATGGGAGCTGTATCATATAAAGTTATCCTGCTCTTGTCAAAAATAAAAGAGAATATTAGCAAGATTTAAGGTATGAGCACTCGATATAATCATGGATGTGAGAAGTGAGGTGATTACAGGAAAATAAGGGTAAGTGTTCTGGAAAATCAGAGACTGAGCCCCTGGCTAGTAGCCAATGAGGAACTATATATCACTTCCTTCTGAGAACTGGTTCTGCCCACAACTCTAACACAATCAGAAGTGCACTGTTGGCTAGGCCTTCAGCTCAGAGTCTAGTGGGAGGACCCATTGACCTGTAACACCTTGAGCAGAGCATTCACATGAGTCAGAGGGAATTCTCACTTACAAAACTCTAAGCCAGTAAGTGAGTGTTGTTTCAGCTGCAGAAGTTCTGCTAATCTGTTATAAAGCCATAATAACTAATAGACTATAATTGAGAAAAACAGACAAGGCAGTGTTGGCCAGGATGTGGAAATAGGGGAACCTCATATATTGTGAATAGGATTGTAAAATCGTTCAGATGTTTTGGAACAGCGGTTTGGAAGTTGTAGCAGTTACATAGAAATGTTCTGTAGTACCTACAAAAGAATTAAGGTTATTCACGCAAAAATATATAGGTAAATGTTTCTAAAACAATTTTAATCATCATCCCAAACAGGAAAACCCAAGTTTCAATCAACTGGGAAACTTATAACCAAGATGAAATAGTATTCATCAATAAAAAGGAGTAAACTATTGAAAAAATACATAACATTTCCCTAATGACTAAAGAATTTAAAATTTTGTTTGCATGTTACTATGATGAGCTGTCTACTCAAATCTTTAACTTAATTTTTTGGAATGCAACTATTATCTAATCATCAAGTTTTTGAGGTTTTATGTTGTTTTGTTTGTTGTTATTCTTGGGGGGTTTTTTTGTTGTTGTTGTTGTTTTGCAGGTCATGGGGCTTGAACTCAGGGCCTAGGTGCTGTCCCTGAGCTCTTTTGCTCAAGGCTAGTGTTCTACCACTTTGAGCCACAGCTCCATTTCCTGAAAGTTTTTTTTAACATATTCTAGCTATTATTACTTGCTCATGAATGTGAAGGGAAACCATAGACTAGAAGGCTACTTGTTTGGCTTGGTGTTTTGGGGAAAAATTCATTATCTGATGGCATGGTAGTTCAGTTTTTGTTTAAATTAATAGAACTATCATAAATGTATATTTTAACATTTTTCATATGGAAATAACAGCAATTAACAAAAGATGACAAAAGTAGAAGAAGCAAATGATATAAAAACTAAGTCACAAAATGCAGTCACAGGGCTTCAATCATTCTATGCTCCCCAGCTCAAAAACAGAGTTTAAGCAACAACCACTAACCACTCTTCCCTCACCTAATGTTTTGGTTTTTGCTTCTGCCTGGTAATAGTCACTGACTTTCATTTTCCTGGAAGGCCCTTCTCTCAGATAGCCTCATAACTCCCTAGCTTTCTTCATTGTTTCTCAGTAATCTATTAGAATTTTACCCAATCATAGTTGTCTTCTTAAATAACACAGGATCATTGTATAACAACTTGGGAACTGTAGGGAAGAAATAAATTCTATTGTATATTTCAGCTACTTTCAATTCCAAGGTTCCTATAAAATTATAACATTATTAAGTCCAACCTACTGGTGCTATTTCATTAATAATTTTAACTCATGAATCTCACGCAGACTTGATAAAGTGCTCAGCTCCTCCTACTGTATAGGAAGGTTTAGCTAATGGCATCAATATTTTCATATTTCAATTAAGTATTATTATCTGTATTATTAGTCTGTGTTTAAAATTCATTAAAAGATGAAGTAAGCAATATCTACGGAGTTGAAACCAAATTATGAAAAACATTATGAACTACATTTTAAATAAAATCAGTTGACATTAAGTAGCTCTTAATTATGCCCATGTTATCAAATATACTGAAGCGCCATAATGAGAATTTTAACCAATGAGATACATATTGAGTTCTCATTCATTCTGTTAAATTTTACCACACCCGACCAATGGAAAACCAAAATAGGAAACTGAGTAACTGAGAAAAAGACAAGTAAATACTATTAAGACAAGGATTTTAATAGCATGGAATGAAGATAATACATTTCAAATTATCATATCAATGAACAAAAATAACACAGAGTAAGACTTGAAAGCGAGTCATAGGGATCTGTGTCAATATTCAGCCATTTTATTTTTTGAGGGTGGGGGCAGTGGGGAAGATTGAAGAACAAGCTAGAGCTAACTACCTACACCCAAGTGTGATGGTGACAGCATGCGGTGTACATGGCCCAAAGCCTGCAGATGTCAGGATGCCATACACAAAACAATAGAAATGAAGACAAATCATCTGTGATTATTGTTGTTTTCTGCATACATGGAGCTATCATTGTCTACTTCCACCATGATCATATCATATGTGGAAACTGAATGAAGAAATTTAAATGGTCAACAAAATTTTCCCACGCTACAACCAAAAGAGCAATGAAGTGACAAGTTGGCATCCCTCTCCATGACACTTCTAGGATATCTCAATGACACCACAACCTTCTACAGTACCCTAATGTATACAGGGCCCACTTGCCGGGGCCAGCCGGCAGCAAACCAGGGTTCGCAGACTGGGGTTCCTGAAATAGGGGGCAAGGACTAGGAAGAAAAAGAAGAGAGACAGACACACTGGGTCCGGGATGTCTGCAGGTAAAGACTGCCCCGTTTATTTTCCACTCCACCTCTTCCCTTCTCCAGACCCAGGGAACTTCCAGGTGTTACATTCATATGGTAAATCTCAGGTCATTTAAACAGAATAAGGCCAGAAAACAATAAGACAATAAAGCCATTGTCTGATGCAAATCAAGGTACAGTTTGATTCCACTCTGGCTCCCAACACCCACTTTGTGCTTTCATCTCAGGAGCCTTCCCACCTTCCACAGTTCTTTTTTAATCTTAGCTCTAAGATTTTATGTCAAGTACTATGTGGAGAAGGAGAAATGATAATTTCATAGTAGTCTAGTAGCCTGTTGCAAATTTATTTCTATACTGGTATTTTTTTTACTTTCCACAAACTTAAATTTCATCCAATCCCAACAGCTCTGGAGTCATTATTGAACTCTCCAACACGAGCTACTTTGAAAACTACTCAGGGTACACAGAAATGAACCAAAATCCATATTGAGCACCTAAAGAAGCCATTCTCCCATATTATGTCCTTAAAGACATACACACATTGTGCATTGAATATAGATAGTGACGATTCTCCATTGTGATCACAGAGTCAGTTAAAAGAAAAGGATGTATGCTCTAGAATAAAAACAGAAAGAAAAAATATGTGTATATACATACATGTGCCTATCCATGTAAGTAACCTGGATGAGCCATGCAATTACAACCATTTATCATATAAATATACACACATATATGCAGGCTGACCTCTGCAAACACTACTTGGATTGTCATTGTCTATAGTTCTCTGGTGGATGTGAATTTTCAATAGAATGCTAATAAAAGATTTAAAATCCAATTCTTTTCTGGAACCCTTTTTCTTGACTTTATCCCTTCCACATATATCCTGCAGAAACCTCTACCTCATCCTATTTCCAGAGCACAGGGAAGTACAGTCTGGGCACCTCAGGTAAGAACAGTGACTGTCATTAATGATGCGACTGTCTTGCATGATCCACGAGTACTTTGATTTCTGTACCATATAAACTGGTCAAGGTATACAGAGGGAATTATACTGAGCTTCATCCGTTTTGTTGATTTAAGTTCCACAAGATTTAAAATTACCTGCCTGGTGAGTCTCCCTATTCATATTTAAGGCAAATAAATGTAGTTGCAACTATATCTTTTGCTACTAATAGCCGATGTGTCACACTTAACACTTTTGTACTGTGATCATTAATAAGGTTTTCTTTTAGAAGTATTAATTATTCTCCTAATTACTGGTACCCAGAGGGATTGAAATTACTGGGCCCCTTATGTCGACAAAACCAGTTATGAGCGAAAGGGACGTGTGTCTTTCTGAACTGAAAGTGACAACATCCTCTATTCATTGATAGAATCTATGCTGAACATTTATGTGGTTAATGCTCACCTGGCAATAAATATGCAGTGTAAGTGAGCAATGAGCCTTAACTGTTTAACTGCACAGAAATTTTGGTGACAGTCCTATGGATAACCTGAGCTATTCTGACACTGATAGAAATTACATTTTGCTTTAGTACTGATTATAATATGAGTCCTTTTCAAATATGCATTCTGAATAATCAGTGACTGGGCTCGGTGGCTCCATGCTTGCAGTCCTAGCTACTCAGGAAGCTGAGATCTGAGGATTGCAGTTCAAAACCAGTCCAGACACTAAAGACAGTGAGACTCTTATCTCCAATTAATCACTAAAAAACAGGAAGTGAGGCTGAGGCTCAAGGTAGCATTGAGCTAAAGAGCTCAGGGACAAGGCCCAGGCCCAGGTGTAGAATTGTAGCCTTGAGCTGAAGAGCTCAGGGACAGTGCCCAGGCCCAGTGTTCAAGCCCCATAACCCAAAAAATGAATCTTCCAATAACTTTCAGTCTTCAAGTTATGAAGACTCTATTTTGAAAAGAGGAGTCAAAAATCTCTAGGGAAATTCTGACATTTTCATGATTTTCATTCTGTATTGGAAAGCCTACTCTCTCTCTGAAGTCTTTGGCTTCTACATGCTACCTTCAAATGATGATACTTTTTAATTAGGAAATTCAGTCTTCCTATCTTGTTGCTTTGGGTAAGCCTTACATGGTAAATTGGTAGACTATAGATTTTTCTCCATAATTTTAAAAGTCCAAAGACTTCACTTGTACTTTGTTTCAATTTTGATAGCATTCATCACGATTAATTTTTATAATCTTTAGCTAAATTAGAAGCAGTGGGTAGCTCTGCAGGATAGGAAAAGCATAAGAGCACCTAGCAAAGTTCACCGTATGTGACCACAACTTCATTTAAAGCATGCTTCATACGTAGCAATAGAGTCTGGGAAAATGGCAGGTGATTCTCTAAATAAAATCAAAGTAGCTGTTTCATCCTTTCCCAGACACAGGGAATTCGTGTGAACATGGTGTTTTTCATTAGGCAATCAATAATATATTTGTTGGTTCCAGAACAGCGCACACACCCCATGGAAAGTCATCTCACGCCATTGTTTTGAGTGTGAACATGACAATTAACCAAAGGAAAAGAAAATAAATTAGTTTTTCTGAAATCTGGAAGTTTTCTAGTTGTAAAAGCCCAATTACAAATTAGCAAGCTGTGATAATCAGATTACAAAATAATCAGGCCCAAGAAAGCAAGTGGTTCACTTGTAAAAATTCTGCAAAGATTCACAAAGTTAAAACAGCAGTGAATGGCAAAGGAGAGGACCCATGGTGCTGTTTGGAGCATTAGGTTTTATTTCCTTTTTATATTCATTCAATATAAAAATTTCTAGATTGCATGGTAGTTGTTTTTAATCTGTTGAGGACTCTATACTATTATTTTGCCATTCCTGGCGCTTGAACTTGGGGCCTGGGCACTATCCTTGGGCTTTCTCAAGGATAGCACTCTACCACTGGAGCCACAGCACCACTTCTGTGAGACTGAGGAATTGAACCGAGGGCTTCATGATGCTAGGCAAGCACTCTACAACTAGGTCACACTCCCGACCGCTTCATACTATTGTTCATAATGGTTGTACTAATTTATATTCCTTCCAGAAGTGGACAATGGTGTGGATCGCTTGTCATTGTCAACAGTTTTTTTTTTAGGTGTGTGTGTGTGTGTGTGTGTGTGTATGTGTGTGTGTGTGTTTTGGTATCAAGCACATTGGGTTTTTTTCTCAAATTTCAAAAGCTGTATTGTATGTGTATATATCTTCAACATTTCTTATTTTTGTTGAAAAAAGGCAGATTTTTTTATTAAAGACTTCATTAACATTGATTTTTTACATCATATTTCAAATATCATGTTTAACAAACAAGTATTTAAGAAGGGAATCTCTGTATACAATCACTGGCACTTAAGTGTTAAAACATAATTAAAATTAAGCATTAAGATATTTTAAAATCACATTTGTGCTAAGTTGAGATCATTGTATATTTGACAGATTACTTGCAATTATGCAATATTTACACACATAAAACCTATAAAATAAAATTACAAAACAATGATACAAATTTATATTGATAAAATTTACCAAGCAGATCATGTTAAGAAGATCTATGATACTTTTTTGATTGTTGGTGGTGGTCCTGGAGAGCTCAAGGTCTGGGTGCTGTTCCTGAGCTCTTTCACTCAAGACAATGCTCTAGCAGTTTAAGCCCCAGCATCACTTTAAGTTTTCTAATGGTTATTTCTGCTGGTGCTGGTGACTAGGGCTTATAATCCTAGCTACTGAGGAGACTGAGGATAGCAGTTTAAAGCCAGCTCTGGCAGGAAAGTCCATGAGATTCTTATCTCCAGTAAACCACCAGAAAAATCTCAGGGACAGTGTCCAGGCCCTGAGTTCAAGCTCCATGACTGACAAAACAAAAAAAAATTACCAATTGAAGTGATGTCTAAAACATCAGACAGCCAGAACTTTTAGGAAACAGGCATATATATTTATATATTTATATTTATATTATATATCCAATATCTACAGGGAACTCAAGATCCCCCCGAAACCCAACAAACCAGTCACTAAAGAGAGACATCAAAAGAAGAGGTTAAAATGACAAAAAATGTATATATAAGAAAATGCCTGTCGGGCCAGGAGTTTGGCCTAGTGGTAGAGTGCTTGCCTAGCATGCATGAAGACCTGATTCGATTCCTCAGTACCACATACACAGAAAAGCCAGAAGTGGTGCTGTGGCTCCAGTGGTAGAGCATTAGCCTTGATGAAAGCACAAGGACAGTGCTCAGGCCCTGAGTTCAGTCTCCAGGACTGGCAAAAAAAAAAAAAAACAGCTAAGCTAAGCATGGGAGTGTACTTTCTGCATGACAATTCTGAATTTGAAAACAGCTCAGGCTGCATAGTAAGAGCCCATCTCAAAAACAAAACAACCAAAATGAATCAACTGTCAAAGCTAAAATTATGCAATTAAGTAAATTAAGGGAGAAAACAAGGAATAAAAATGAATGAGAATAGCCCCAAAGGCATGGGACTACCAAATAAATCTTGTATATAGAGACTTGATAAAGTAACAAATAGACATGCATGATAAACTAATTAAGAATTAAAAAAAGACATGAAAGCACAAGTTTACAAATTTAGAAAAGCAATAAAATAGATATCAAAACAGAGAAAATTTAAAAAGCTATGTTCTGGTCTATTTTTGATAAATAGATGCAAAATACAAATTTAAAATCTAAATTTGAAAATGAACAGTTCAGAAAAGCGTAAGTGGGGCTCACACCTATAATCCGCACTTCCCCTACTGATCTCGTCCTTTTTCCTTTACATCGGAGCAAAGAAGACTTTGAAGCTCTCCCATAGCAGCACCATATTACAATCAGCTGCATGTGAAAATCACATTTTTCCATAGTGACTTCTGAAACACTGTGGCTCAAATCACTGATATCCTGAGACACTCAAATCACATGCATTCCAACAAGTCCTCCTACCATTTCTGTCTGAAGGGCTAGAGGTTTAAATTGCTCTGTGGACACGTTATGAGAAGTAATTGGATTAAGGAAGCCTTTAGATCAACTTAATGGACCTTCAGATACTTTGAACCAATGCCTTGTATCCGGTGTTCGTTTCCAGGTTCCCAAGTTTTAGACACCGGAAAAGCTACATCCATGACTTATCCATATTTACATATCATCTTAAATGCAGAAATATACATCCTCTCATTTAAAATATTTTTCTGTGCAATAACCACAAAGATATTTGCTATGCATATAACATGTATGTTTTTCCAAAGTGCATTAAGATAACAAGATGAAACAGAAATAAAGTCCTTACCTGAAAACTGTAGAGAGCATCAGTGTCACTTGGACAACCTTCCGTCCCACTGCCTGAAGACTTGTGCACCTCATGGCTGTTGATACATTGCTAATGTATGATGATTTAGGACTTCCACATGCTAAGGCCACCTAGTAAGGCTTTTCTTGGATGCCTAATAAACAGAGATCATAGGAAAGCAAGCGGGAGTCCATAAAACTCCTGCTAAATGATGTGTACTTATGGTTTTCTGAAAGGATCAAATAACAGTGATATATTAAGAGATTTTTCTTTCAGTTCCATGATTTATAAGCCAGACAGGTGTTGGCAACTATTTTATGTATGTGCTGTTTTCTCAAATTGCCTTGTGAGGCCTGTAAGCAGTTGGGCACACATGTGAAGTTTCATTCTTACACTTCACCATAAATTGCACACATCTGGTTAAGGCCCTAAGAACTTAATGGAACAAATATCAGCGAGTAACAACTTCAAGTTGTTGACTAGTATAAATAATATTCCTGAATAGAGACAGAATGTGTAAGTCCTGGACATTTGATCTGTGTGATAAAGGCTATGCTTAGCTTTATTGGTCTTTGTGATGAAATCTATTTCTGAGACTCTGAGAAATCTTTGACATACTATATTTTTTCATAAAATGAATTAACACACAAAGACAAATGGAAAACATTCTTTCATGAATACGTCCTTGGTGAATAAGCAAAAAAGGATACACTCATATAAGAATACTTTATAAATAGCAATATATAGCATAGTTGTGTTGTCGAAAACTTTAGCAATACCAAATAGGCTCGTGGCACATTTCAAGTCAGTCTTGCATTTTTCATCTTGGCCTTCCTATGGAAAGTATCAAGATCAAGATTATTGATAAACTTACATTTCAAGACTGCAATTTTAAACACAAGTTATCCTAGCAGCTCATAGAGGCAAAAAGACTAACGACTTCCACATTCTGTTTTCTGTGGTGGAATCTTCCCTGAATATCCCTCAGGCCACTGTTCTTATTTATTCCTACAAAACAAGATTATTTTAGGTTGTGAGAGAAGAAAGCTTCACTTAATGAACATCTTTTGGAGAATACTGTTGTGAGGTGTTTGATACCGATTGATTGTAAATGTTTCAGTGAGGCACCAGAGGCTACAGACTCACACACAGCCCCACACATGCACAGCTACACTTCATGATGAGAACAAATCAAAGGAGCCTAGTTTGTGAATCACTTGCTATAGAGAAAGCCAATTATAGTTAATTCTGCATTGCTCTTTGTGCAGTTGATAGGATATTTGGGGCAATGGTTTATGCACTCATCAGCTTCAAAATCAAAATGCTGGGCTTTATTCCATGCCCCACCATGAGCTGAGATAGCTCAGGCAATAATAAACAGGGGCGGGGCACAAATGGATATAACAGAATAGTGTAAGACACAGTTATTTAACTAGGATACCTTTACAAGTTTTGGTTACTATTATTTTAAAGATCTTCAGTGAGTTCTGGTTCATGGCGTACTGGGGTCTCAAATATAAGGGATAATAGAGAATGGGACAGATCTGTTTTCTAGGATCCCTATTACAAAGTATCACAGACAAATTTCTTCACCTTTCTGGAGTGGAACTCTAATAGAGTCCAAGGTGGAAAAGGGGATATAAATACTGCTTGACTTGTTTAAGGCTTTCCTCATATGGTTGTCTGGTTCTATACATTTGTCTGTGGTCTCATCTTCTTGGAATCAGACCAGTTGTACTGGATTAGGATCCATTGACAGCTTTATTTTATTTAATTACCTTTCAAAAGGCCTTTTCTAAATATAATCATATTTGAAGATGATACAAATTTAATGTAGAAATTTGAGATGAGGAGGGACAATTCAGGTCATTGCTTAGGTGGCCAATGTTACCAGGGATAAAGGAAAGTTATAAACAGGCTGCAAATACTCTAGAAGATGGTTTGAGAGTTGAAGCATTTAGGGACTGAGATCCTCAAGGAAAAATATGTGACCTGAGCATCTTGGTACATCAAATACGTTAGACGGTCCCTTCAGATATTTAGCTATGGTTTGCTGTTTCAAGTAAGATCTGAATTAATATGACAGGTATCTTTGTATGAATACATTTATGACAAAAGGCTCTCTCCCATTCTAGAAATTATTAATATATAAATGTATTATATTACATATAATCTGTTACTAATAAATTATCAATATAATATATAAGTATGCTTAGTACATTAACTATTAATGCACAACACAGAATTATATGTCATGATATGTTATAAAACAGCATCTATATTTTTACTATATATTATATTGATATACATTCCAGGTAACATATACTAGCATTTTTAGTTATGCCAATAGTGATGCCAATTGTGCAAAGACCACTAGAATACTTTTGCATGAGATAATAGGTAAGAAAGGACATAGAATTTCAGAAAAAGACAGTCAAGTAGTGCTCAAGATGCAACACTCCATAAGACTTTAGAATGTTTGATATTTTATACTTTAGATGTAGGAAATTTACTCCTAAATTTCTTGCTTGTGTAAACTGAATTCATGGAGGAGCCAGCCCTAGAATTCACAGAATGATAGATATGAAGACATTTATGGGTAAGGATCTTTAATTCAGGTTTTTGTGTTTTGTTTTGGGCAATCCTTCAGATTGAACTCAGAGCCTTGATCTTGCAAAGTAAGCACTCTACCACTTGAGCCACGCCTCCAGCCATTGTGTGCCTAAGTTATTTTCAAGGTAGGGTCTTACTTTGTACCTGAGTAGTCTGAGCTCTAATATTCTTTCTGTGCTCCCTTTGTTGCTGGAGATGACAAGACATGTACTATTGTGCCCAGCCACTGGTTAAGATGGATTTGCATAAAATTTTATGCCGAGGCTGGCCTCAAACCATGACCCTCCATTTCCAAATCTTCACCTCTGAAGCAGCAGCAATACATGCTCAAAGCATAATACCTGGCTCAAGTTTAGTCTTGAATACAATAAATATGAAGCAACTAGTTACAATAGCAAAGGTTTATGGTAAAAATCCTTTTACTATAAGATTTTTTAGTATAATGACTCCATTCTTATCTAACTTATTCCCAGTAAATTAATTTTCCAGAAAAAAATATGTTCTCTCAAGTTCCAAAATTGTTTTCAGCAAAATTTTAACAAACATCTTTCAGTAATATAACCTGTATTTTCTACCTTATCATATTTAGGATAGTGAAAGTTATTTAATCTCTTCTTAAAGAATGAAGGTTATTGCTATAAAAATCTATGATTTGGATAACATAAAGTTGTCTCCTATACACTTCTCTTTCCCTCAGAAACACTATATTTTCAGTGGCTCATTAATTCAGAATGTTATTTGACAATTCCTTCAAACTGAGTGGGTCATCAGAACAATTTGAGTTTTCTTGCAAGGTATCTCTTGTGACTAACAAAAGACTGGAGGAAGGAAAACTAAAGTTGTGTTCGATCACTTTCAATGAGTCTGAAAAACATGAGAAGCAAAAAAAAATAAATTTTTCTTCAGGAATTTTAAATTGGTGTTATTTACTGAAAAACTAAGGTTCATAAAAACTGACTTTGCTATACATTGGCTACCTTCTGGGGTAGCCAAACCTTCTGGGGTAAGAAAGAAAATCCAAGCCTAAATATGTTAGCCAAACCATGTGGCCTTAAAAAGCCACCGACAGAGTACATGATCATAGTGCAATAAAAATTCTTGGAAGAGTTCTTTCATTCTGGGACACATCTGCTACTACAATTTGAGGCAGATTTCTGCTTTTAATTTCAGAAATCCTATCGTGCATGCTGTTAGAATTATTCATGTACAACTTCTCTTTCACCCTTTACATTGTAAACACTTTCAGTATTAAGACTATTTATTTATCTTTACAACTCCCACAGACCCACCATAGTGGCTTCATCCAAAGTTCACCCAAATGTATGTGTGTTGAATTTCAAAGACTTCATCATAATTTTATAAGATGGTATTAAGATAGGGATTAGGTGAACACTCCCATTGAGAGTCTAGAGCCTTTTCATTTGGCTTTGTGGCCAGGTACCACATTCAATAGCTCTCTAATGACCACAGAAATTCCAATGTCTCAAGTCTCTCCCCAACTTAGATAATGCAAAATGAAAATGTCCTTTTATTTTTATTAATTAGCTGCCATCTAAAAACCCATTTCCTGGAGTTCTCCCAGAGGACAGGAAATATTCTATGTAAATTTTGTCTTGGAATTTTCTAGAAAAACTCCCCTTAGATTTTTACAGTCCCCTGTGGTAGGCTATTCCAGTACTGGGAAACAAACTACCAGCATGTCTATAATATTCCAAGACGTAGTCCATTATTTGTGTACTTACTAGATTTTGAACACTTCAGATAGTGTGCCTAGTAGTCTTTTTACTTTGGTAAGGATTTTGTATTGTTATCCTATAATTTCCCATTGATAGATGAGATAAAACAAAAAGTAAGTCTAAAAACAACTTAAAATAAGTTTCTTAATGAGAGAGAGATTTAATAGTTATGATGTCATCCCCCTATATTGTACATGCCAACAAGCAGCACAGAAATACAATAAAACTCAAGTGGTGCTAGAAAGCCATTTGTTAGCTATTTTCAGCTCCAGAGGCTGGAGCCAAACCTAAGAGGTTTGAGTACATTAAGTAAAGTCCTAAAAGCTTTATCAAGAGTTTTTCTTTGACATAAATATTTTGCTTCCTTCATATCCAAATGAACGATGAATGACAGCAATCCAATTGGAGAATCATAATGTCGCTTTGTATATTTCCCATAGTTATAACTGACTTTTAAAAAGATCTTCTCGCCATTGAAGGAAGAAGAATCACTCAAAATCAACTTCAGAGTCAAACAGGGAATAAAGAACGGTAATGTCCATCAGCCAATTTCTTATTCAAGACGAGCTCATTTCCTGTATCTAAAAGGAAAGCAGACAGATAATGCAAATGCTAAATTCTGTCTCTATGGAGTCTGCTCTTGTTGTTAACCTAAAGAAGCAACTAAACTTTTGTCAAAAGAAACAGAATAGAAGTTCTAAATCTGTGGTCTTTGAGTGTCTACATGGCATATGGATAAGAAACAGAAAAGTCTGATTCTGCAGGAAATCCATGAAAATTTCAAGGTGTTGATTTATCTATATGCAGAAGAATTCTGGATTTCAAAATAAGACCCAAGATGGAGAAAGTTTAAAGATTACTGCTTAAAAGAGATCTGTAATAGAGCAAAATCTTGATACATAAGGCCATATAGTATGAAGCTAATTGAAAGGACCTCCAGGATATTGAAACAAAAGCCTTATAACGAATGATTGTTGTCCTTAATGTACAATGTTATATCTCATCTCCTTTACTGTCCCTTGGGTATCTCATATTGTTACAGTATCTCACTTTTGTTATCTGATATATTGAATTTATTTGTATTTGGTTATTTGAAATTTGATAGGGAAGGGGGGAAAACCAAGATGGGTGGGGGGGTGGGGGGAGGGTAATGGGTACCAAGACATGTGAAAGGGTATCAATGTATGTGAATTAATGCACCTTCTATCTGGTAAATATCATGTAACCCTTTTATTAATTACAATAAAAAATATTTTAAAAAAAGATTACTGCTTAAAGATGTAATTACTTTTTTCATATTTTACTAGTCCTTTTTGTAAGACTTTCAATACAAATTGAGTTTGCTTTTTAAAAAATCATAACAGAAAAGATATATAGGACATTGGTGGTCTTTGTATCCAGCTTTCTAAAGAGATGTTGAATTCTTTTTTTTAACTTCTTTTTTTAATTTTTTTATTGTAATTAATAAAAGGGTTACATGATACCTGCCAGATAGAAGGTGCATTAATTCACATATACTGATACCCTTTCACATGTCTTGGTCCCCATTACCCTCCCCTGCCCCCCCGGACTTGGTTTTCCCCCCTTCCCTATCCAATTTGGTTATTTGAAGAGATGTTGAATTCTAATTTTCCATCACATATTAACTTCTTAGAAGGCACTACAAAATGAAGTCCGCAAGCTTTTTCTTAAAGGATCATCTAGAGAATACTTGAGATTATGGGAAATAATTATGTTCTAGGATTTGGGAATCATGAAACAGTATCAAAGATGCTATAAAGATAAATACATAATTTCAAAATGTAACTATTTAAAATGCAAAAAATCAAAGCAAATAATGTGCTCAAATCTGCCTGAATTTACAGGCCTTGTACTGGGAAAATAATTAAACTTTTATAATTTTAAATGGATTCTAGCTTTTTGACAGAGGTTTCTCAAATTTAATGAGAGGACTCCCTGCTTTAAATCTGATCATTTATGTTCTCTCAGAGACCTTTTGCTGTATAATGCTTGCCTAACTTTATATTACACTGGCCTTCCCCTGAGATTCCATGAATGAAAGGTAAGCTTTCTTGGTTCAGTGATTTTACAGCACCTGTAACATTGCCTTCTAGTCATTTAAAAAAAAAAAAGCATGAAGCCAGGCATGATAGCTTACATCTGTAATCCTAGCTACTCAAGAGGCTAAGATCTGAGGATCATGGGTCAAAGCCAGCCCAGGCACTGAAGACCATGAGACTCTTATCTCCAATTGATCACTAGGAAATGGCAAGTGGGGCTGAGGCTCAAGGGTAGGGCAGTAGCCTTGAGCTGAAGAGCTCAGGGACAATGCCCAGGCCCAAGGGTAGGGTGGTAGCCTTAAGCTGAAGAGTTCAGGAACAGCATCCAGGCACAGAGTCCAAGCCCCATGACCCACAAAAAAAAGAAGAGTATGAAATAAAAATAATGACTTTTAATTATAGCTTCTAAATATCAAAAACTCAATACCACTATTTAAACAATTCCAAGAAACGGGAACAGGCAAGCATATTAGACATATTTGAGTTTGATAGTAAGTTACTAGAATTATAACTAACAAGAGAGATTATACATTTTAAGGATGCAGAATAGCCTCTAGACTTATATTCCCTGGGTTCAAATCAGGGATTTTACTCAGCTGTATAATTTAATCAAATTACTTATACCCTCTGAACCTCCATACATTCTGTAAAATGTGAGGATTAAAAATAACATCAGTCTCATTCATTATTTTGAGAATTAATCATATCAAATATAATTACATGTGGTACAGGGCCAAGAATATAACAATAATAGCCATGCATATTGAATATTCATATTCAATGCAAACCACAGTGAAATTTATAAGTAACAATAAGTGAAATGGAAAATAGAATTTCAGAAGTCAAGGATAAAATGGAGAAGGTAGAACAAAAAGTCAAAAGTATGGAAAAACTCAGAACCTACCAAAGAAAAGTCCAGGAATTAGCAGACTCGGCTAGGAATTCAAATCTACATATAATAGGGATATGTGAGGGGGAAGACATTAATACTAAAAGCATCAAAAGCCTATTCGGTAAAACAATAGCTGAAAACTTCCCCTCTCTTAAGACACAAAAATCTTACCTGCTTAACGGAAGCATTTAGAACCCCCAGTAGACTGGACCCAAGAAGAAACACTTATAGACACATCATAGTAAAAACATTAGGTGGGCTGGGAGTTTGGCCTAGTGGTAGAGTGCTTGCCTAGTATGCACAAAGACCCAAGTTTGATTCCTCGGTACCACATACATAGAAAAAAGAAAAAACATTAGGTGTGAATAGCAAGGAACTGATTTTAAATGCCACAAAATTAAAGAAGGAGCTATATTACAATGGAAAGAAAATCAGAATCACTGCAGGCCTCTCCACACAAACCCTCAATGCAAAAACAACCAAGAATGGTATAACCAAGTACTGAAGATCAACAACTGACAACCCAAACTGCTCTACCCAGTGAAGTTATGTTAGATGGTGGAACTAGAACCTTCCATGACAAACAGAAATTAAAGGAATTCATGATCACTAACCAGATTCCAAAAAATTTAAAGGGAGCAATACAATCTGAAGGAAAAAAAATCAAAATCAAAGAAACACATCAGCCAAAAATCCATTTAGTAAACACAGGAAAAGGAAAAAAAGAAAAATACAAGAAATCAAGACAATGGCAGAAAATGTGACATATCTCTCTCTACACTAACCCTAAATACTAATAGACTCAATTCTCCAATCAAAAGAAGAATGGCAGAGGGATCATAAAAACAAGTTCCATCCAATGTTTGTGTTCTGATCTGAGTTATTTTTTAATTGATTAAAAGTTCCACTAATTATGATATATTTTTTATATTACCTGTATGTCACATGTACTGAATAAATAAATGATAATGATCTCTGGTCTTAGATAAAAGAATCCAGATACAGACATTTGTACAAAATATAAAGAACTATGAAGAATGTCATAAAGGCCATTGAAATAATTTATAATAGAAAATAGCTCTATCCCCCCCCAAAAAAAAGACAAGAATAAGAGGCACAGTCCCAAGAAGACGGTCTTCTTCTGTTCCACTACCTGGCACAAAAAAGTTATTATTTAGAATGCTAGGTTGTAACTACAGTTTTTAGAGATTTGGAATTTAAATAAAATTTTTACTACTCAACTATTTTTCCTACTCAACTCTATATAAGGTCCTATCTAAACCATGCAAAAGGAAGTAAAGAACAGACTGATCAGTTTGATCACATTGTGTCATTATCCTTCCAGCAGATATTTGTTGTATGCATACACATGAGAGAAAAACAAGCATTTTTGCAAGAATTTATTCTTCTGCATTCTTATTAAAGAAACACAGCTATGTCTGTTGCAAAATCTCAAGTCCCACTACTCATGTTGATAACTAATCTTCCTCTCTCCCTTTCCCCAACTCTCAGTTAAAAAAAGAGAAAATTCAAGGAGTTCTCACTTCCAGAAAGTCATAAGAATATTCAAATATACCTTAAAGTTTACATCAGACACAGTTATTTCCCCAGACATGCTCAGCTCCTTCACACTAAGGAGGAAAGCTTTTATGCCATGTTTATTTAAAACATCTGTAGGATTTCCTCCTTAAGAGAATGATACCAGTTTGTTCCTGCTGTTCCTCTTCATTTATTATTTTAGAATAAAATAATGAAAAGATCTGATGAGTGTGAAAAATGCTACAAGTTTCTCTGAGGCCTCTGTTGTAGAAGACACTGTGCATACTCACTGGAATCAGGTACCTGACAGTGGACCAGGCTGTGGATGGTGCCTGGTGATATATGTGTGTTGAAAGATACGCTAGCTTAAACCTTGATGGATTATTACCAACCCCCTAAGGGAGTACCAAATTTTCAGTGCACACCTGACAGCCATTAAGGGAGTCTGGCTGCCTAGAAATACTTACTCCGTTCCTAAGGTTGATGGAATGTCTACTTAGTGAAGTTGATGACATTCTCTGTCTAGCCCATTTTTCATCACCAGTGTGGTGACACATGATTTCATAATTGGTTCAGTATTATTCGCTTTCCCTATGTGACCATGCAAAAAAACCCACAATAAAACAGCTGGAAACAGATTTGAAATATAATTTTTATATTCTAAGGAACACTTTAATATTATCATGTACATGCTGACTGAAGTAGGCAAGTCATAATGGTGATTACTTTAGAAAAATCTGCAGATAGAATAAAGCTATTTCCAAGAAACTATGTGAAAAAGCTGGTCAAATATTAGGGGCTAATAATCCTAAAAATTATTACACAATGAAGCATCAAAGGAAAACAATCACAAAAAGGGAATTTGAGCTTCTACAAAATTAAGAAAATGGAAAGAAAAGGTGAGTTGGGGGAAAGAATGATTGAAAATTTTTAAAGATACGACATCAATACATATGACATCATTTTATTCACAAACTGATTTGTTGAATGGTGTCTTCTTTGTACCACTACTTAAGGTAATGATAAAACAGCATAAAAAAGGAATTGGGATTTTGGTGTAAAGATGAAAATTGAAATTAAATTATACCCTCTGTGCTATTAATACATATTCTAACATGGATGCAGAAAACATAATTATAGGAATACATTTTTAAATTGATACTAAAGCTGTTCAATCAGTTCCATAAACATACATCAAAAACCTCTATGTAAAAAAAAAAAGGATGTAAGGAGACAAAACATGACTGATTCAATCCCTGACCCCAGATACCCAATACTTCAGCAGTGGCCAGAGATAATTAATATAAATGATTAAACATCAGTGATAGGTAAATAAGCTGGTAGTTTTTGTATCTCACGTGCCTAGCACAATGAAAAGTTGAAAGGAGCTGGCCAGGCAAATAGCATTTGCATTATGTAAGAAGGATTTAGACAAGAAGAGGTTGCCACACACACACACACACACACACACACACACACACACACACACTTGAAGGTTTCAGGACATGAACATCTCAATGACTGATGCAAGACTACTTTGAAGAGTTCAATTTGTGTTGATTCGGGATTGTAAAGGAAGCAGTAACAAGGACAGCACAAGTCTTCCGATAGCAGAGGCAACAACTTCGGCTTATTTCTCTTCAGCTAATGATGATTTTTCACTAGAATTTAGTTTCAAATTTTAACATAGTCTAATTAAACTTGACTAATTAAATCTAGTTCCAAAAGATAATTAATGGAGCAAGAAAATCTATTCAGGGGAGCTGATTTGGAGGAAAAGTGATCAGGGAATGTGAGAGAGAAAGCACAAGTGAATGGAACATAGTATAAACATGCAACAATGAGATTCCCCCTGTTTAATTAATATAAGCCAACAAAAGTTATTTAAAATTCTCAACAACAAAAGAGATAGTTGTTATATATATACACATATTCATTTGTGTGTGATATCTATATATACATACAAACATACACATATATACATGTATATATATATATATATAGCTCATCAAATAAAAAGTTTCTGCACAGCAAAAGACATAACCAACAAGCTGAAAAGATAGCCTTCAGACTGGGAGAAGATATTTGCCAGCTATGCATCAGACAATAGCCCAATATCCAGAATATACAGAAAACTTTAAAAAAAAAAAAAGCAAACCCTCAAAGAAACCAACAACCTGATAAATAAATGGGCTAATGAGCTAGGAAGAGAAGAAGAAGAAGAAGAAGAAGAAGAAGAAGAAGAAGAAGAAGAAGAAGGAGGAGGAGGAGGAGGAGGAGGAGGAGGAGGAGGAGGAGGAGGAGGAGGAGGAGGAGGAGGAGGAGGAGGAGGAGGAGGAGGAGGAGGGGAGAGGGGGAGGAGGAGGAGGAGGAGGGGAGAGGGGGAGGAGGAGGAGGAGGAGGGGAGAGGGGGAGGGGAGGCGGGGGGGGGGGGAGAGGGAAGAAGAAGAAGAGGAACTAAAAATGGCCAATAGAATATTTGTAGATTGGGGCCGGGAGCTTGGCCTAATGGTAGAGTGCTTGCCTAGCATGCACTAAGACCAGGGTTTGATTCCTCGGTACCACATACATAGAAAAAAAGCCAGAAGTGGTGCTGAGGCTCAAGTGGTAGAGCTCTAGCCTTGAGAAAGTCCAAGGACAGTGCTCAGGCCCTGAGCTCAAGCCCAGGACTAGCAAAAAAAAAAAAAAAAAGAAAATTTGTAGATTGTCTTAAACCATCTGAAGAATTATTTTAAAAAATCAGAGATGATTTAGGGTGGTTTAGAAACAATAGTCTATTTGTGAGCAAATAAATGAGATTTGAACAGTATGAGTGAGGTTGGATAAGGAAATGCTGGAATAGAGAACTGCATAATCAGGGTTACTCAGTAGCAGGGAACCAGATACATTCTGCAAATATAGATATTCCACAGTTGGTCAGGGAGTCTATATTGGGACACGGAAGAAGGACCAGTAACAGAGACACCCAGAAAGCATGTGCATTTAATGGAAAATATACAGAGTCACTGAAGGCAGCTGAGCAACAGTATCAGGCATGTAAATGAGTCAGCCAGTAGCAATCAGGATACTGAAATATTTTAACTTGTAGAGAAACAAACATTTAAATATTAATGTACTTGCAAGAGTAAATTACTATGAAATTACTAGTAAGTATACCTGCCTGATATTTTCCATATCAGCCATTAAAATATTTTATATATCACTCTGTGTAAGTGTACACATATGAATGTACAGATAGATATACACATATGAGTACAGGGGTGTGTATACATGCACACACATATACACAGATCTCAAGTGAGTATAATTCAGTTCATTTCAGTGAATGAAATATGTTCCAAAATACATTTTTTTGTTGGTCTGTGAGGCTTGGACTCTGGGCCTGGGCATTGTCCCTGAGCTCTTCAGCTCAAGGCTACAGCCCTACATCATGAGCCACAGTGCTACTTCCAGTTTTCTGATGATTAATTGGAGATAAGAGTCTCATGGACTTTTTCGTGCCTGAGCTGGATTTGAGCCTCGATTCTCAGATCTCAGTCTCCTGAGTAGCTAGGATTACAGGTGTGAGCCACCATGCCCAGCTCAAAATACATTTTGATTGTTATTTTGGAGGAAGATTCTCATGGACTTTTATACATCAAACGAGGGCTCTCCAGCTCTCAATCAGGAGTAGCTAGATTGCAGGTGGAAGCCACTGTCATTTTGAACTCAGTTACAAACTAGGTGCCAGTGGCTCCTGTCTGTAATCCTACCTACTCAGGAGGCTGAGATCTGAGGATCATGATTTGAAGCCGGCCCATGGAGATTCTGATCTCTACAAAAAGCTACATGTCAAACTGTCACTCCAACTGGACAGCCACACCCGAAGTTCAAGCCCCAGGACCCCAAAATTAAAAACAAAAACAAGCAACAGCAACAAAAGAAAAACTCGTAATGGTATAGATAAGGAAATTGCGAAGTCCCGTATCATCTTAGCCTATTAGCTATTTGGAGAACATCGATTGAGAAGAGCTGTAACCTATGTTAATTTTCTGAAGTATATTCCTACTTCTATACTTCAAATTATCTCCTGTGATAGCTCTTTCCCACTAATACCCAAACCATCAATGCTGAGCACTTGGGATACTGATTTGAAAGATGGGATAAAACTAGGGATGGGCAGGGGTTGATTCTTACTCAGGAAGTGGAGAGCTGAGGATAGGCCATGTCAGGCAGGGAAGCTCAAGAGACTCTTACTTCAAATCAACCATCAAAAAAGCCAGTAATGGAGTGATGGCTCAAGTGGCAGAGAGCTAGCTTTGAGCAGAGAAACGCAGGAACTTGAGCCCAGCACCCAGGCTAAGCCCCAGAATGGCACACACACACACACACACACACACACACACACACACACACACACACACACACACACGAGGAGAGGAGAAGAGAAAGAGAGGGAGGGAGAGGGAGAGAGAGAGAGAGAGACAGGGAGGGAGAGAGAGAGAAGAGAAAGAGAGGGAGGGAGAGAGAATGAGCGTAAATGCATAGCCATGTGTAGCACAAATGATGAAATTTTGATGCTTCATAATCACCCTCATAACCTTTGTCATTAATCACGTTTAATTATCATTGTAACATTGAACATTACTTTTCCTCACCTGTCAAATGTGACCACAGCCTTTCAGAGCCTGGGTTTAAATTTCAGATCCAATTGAATTAAGTCCTGAGGCCAATATCGTCTTCCCTTCCTCCTTCCTTCCATTCTTTTCTTCCTACTCCTTTTCCTCTCCATTTTCTTTTTCTCTTTCTTTTCTGTTTCCTTGCTTTCTGATTTTAATTCTTATAGGGTCAATTTTAATATCTTTCAGGACTGTTATAAACCAGCCATCTTTTCAAGTCAATTTCATGTCTGTGACAGTAAACTGTAAGGCACTACTGAGTTTCTCGATGCTCATTCGTGCTCAATAATTCTCTTTATGTAAACTAAGGTCTAAAGGATGTGATAAAAACCTAAAATTCCTTAGAAATACAGTTGTGTGGTTCATGCACGAGTCTTTCCTATTACCATTAGTATCCATCCTGTCAATTGACATTATTTCTTCCAAACTATTCATATAGCTACAAATGAGAGAGTGATTATTATATGCTTGTGTCACTGATGCAAATGTTTCTTATCCTACACTCAGCTGTGTCGTTTCAGAGACTGGTTGAAAATAACTCCATGCGTGCATTAAAGGAAAGAAAATCTGAACATTAAGCCACTAGTTTTACCATCTCTGGTCCCCCTGAGGCTCAGTGACATTTGGTACATTTATCTTTCTTGTTAAAAGCAGATTCTCTAACTCCCTCTAGCAGGTGGAGAAAAGATGAAGCAGAATGTTTACAATAAGGCAAATAAATCTGCTGTGTGTGTGTATGTCTGAGGAGAGGGAAGGTCACTGCCAAAATTTCCATGTTCCTCCTCAATTCTCTGTTAAATCTGTCCTCTAGTACTCTTCAAAATTAAGTATCTTGGAGGGTACTTTATGAGAGGACAAGAAAGCAGAGGTGAAACGCAAATAACAGAGAATCAAATCTTTTAGAAAATGAAGGCCTCACAAATACTGTTGTTTTTAGCGAGTACATTCCTGAAGCAAATTCACACATGTTTGTCTTTCACCTTTGTACTGGCAATTGTCACACTTTGTTAGATTTGTTTGAAATGGGAGAAGTCAATGGAATGGACTCTTGGAAGTACTGTGCTCCGTTACTGATAGGATTGGTAACTTTTCTTTCTCTCTCCTGGTTTTTGTGATGCTAGTATTTGAACTTGGGTTTCATGCTTGCTAGGCAAGCTCTCTATCCCTGAGCCATTTCACTAATCTTTTTGATTCCATCTTTCAGATGGGGTTGTAAGTTTTGTGCCTGTGCTGGCCTTGAACCAAATGTCTCTTAATTTAACCTGCTGTGTACTTGGGATTGCAAGAGTGTGCCACTGCCATTGCTGGTATTTTTACCTTTCAGCTTAAAAGACTTTTTCAGCAGGATCATGCTTTAGCTTCCTTTAACAGTTCAAATGCTTACGACTCCTTGCTGAATTACACTCTGTAACACGACTGCACTTCTCTGGGAGATTTCCACTGACATCTCTTTCACTTTTCTGCTGCATACAAATATAAAAGCTGTATGCAACTCAAGAAATATTCTCTTTCAACCATACATGCCTTACTAATAATTCCCCTCCTTTTGTGTTCTTATTTTCTTTTTATCCGACCTCCTAGAACCTTCATAATTTCTTAAAGCTGATTCTTTCTAGGCTCTCCCCTATTAATTCAGTTCATATCATCAACTATTTTTGACCATGAATTTGCTGACTGGAAGTCATTCTGTGCAGGATTCCAAGGAAAATCAAATAAGCGTGGAATAAGTCTTGAACACAGAAAATGTTACATATACCAGCAGAAATTTGCATTGGTTCTCATGAGTCCAAGAGTATCATCTAAGGAACTTCTAATAATCTCAATGTGAAGGCAACACCCCAGTTTAGTTAGTACAGACCCTTTGGATATCTGACCAAAAGCCCTTATCTGATCTCAGATTAAGTTGGGAACCATTGCTGTATAGTAAGTATGAATGGGAAATCAAAAGAAGCCACAGAAGGGGATTGCAAGTCCATAATGTGAGTTAGAGAAACACCATCCACGATAGCTACTCAGATCCTTGGGCAGTTATTTGGTCTGTTAAAGGGTTGGGTGAATGTCTTTCAGGATAAAAGCTTGAGCAAGGACACCCTGGTTTGTGACATACATCTATATGTGCTTCTAGAAAGTTGTCAGTTACACTAGATACTAAATAAACGGAGTAGGAAAATATGAGCCTTGAGAAGATTGCAGAGATTCTCATAAGGAGTAGTAGAGCTGCAAGACATTGAAAACAATCCTGACTCCCCAAATTCATAATGTTAAGTCAACAAAGCCCTCAATATATTCCCTAGAAATGAAGTCAAGCTGCCTCAGCTCTCCTAGGCATGATCTTTGTTGACTTTTCAACTTCATAGGTCTCAATTTCCTCTGTGTCCTGTGAATCCTGCACTAAATATTTACCAGTCAATCCCCAAATCAAACCATACAGATACAGAAGACATCACTCCTATCAAGATTCTCTTCTCTGGAAAGTAGACTACAGATACGAGTGTGACACTCATTTTTAAATTCATTAGAGTTCACAAACTGTGATGCTCACTCTTTACAAACTCCATGTGTATTCCTAAAGTGGGGTTCCAGAGATACAGAGTTGCTTTTAAATGAAACAAAATAACACATCACACCACATCACACACACATCACACACACACCACATACCACATACACACACACACACACACACACACACACACGCAGCACAACCTAACATGAACTTCAGCATTTTGGAAAACACTTCTCCTTACATATCTAGCTTTCTATTTTATTGTTTTGGATAAATGCTGAAAGTGATCATTTTCTTGATATAAAATATTATTGTAAATGTAATTAGATCACATTTTACATGAAATCCATAACCAAATGCAAATTATTACTTTAAGTGGCAGTTTCAACACATGCTTTTAAAAGTGTGCTTTTGCACAATGCAATTGTCTTGCAGTGTGAGGCTATCTGTGGCCCATACCCAAGAGCAATAAACATGAAGCCATTCAGTATATCTGAGGCTCTTGCACTACTTTGGCTGTGGCATATACATATGGTGTTATACTTGTAGAATCTTGAATTATCTTGGCAAGAGTTACTTTTCCATTCTTGGACAATAACACTGGAACAACTTCCCAAAACATGCAGCTTCTCCCTGGCATGAAAACCCTACCACTATGCCCATTTCCTCATAGATATTTTTCCACTCTTCCTCCTCTCCCCCCCTTCCTCCCCACCCCCCCCTCTCTCTCTCTCCCCTCTCCCCTTCTCCCTTCCTATAGAAAGGATTTGCTAGTATGGCCTTTCAAGATAAACACTTGACTGAGAAAGCCAGGAGTAAATCTTCCAAGAGCTAGCTCTTTTCTGATGAACCAAGTTTCTGACATTGGCTGACATAATTGCATTTCATTTCCAATACATCTGCCACTCTAATTCAGCTGCCCCATTAATATTTGTCTAATTTTGACAACTTGAAGTTTTGAAAATAGATATAGCATTGTCCTTAGGTGTTATAAAGTCTAAGAGCCAAATGATTATCTTTAAAAGCTTTAAATTAAGCGTTCTTCAGCCCGTGTCTGCTAGATTTAAAAATAAAACCCACAATGGAGTTAAACCAAGTAACATTTGAGAGTTTGAGCAAAGTTCCTCTCCTTAAAGAGTTAAAATTAAAACAAAGTGACCTCATCAGGATTTAACCCCACCTTTCGATTTCCGGATGCTATATTAATTTTTTTAGCAGTTTAGCTGTTCCAATGTAACAAATTGGCTTTATCTCCACTGGTCCGTTTCTTCCTCTAATGCAAACAACTTAATGGATTTTAGTTCTAAATTGCATATGGTTTGTTTCTGGGTATTAATTTCAACTTTCGTTATTGTACGAATTATTTCCTCACTTAAAATTGAACCACGTTAACCACTAAAACAGAAGAGTCTAATACATGACCCAAATTAGTGAATTTGCCCAGACAGCAAAGCTAAATTGGCTCCATGGTCCACTATTTCATGTTAATCTGCAAAGCAAGTTCGCCATCTAGTGGACGAAAGAATCACCTACAATTTCAGCTCATTACTAATTTACTACTTTATTACAGTATTTTTTTTTTACTAAATAAGTTGGGAATGTACATACACAACTTTTGAGTTTTTCCTTCCTTCTATAATACTTTAGGAAATTCAGATTGGGTTTTTTTCTAGTAAATGTATGTAAACTTGGAACCTGCAACTCTATGAGAGATAATTTTTTAGATTGCTTGGTAAAATACAAATGAGAAAGAATATTACATATAAAAAGATGATGTATATGGGGCCAGGAGTTTGGCCTACTGGTACAGTGCTTATCTAGCATGTACGAAGACCCGGTCCAATTCCTCGGTACCACATATATAGAAAAAACTGGAAGTGGTGCTGTGGCTCAAGTGACAGAGTGCTAGCCTTGGGAAAAGCCCAAGGACAATGCTCAGGCAATGAGTTCAAGCCCCATGATTAGCAAATAAAAAAAGATGATGTTTGGCCTAGTGGTTAAAGTGCTTGCCTAGCATGCATGAAGACCCGGGTTCGATTCCTCGGTACCACATACATAGAAAAAAGCCAGAAGTGGTGCTGCGGCTCAAGTGACAGAGTGCTAGCCTTGGGAGAAGCCCAAGGACAGTGCTCAGGCAATGAGTTCAAGCCCCATGATTAGCAAATAAAAAAAGATGATGTAGGGCCGGGAGTTTGGCCTAGTGGTTAAAGTGCTTGCCTAGCATGCATGAAGACCCGGGTTTGATTCCTTGGTACCACATACATAGAAAAAAGCCGGAAGTGGTGCTGAGGCTCAAGTGGTAGAGCTCTAGCCTTGAGAAAGTCCAAGGACAGTGCTCAGGCCCTGAGCTCAAGCCCAGGACTGGCAAAAAAAAAAAAAAAAGGTGATGTATAGAGATATAAAATTTTATATTATTCATGAAAGTAACATATAAATGTTACTAAGAATCCTTTTTATTATGGATATTGATCCATAAAAAAATCACTTTTGCACTATTAATAATGAAATGTTTTCTTACATATTTCCCTATTAGTACATCTCTCCTTCTGTTACTGAGTCCATTTTTACAGTAGTAATTGACAAGAAGAGAAAGGCCATACAGAAAATGAAGTGAAACCTTCCCTCTTTGCAGATGACATGATTCTGTATTTAAAGGACCCTATAGACTCCACTCCCAAGTCACTGAAGCTGATTTGACAAAGTAACATGGTAAAAAATTAACCCTCAAAATCAGTGTTAATAAATTCTTTAATTAAAAAAATTAACCTTCAAAAATCAATTGCTTCCTTGTATGCTAACAAAGAGAAGAGCGAGGCAGAAATCAGAAAAGCAACTCAAAAGTAGCCTCAAAAATAAAATACCTAGGAATTAACTTAACCAAGGAAGTAAAGGACCTTTATGATGAAAACTTTAAAAATCTACAAAAGGAAATTAAAGGCAAACTAAGGAAGTGGAAAACCTCCCATGGTCCTGGATTGGAAGAATTAACATCAACAAAATGGCTGCCAAAGGCTATCTACAAATTCAGTGCAATACCCATCAATGTCCCCATGTCATTCTTCACTGAAATAAAGGAAGCAATCCAAAAACTCTTATGGAATAATAAAAGACCACAGATAGCACAAACAATCCTTAGCAGAAAGAACAGTGCTGGAAGAATATCAATGCCAAACTTCAGACTCCATTACAGAGCTATAGTAACCAAAACAGCTTGGCACTAGCACAAGAATAGGCTGGGGGACTAATGGGAAGACCCAGAAATCAACCCACAGACCTATGGCCACCTAATCTCTAATAAGGGAGTCAAAAAATAAGATGGCAGAAAGACAGCCTCTTCAACAAACGATGCTGGCAGAACTGGTTAAGTAGAAAACTAAAATTGGATCCTATGTCACCCTGCGCCAGAATTAATTCCAAATGGATCAAAGACCTAGAGGTAAATGCAGATATCCTAAAAATTTCATAGGAAAGAATAAGAGATACAGTAGGGCTCCTTGGCATACGTTGTATTTTCTTAACAAAGGCCCAGAAACACAACAAATTAAAGGAAGTTTGGACAAGTGGGACTACATTAAACTGCAGAGCTTCTGTATAGCAAAGGACATAGCTAGCAAGTTAAATAGAAAGCCCACAGAGTAGGAGAAGATCTTCACTAGCCATACAACAGACAAGGGCCTCATAGCTAAAATATATCACAGCTTAAAAAATGAATCTCTCAATAACAAACACTCAAAGAAACAACCATCCCATAAACAGATGGGATAAAGACTTAAAGAGAGACTTCTCTGAAGAGGAAATAAGAATGGTCTATAGACACATGAAGAAATGCTCGACATCTCTGGCCATAAATGTAAATCAAAAGGGCTTTGAGATTCCACCTTTCTCCAGAAATCTAATAACAACAGATGCTGGCAGGAATGTGGCCAGGAGGGATCACTACTACACTATTGGTGGGAGTGTAAACTCGTTCAACCACTATGGAAAGCAGTATGATGATTCCTCAAAAGACTAACCATAGGGCTGGGAGTTTGACCTAGTAGGTGGTGCTTGCCTAGCATGCACGAAGACCCGGATTCAATTCCTCAGCACCACATACATAGAAAAAAGTCAGAAATGGTGCTGTGGCTCAAGTGGTAGAATTCTAGCCTTGAGAAAGCTCAAGGACAGTGCCCAGGCCCTGAGTTCAAGGCCCAGGACTGGCAAAAAAAAAAATCTAACCATACAGCTCCCATATGACCCAGAAATCCTACTCCTGGGCATTTACCCAACTGTCCATAAACAAGAGTATACTAAACCTACTAGCACAACGATGTTCATTGCAGCATTATTTCCCATAGCAAAGAAGATATGGAACCAACCCAGATGCCCCTCAGTAGATGAATGGATCAAGAAGATGTGATATTTATACACAATAGAATCCTGTGCTGCCATCACAAAGAATGACATCTCCCCATTTGTAAGGAAATGGAAAGTCTTGGGGAAACAATTCATATTAAGACCCAAAGAAACAGGCTCCATTGTTTCCCTCATTTGCAATAATTAGTGCACATCTAGAATTCTCCCAGGAGAGGATCACAACAGCTCAAAAACTATGTACATATGGCCATATAGGATGAGACTAAGCAAAACGAACTCCAGGATAGGGAAACAAGAGGTTTATCTTTGTGATTGTTGTTTTTAATATACTATGTGAAGTTATTTCTTTTCTCTTTTTCCCCCTTTATGGTTTATCTCATGTTATTACTGTATCCGACTTTGTTACCTATTTATTTGGTTATTTGAAATAGGGAAGGGAAGGAGGAAAACAAGATGATTGAGAGGGATTGGGGGAGAGAAAGTAGGACAAAAATATGAGAAGGGGTGGGCCGGGAGTTTGGCCTAGTGGTAGAGTGCTTGCCTAGCATGCACGAAGACCCGGGTTCGATTCCTCGGTACCACATACATAGCAAAAAGCCAGGAGTGTTGCTGAGGCTCAAGTGGTAGAGCTCTAGCCTTGAGAAAGTCCAAGGACAGTGCTCAGGCCCTGAGCTCAAGCCTCATGACTGGCAAAAAAACAAAAAAAAATATGAGAAGGGGTATCAATGTTCAAGAACTAATGTACCCACTATCTGATAAATGTAACTGCTACCTCTCTATTTACCTCGACAATAAGATACAATTTAAAAAAGAAGACAAAGAAGATTTTTCAAGCAATAAATAAACGGAAAGCCCATATTAACAAGAAAGGAAAAAAACTTACATTTTCATCATTTAGAATATAATAAAATATCAGAGATCATAAGAAAACACTATTATTTTCACAAACTATCTATGTGTGTTTCTTTTTAATCTGGAAACCTAAAGTAGCCTCCTAAATAATAGAAAATTTTCCATAATGACAGAAGATGGTATAGTTTTAGAGTCAAAGAGATGTAAATATATTTATGCTCTAATCTCTTCATTTTATTTTTTTTTTAAGCTAGCCCAGAGCAGCTAAAGATATACTTAGGGCAAAACTGGCTTGAGACTTAGATTCAAATACTCAACTGCTTTGAACCCAGCCCTGTGACCTAAGCCTACTGAATCATGGTTTTATGTTCAATAAGGTGGAGTTACTATTATGGATATGTAGGGTTATTGCTAAGAAGAAGCAAGAGATGCATATAAAGTTCTTATGACAGTGTCTGACCTGTAGGAGAATGTTAAATCTATATATTCATATACCTTTAATTTTGCCAGTCCTGAGCTTGAGCTCAGGGCCTGAGCACTGTCCTTGGACTTTCTCAAGGATAGCACTCTACCACTTGAACCACAGCACCACTTTTGGCTTTTTTCTATGTGGTCTTTGTGCATGCTAGGCAAGCACTCTACCACTATACCAAACACCCGGCACCTATACCTTTAAATTTTAAGTGAAAGAGCTAGACTTTGAACCTATATCAAGTCAAGATTTCCATTGTACTGTGTGATTATACACTGATCTCCAAAAGACTCCATGATGGAATAAATGGGATGGTAAAACTGAGAAGAGTGCATTGTAGTAGCTGCTGAGATAATAACTGATTTCTCTAAATGTTAAAAAAAAAAAAAAAAAGAAACCACTCCTGGGCATCTACCCTGAGCATCATAACCCAGGATATGATAAGGACACCTGCTCAGCCATGTTCATCTCTGCACTATTCACAATAGCCAGGTGATGGAAACGACCCAGATCCCCACTACAGATGAATGAATACAAAAAGATGTGGTACATATATATGTGTGTGTGTGTGTGTGTGTGTGTGTGTGTGTGTGTGTGTGTGTGTATGTGTGTATATATATATATGTGTGTGTATACACACATGGAATTCTACATAGCCAGCAGACAAGATAAAATAATGGCATTCACTGGGAAGCAGATGAAACTAGAGTGAATCATGTTGAGTGAGATAAGTCAAGACCAAAGGAACAAAAGGCACTTGGTATCCTTGATATGTGGACATTAGATCCAAGCAGTACAAGAACGATGACAATATTTGGGTACTCGAGGTTATGGACATGGTCTTGGAGATATAAACATAACTACACAGACATAAAAATCTATGACAGGATATATACTCTGTAGATATAATGTTATATAGATTGATATGTATCTATGACATACAAACCCTCAGCTTAATTTTAATTATGTTCTAAAATTTCTGTGCCAGTGATTGCATATAGAGATTCCCTTCCTAACTGCTTATTTATTAAACATGACATTTAAAATATGATGTAAAAATCAGTGTTAATAAAATGTTTCAAAAATAGAAAAAAATTAAATGTATAGTCAATTGAATAAATAGTTCTCCTTCCTCAGTGGACTAAACTCTAGCAACTTTAAAAACTACAATTATTGTACACGTAGTTGCAAAAACTAGTTTATATATGTGTGTGTATATATGTAATGTAGCAACCTCACATTTCTATAAAATATGCAAAATTTTCTCTCACACACACACTTTCTCACACTCTCCTCCTCTCCCTTCCTCCCCCCTCAATCTGGATAAGTTACTAAGATAAATAATTCCTTCAAGATAAAAATAAAAATAAGCCAGGCACCAGGCACTGGTAACTCACACCTGTAATTCTAGCTACTCAGGAAACAGATCTGAGAATCATGGTTCAAAGCCATACCTGGCAGGAAAGTCCATGAGGCTCTTGGAATTAGCCACCAAAAAGCTAGAAAGCGGAGCTGTGGTTCAAATGGTTAGAGCCTTAGCAAAATAACTCAGGGACAGTACCCAGGTCCTGAGTTCAAGCTCCCAAACTGACATTGAAAAACAGTAAAAATAATTTGTGACTCTATAGACACAATGTTTTAATACATAGATTAATATGTATCTATGACATACAAACCCTCAGCCTAATATGTTCTAAAATCTAAGTGCCAGTGATTGTATATAGAGATTCCCTTCTTGAATACTTGTTTGTTAAACATGTCATTTGAAATATGATGTAAAATCAATGTTAATAAATTCTTTAATAAAAAATTAAAAGAAGTAAAAATAGTAGTTGGAAACCAGCAGGTATATAAGATAGAATAATGGTCTACAAAGAAACAGTGCAGGACTCTTTTCCAGTAAGGTAGATGTTTCTCTATATATTTATTACTGAATGCCACTAGGTATTGAATAATATACTCAGTTCTAGTGACCTGTAAGTGCATTCTAATCAATGTCTTCATTTTACTTATGTTGCCAGCATTTAACAATAATAAAATGATTTAAAATGCTTTAGTAAAAAGACATGTATAAATGTACATGTTCCCATATAACTGTATCACATTATATATATATATATATATATATATATATATCCAACTACAAACATCTCCCAATAGATTTCTTTTCCACTTTATTTACGCTTGATTTATACTTAATTCTATCTGCAGAATAACTAAAAATAACTGAAGCTAGAAGATCTGAAGTAGAGCACCTGCCTAGCAAAAGGAATGCCCTGAGTTCAAACCCCAGTACCACCAAAAAGGCACATAAACTATAAAAAATTAAAATACATACTTCTCCAATGAAAAGGAATAAGTTAGAGATCGAGGTCTGCAGTCCATAAATATGGATATGCGACAATAAAAGATTGCTTTATATTTGATTCTAAGAAAAAAGATCCATAAAGTTATGTATAACAGTAAGTTAATTAATGAGAAGTTTTTGGAAACTGACTTGTCAGGACAATCGTGAGCACCGCCTTAGTATTTAGCATTTGTATAATTTCTGTCACACTCTAGAAGCTGATTTCTAAGTACACTAAGATTCTATTTTTGTTTACTTAGCTATTTCAAGTTCTTTCAATAGTTATACTTCTCCATGCCTATAATAAATTGGAGGCTTTTAGTATAAAATAAATTTCATACAAGACTTGAGAACTTTAGGAACCTGTGGCTAACAGTTTATAAACTTAACAAAGTCAATCTCGCCACCTAGTGGTTACAGTCAAGAACTGTAGCTTGACATTAAATACCGTACCAGTTTTAAGACAACACAGATATTTTAGCGTGATTTGGTTGTATTTTTAACAAAACTGAAAAAAAAAATCAATAGGAAGGAAGGATAATCTTAACAACAAATAATGTCATAGCAACTAGATGCCCACAGACAAACACATTACAGATTTTGCCTGGCACGGTGGCTCACCCCTACCAGCTACACAGGAGGCTGAGATTTGAGGATGGCAGTTCAAAGCCAGCCCAGGCACTAAGACTAACTGTGATACTTTTATCTCCAATTAACCTCTGGAAAATGGAAAGTGGGCCGGCCGCAGTGGCTCATGCCTGTAATCCTAGCTACTCAGGAGTCTGAGTTCTGAGAATCAAGGTTCAAAACCAGCCCGGGCACAAAAAGACCTGACACTCTTATCCCCAATTAACCCCTAGAAAAGGGAAATGGGACTTGGCACACGGGTAGGGCAGTAGCCTTGAGCTGAAGAGTTCAGGGACATTGCCCAGGCCGAGTTCAAGCCCCATGACCAACAAAAAAAATTAATAGAAAGAAAGAAAAGAAAATGGGAAGTGGGACTGTGGCTCCAGGGATAGGTAGGTAGCCTTGAGCAGAAGAGCTCAGGGACAGCACCCAGGCCCAGAGTTCAAGTTCCATGGCCCACAAAAAAAAAAAAAAAGAAAAAAAGCAGATTTTTTTTAAAGCTCAAAAAAGATCATAAACTTAAATGTAAAACATAAACTCTAACAGATTTGGAGAAAATGGGAGACAATCTTCACATTTTGGAGAAGCAGAAGAGTTCTTAAACCTATCATGGTGAACACAATCCATAAAAAGAAAATGGAGCCCATCCAAGCATAAAACCTTTGTTACCAGGCACCAGTGACTCGTGCCTGCCATCCTAGCTACTTGTGAGGTTGAGATCTGAGGACTGTAGTTTGAAATCAGAATAACTGAGAAAGATTGGGAAACTCTAGTCTCAAATTAACCAGCAAAAAGCCAGAAGTGGAGCTCTGGCCCAAGTAGCAGAATAGCCCAAGCCTTGTGCAGAGCCCAAGCCATGAGCTCAAGCCCCATGACTGGAAATAAGTAAGTAAGTAAGTAAATAAATAAATAAATAAATAAATAAATAAATGCAATTAAAACCTCTGCTCTGTGAAAGCCAAAGGATGTTTTATCCTGTTAAGAGAATTAGCAAGCACACAGATAGGAGAAAATACCTTCAAATAAAGTATCAGAGTAAAGAATGACATTTATAACATTTAATAAACTCTGAATATGGAATCATAAGAAAGCAAATAAACCAATAGACTATGGGTAAAAAGGTGGAACAAGTATTTTGTCTCCAAGGGCTGAAAGATTAGAGTACATGGGAAGAAATGTCAACTTCAGTCACTAGGGAATTTCAAATTAAACTCACAAGAAGCTAGTATACACATTCATCAAAATAATGGATGATGAAATACTGTGACAGATATATAGAAACAGATCACAGCTCATACATGTTGGTAGAAATCTAAAAATGACAGTCATTCTGGAAAGAAAAAATAGGGGATGTATTATAAACCTAAATACGCAACTGTACACAGCCTACCAGTTGCATACTTGAATGTGTATCCCACAACATTGTAAATGTATCTGTTCATAGAAATCTATATACCAATCTCCACAGTAATGTCTTCCTACCAACTCAAACCTGGACCATCTCAGTAAGGGACAGCTTTGCAAATAATAATACTCCATACCACAGAATACAACATAACAATACATACGAGTGAACTACACTCTCCAGGAGACTTTGCTGGGTGAGAGGGAAAAATGCTCACTTGAAAAGATAGAAATTAAAATAAAATAATATAGCATTCTACAATTGTAAAATTATAGACTCGAGAAATCCAGGCAAAGGATGGTCAGAGTATTAAGAAAGAGAGATTCATGAAGCTGAGCAAAGAAAGAATTTAAGAACGTGACGTTAGCAGCATGCCAGTGGCTCATGTCTGTAATCCTAGCTACTCAGGAATCTGAGACCAGAGGATCACAGTTCAAAGCCAACTCACAGAAAAATCTGTAAGGCTCTTATCTCCAACTAACCAGAAGCCAGAAGTGAAGCTGTGGCTCAAGTTGTAGAGCCTCCATGCTTAAGGAAAAAGCCAAGGGACAACGCCCAGGCCCTGACTTCAAGCCACACACACACACACACACACACACACACACACAATCAATCAATCAATCAGTCAATCAATATTTACGTTTTGAAGGTGATTCTGCTTCCACTAAAAAACAGAAATAACATTTAAAAGATTAAAAGAATGTAAAATTAATGACTATTTAGGTGACTCAAGATAACATTTACTTCCACATGTGATTTCGGGCAGTATTAAGAATTGAACTCAGAAATTCAGACTTGCTTGGCTTGCCTGGTTAGCTAGCAATGTGCCACGTCAACGATACCTCCAGTCTGGAGGCTAATGAGTTGGTTAACTGGGGGTGGAGTCTAGTGACGCTTTCTTTTTCTTTTTCTTTTTTGCCAGTCCTGGGCTTGGGCTCAGGGCTTGAGCACTGTCCTTGGGCTTTCTCAAGGCTAGAGCTCTACCACTTGAGCCTCAGCTCCACTTCCGGCTTTTTGCTATGTATGTGGGGTACCGAGGGATTGAACCCAGGTCTTCGTGCATGCTAGGTAAGCACTCTACCACTAGGCCAAACTCCCGGCCCCTCTAGTGACCCTTTTTACCCAGACTGCCTTGAACCTCAGTCCTCCAGATCCTCAGCCTCATACACAGAAAGGATCACAAGGTGTGGGACCACTCGCTCTAGCTCACATATTTGTGTGGGACCACTCGCTCTAGCTCACATATTTATCAATCTTCTTATCCAGCTCTTGTACAATTGTCATCGTTCCAAACTGAAAGTTGAGAATGTTCCTGTGGGTAAAAAAAAAAATTGAATGTGCATTTCTAGTATTTTGTATATGTTTTTTTTTCTTTTGTTTTTTTTGTTTGTTTATTTTATTTCTTTATTGTAATTAGTAAAAGGGTTACATGATATTTACCAGATAGAAGGTGCATTAATTCACATACATTGATACCCTTTCACATGTCTTGGTACCCATTACCCTCCCCTACACTTTTTTTTTCTCTTGTATCTGCAAGAATTAAACTGAAATAGAAAAAAAAAAGGTGTCTGGTTAGTATGGTAATGACCAAGAAATTCAAATGTTTCTCAATAATTAAGTTCAGTCCAAAAAAATATATGCATTGAAGGCTGAGGATGTGGCTCAGGGGTAAAGTGCTTGCCTAGCATGCATAAACCCATGAGTTCGATTCCTCAGTATCAACTAAACAGAAAAAGCCAGAACTAACACCGGGGTTTAAGTAATAGAGTGCTAGCCTTGAACAAAAAGCAGTTCAGAGAGCATATCCAGGCCACACACACACACACACACACACACACACACACACACACACACACATATCTAGTACAAAACCCAATAGTGAATATGGGGGAGGGGAATCTTTGGTACATATTGGTCAAAGTCAAGACTG